>NW_005187448.1:138071-159602 GCF_000239375.1 Pundamilia nyererei
CCTAATAATTCTGCACTCCCTGTATTAAATTATGCTCTTTGTCTTCTCCAGGTACTCCCACAGAAGAGACTTGGCCTGGTATCACCACCAGTGAAGAGTTTAAGACATACAATTTTCCCCGCTACCACGCAGAGCCCCTTGTGAACCACGCACCCAGGTATAAAGATCTAGTGGAGGCCTGCATGTGCAGATTAAGATTCATTTTCTGGAGGAAAACGTAATGACCATTTGGAAACAGTGGGAACACCAGATTCCTGCGCAGCTTTTGATCTCGCTGCCACTCCTCTCGGTTCTTTCCATCCGCTCTTAATTTTTTTCTCTGCTTTCTGTCACACAGGATAGACAATGAAGGTCATGACTTGCTCTCAAAACTCTTACAGGTAAAGAACATAATTAATTACAATTATCTGCTGTTTACAGATCATGTACACCATAATGATTTTGTCTTTATGTGTCCCTAGTTTGAAGCAAAGAAGCGGATATTGGCTGAGGATGCTCTCAAACACTCTTATTTCAAATGTCTTGGAGAACAGGTTCAGACTCTGGCTGACAGTGAGTACATGCATTTGACTTGAATATCCACATTAATTGCACAAACACTGTCCCACATAACCTTTGTTGCTTGTTTTTCTTTTGTTTTTCTTTTTTAGCTGCATCCATCTTCTCTGTAAAAGGGATTCAACTCCAGAAAGATCCCGGAAAGAGATCCTCAGTCTACCCAGAGTCATGTAAGTGCTCAAGATTTAAAAAGAAAAAGAAGGAAGGGATGAAATGAGAGAAATCAGGAATCCTCGATAAAAGTATGATACAGGATAGGACTTGCTCCCTGTCTTCCTCCTCTTCTCGCTCTTCCTCTAAGTGTTTGCTTTTTGTCGTTTCTCATGCCACTGTGTGGTCTATTACCAGGTTCAGCCTTCACCACACACAGATCCCCCAGTTCCAGTATTAACATCGCACAATGCCATTCACTCAGAAGCAATATTAAATTCACGAATAGTGGAAGCAAATAGCACAATCTAGTTTTATCTGTGACTGACATAAAGACTTCACATCACTGTGATCTGGTTGCCATGCTAGCGTTAGCATTTAAGTCAGCTTCAAGTACAGCAGTACAGCAACGTGAATGTGGCCTTAGATCCATTTTAGAGTATGTTTAGCTTTCCTGAAGTCCCGTCACATGTAAACAAACCAGTCCACCAAACCTTGTATACATGGCTGCTGAAATGCAGCTGGGGAGAGTTGACTTTGTCTGAGTCTCTGTACATTAACCCTAACCCTTCAACATTTGCTTCGATTTGTTTCACAGTTTCTGTCCTTATCACAGTCTGTGTGTGTGTATCTTTGTTTTTCTGCTTGTGTTGCCTCGCTGTCATGTTCTGATAAACTGTCCCTTCTCTTTGGTGCCCATGCTCTCTTCTTCTGCACTGCTCATCTTTTCCTTAATCCTTTCTCTAATCTCCCTTGTGTACCCTACTCCAACTCTTCCGTAACACCTCAATATTCCCAACCTCCCCCCCTTCTCCCTAACCCAAAAAAGCGATGGCCAATAAGCTAGGCTCCGCACCCTCGCAGTACTTCCAGAGAGAGGCAGCCAATCCCAGGGCTCAGAGTCACAATCTCTCCTCTACTTCCACTGGCTGAGTGGCCCTACTGTTCTGGTAAATACAGTCTCTTTCATGTGTCAGTAATCTCGCTCTCGCTTTCTTTTTTTTGTTTGGCTGCCACCGGGCCTTTTTTTCTTCTTCTCTGTCAGCACCGCTCCTTTGCTGCAAACACCACTTTATATAAGACCATTCCTGAATTGCATTTAATTATATCCATCTTCCCTCCCTGCACCCTGTCAACTAAAACAACATATTATTTATTAGCTGTTTCTTCATGTCTGTGTTTTGTTGGTTCCTCTTCATATTCAAGCCTGTTCCCACAAGCATTCTTCAGATTTCACTTCACTAATCCCCTTTTTTTTCTCAGAGCAAGCCACTCCTAATATTCATGTGAGGGAATCAAAGGGGCAACAGTTTGTTCATAAGAGCAAAGAATGTGATCTGAGGACAGGGGGTCATTAGATTTTTTTGTTTTTTTCCAGTCCTGTTTAGATTTCTGCAGCGAGAGATGTAGCGTCTGTAAGTGAGGCTTTTGTGCTGTGGGTTTGTTTGACTTTTGTGTGCAAAAGTCTTTTTAAATTAGCATGGATTTGAGTGCTTTACTGTGCTGTATGTTATACTTTTGGTAAGTGTGATTTAGCTTAAGCAGCATTACGCAAACTGCTCTTTTTAATTTCATTATATTTCTTCAAATTTCCAGTAGAGAAGTGTCATTAGCAGCAACTATGTGCCCTATGTACACAAAGCAAGGTCAATGAAGATGGGTTTGTCACATTGAGCCAGGCATTTCCAGCACACATACACCCTCACTGAACCTAACAGGATTCACATCAAGCCCCTAGAAAACTTGTCAGTCGAGTGGTCAATGCAGAGAAAATGACTGGATGATTGGTAGGTTTGCAATCTAGTAAAATATTAATGTTTATCAACTAGTGATTGAAAGGTGTAACACAGATACTGTTCACTGTTTTGTGATGTTTTCTAGACTGATTGACTAGTTGGTTAAGTTTAAGTTGTGTGATTAATCACACTGAAACAAATTGCTGCAGCATTCATGAAAGTGTGTCCAGTGTTTCTGGACCCAACTGAATTTATTGTGTCGCTGGCATGGAATGAAATTTACAATGTTTGAGTGTCCAAATCACATCCAAATGTTTGTTTGTTTATTTGTTTTTCACATCGTTCCCTCTCTCTCTCCCCTGTCTTCTTCTGTCTCTCTCTCAGCCCAAGGGAAGAGCAGGAGGCAGAGTGTGCTGTTTTAGTGCCGGCGATGAGATGAGGAGGACAGTGACACGTGGAGCTTGTCTGTCAGACATACATCCACTGACCCTGCCGCCTACACACTGAAGGAGTGACACACACGCACCCTGCCACATAAATACATACTGACAGGAAAAAAAAGACACACACAGACACACACACACTGCAAAATGACAACAAACCCACACAAAACTAAGGCTGAAGATTTCATTCTTAAAAATAAAGACTCAGCTCGAACCCAAACATAAAAAAGAGAAAAAAAATGTGTGTGATGCTGGAAGAAAAGTCGGAGAGTATATGAATCTCCTTGCTGCTGCTACTACTGCTGCCCAGTATGGGGCAGTGTTCAGGATGTGAGCTGGTTTTAAAACAGACCTTGCTGTTTGAGGACGAAGGAGTCTCGAATGGACTTGAATGAAAAGAAAGAGAAAGCTGGAACCCCGACTTTCTCTTCCATGGTTTTTTCTTTCAGACTATTGCTGTATATAAAGAGACTGAGCTGTAGAACTAGAAGCTTTTTCATGCCGCACCTCAGCCTGAATCCAAACTCTAAATATTGCACCTCAACTCTAAACCCTCGCCTGATCTCTCAGCCCTTTATTACATAACCCTTAAATGCAACCAGTCTCTGCTTTTCTGTCATTGTCCGTCTTTCTCTTTTCTCTTAAAAACACACTCACGTGCTGATGCTCACTTGAAAGTGTGTAGATCTTTGGAGTTTACAGAGGTAGATTTTTGCACCTTATTGTTCATTAGCGGTCCGGGTGGCTGTCATTATGATACCTCATCAAGTACACACCAGTGATATTGAAATGAAGAAGACCCAAACAGATAAACCAAAAAAACAACAAAAAAAACCAGTTTCACCACCCATGGACAGATATATTGCACAAATCATTACTGCAGTTAAAAACACTCAGCAATCCACATACTAGTAGTAGACATGAATTATATTTGTCACGTTCTTATATGCTGTAAAGAACACTACGCTACAAGATGCTCCTGTTTCTATACACGAGGAAGTTATCGTTGAAGGACAGAGAGGTAAAAGTGTACAAATCCTAACCTGCTTATTATTAGACACCTCCCTCCTCTTTTGCCTTGACTCAGAAGTTGTCCGGATTTGTTGTCTGATGTGCAGGTATTAATGTTGAGCTCTTCTACAAGATGTGATCAAAAAGTCCTGAGGACATGTCCATAAAAACCCAAAGAGGGCCAATCTCGCGTTGGACCGCTTTCAGCGCAGTGCAGAGGTGCACAGGAAGCTGTCTCACCGGAAGCCCAGTTCTGTTAGCCCCATACCTGTGCCTCCATGATTCATGCCGGATCTCCTTAAAGCGACGACCCTTCATCCATGGCGATTGTGCTGGTTAGCAAGACGTGATGGTACACTGGTATGCACTGCAGTTCAGATGGATTCCCCATCAGGCTCCTCAGGACGTTACAGTAGAACATTACAATAGGAAACTCCCAGTCTCACTCCTTCTCTGACATGCTGCCTTCAGAACACTCCTTGGTAAAAGCTGAAGACCCGGGTCTCATCATCAGGGTTGATCCTTTGCACAAAATCCGTGTCAGTTTGAAACAGAAGTTTATATTTTCTATTAGAAGTTTTTAGTCCATGGTGCAATCTCAGAGTGCACACTGTGTGGTCAGAACGAGACTTCAGTGGAGCGATCAAAAAACAAGAGCTGCGATGGAAGCTGATTGCACATGCCATGACCTGTATTGGTAGATTTTATTCTGGTAAGACATTTGATTTTTATGCACAGGTTCTCAGAACATTTTGATCACACCTCGTATTTGCACCCAATTTTACCTCTTTAAATCATGAGTGGATCATCCAACATCCCCACTTTTTCCATCCCAACTCTATGTATTTTTTTAAGTTGTATATATGATCATATGTGTTACTTGTCAGAAGCAAAGATAATTCCAGGATGCTGTTCTCAGTCTTTACAGTAGGTGACTGGCTGGGGACGTGTTGCACATTCCTTGAGCTCAGGACTTATTCCTTGTGTTGTTTTGTGGATGCTGTGTTAGGTACAGATGGTCTTGTATGTTTCATCCCTGATAGAAGTGGCCTGAAACCCTTTGCAAAGCTGGCTTAAATTGTATGCAAGGTACAATTTATCAGCAGCAACCTGTCGATTTCTGTCACTCGTTCTTTGTTTATTTGACCCAGATGTTAATGTTAAGAGACTAACTTACCCAAGTCTATTCTTGCCATCTCTCTAAGCATGTTTCTGTATTGAACACCAGTGGTTTTAATTGGTATATGAAATAGCTGCTGCTGAAGAAGGAATACCTCCTTTAAATTTTGCATGAGACATTATGACCTTATCGCGTGATCTCTACACCAAACACCACCTTACCATCTGGAGACCGTACACGAAGACAGAAGTGTGATGTGCAGGCAGCACTGGGACTAGATAGTTTGAATGACAAATCTGACTCATCCAATACGTGTATAATACAGCAGAAACTGTCATGTAGCGCGTCTAACTGGGCTGAGTATTTAACAGGACTTGAAGCGCTCAGACACACTGTTGTTTCATGCTGTTATTATTACAGGCTGCCATAAAACAACAACAACAAAAGAAAAATAGGACCAAAGTAAGTCCTCCAAGCACCAGGTGTTCAAGCACACAACTGTTTCACACACCCAAATCTGCTGACATGTTAACATGTACTGTATCTGTGAAATGGCCTGTGATTTTAGTTTGGATTTTCCTGTACCTCGGGCACTGACAGGGTCATTTCTGCATCTTTCTTAATTTTTTATAAAACGGATTCAGAAAATGATCACATGTCAGTAACTGTCAGAAGGACTACTTATTTTCCCAGAGTGTGACAGTATGTAGCATGTACATAGATGGTCCCCCACTCTGTATATACAAAAGTGTACAGGTTTGATACAGCTATTAACATTCTGGCTTTTTTTGGGGGGGGGGGCTTTTCTTCAGTCATAGCAATATTTCTGTAATCAATAAAGCCATGGTACTAGGATGGGTATGATTGCATTTGTGTTTATTTAGGAAGGCGTGAGAGACTGTGAATGATCAAACTGTGACATAACTTATCACAGGTTTAGTTGTTTTCTGTTCTACATGCTGGATCCAAAAGGCTGAAATGAAGTATCATGTTGCAAAATGAGTACAAGACACTGATGATTTTGATTGATTTTATTTTATGTTTTTCAATCAATGAAAGCCATAAAGGTTATATAGAAGGACAGACCTTAAGAAGCAAAGAGGATGTGCATACCTAATAAAAAATTAAAAATCATGTAATTACTTTTTTCTTGTCTTAAATCTTTTGAATATACGTTACTATCAAGTGTTCTTTACTATTACTTTCACAGGGTTTTAGCAGTTTGCTGCAAAACATAAATTTCTAGTTTAGCTTTTGCCTGTATTTCGTCATTGTGAAAATTAAGGTCCACTTTGTTAGCTACACCTATTTAACTGTTAGTTAATGCAGCTATCTAATCAGCCAATCACATAGCAGCGGCTCAATGCAATTATTCATGTAGACATGATCAAGACGACCTGTTGAAGCTAAACCGAGCATGAGAATGGGGGAAGAATGATTTAAGTGACTCTGATTGTAGCATGATGGGCTGGTCAGAGTAATTCACAAACTGCTGATATTTGTGTACATAACCATCTCTAGGGTCGACAGAGAGTGGTCCAAAAAAAGAGAGTGAGCAGCAGTTCTCTGGGAGAAAATACCTTGTTGATTCCAGATGTAGGAGGAGAATGGACAGGTCGCTTCAAACTGGCAACAGTAACCTAAATAACTGATTGTTCTGCCAGCTAAGAACAAGCAACAGTAACTCAGATACCAAGGCATGCTGAAGAGCGTCTCTGAATGCACAAAACACATTGAACGTTGAAGCAGATTGGCTACAGCAGCGGGAAACCACACCAGGTGCTACAGTTTGCACATGTTCACCAAAATTGACTGGAAAGACTTTGTCTGGTTTGATGTGTCTCGATTTCGTCTGCAGCATTTAGGTGTCAGGGCCAGAAACAACATGTAAACCTTGATTCATCCTGCCTTGTATCAACAGCTGATGTGCATAGTGGCAGTGTAACTTGGGGTCTGAGTGTATTCATCTTCTGATTACTGCTCACACCATGTCACAAAGCTCAGATCATATCAAACTGGTTTCTTGATCATGACAAGTTGACTGTACTCAGATGGTTTCAATCTAACAGAGAAACTTTAAGATGAGGTCTGATGGGAAATTCGCATTATGGATGTACAGCTGTCAAATCTGCATTAACTGTGTGATATTATCACGTCAATATGGACCAAAATCTCTGAGAAATGTTTCCTCTATGTTGAATCTATGCCACAAAAAATCAAACCACATCTGAAAGCAAAAGAGGCGTACCCAAAAAGTGTGCCAGTGTTTCAGCCAGGAGAGATAATTCAGGTCCTGACTGACAGACTGAGGTAAACAGAGGCTATTTTGCTCACATATGTGAGGTTTTATCTTTTTATCTTTTAAATAATGTCTGTAAACAAACTGTGAGTTGTGCAATCTCTATTCTTGATTAATGTAACTGTATTTTTATTCTTTAAAAGAGTTAAAAAGCAATGACAGCATCTACAATATCAATGACAGAGGACAAGAAAGATGTTGTGCTGTTGTCTGAATACATTAAAGGTTATGACAACAGGAAAGAAGCCTGCCTGAACAGGGAAATCTTTTTTTTATTATTATTATTACTGCTGCTTTTATTACTGTTATTTTTTATGCCTTAATACATAAGATTTGTGCAACCTTCTTGCTCATTGCATCATTTTTATTCTCTGATATTTTGTTTACATTTGTGAAAACCATCTTGCACTACATTGCAGAGGTTGATAATGAGAACAGTGAGACTATAATAATTTCTACACATTTCTATTCCAAAGATTTTTTAGGCACAATTTTCTTGGGGGTCTTGATGAAAAACAGAACTGTGGTCTCGTTCTCAGATGTTTGCGGCTCAGAGGACCAGGGGTCCCATCCACACAGAACCGCAGCAACAGTGTAGCCTCGAAACTGGAAACACACGATCATGGTTGGTCATGAACATACAGCATGAGCCTGAATTCCTCTTTTTCTTTGTTTGTATGTGTGAATTTAAGTGTACTTCAAACCAGCTTACCTGTCTGTTCATGAAAATGTATATGATGGGGTTGTAGACAGTGCTGCTTTTTGCAAAGTACACAGGAATGGTAGCGATGACAGGGTCAACATATAGACTGGAGTCTATCATGACAGCAAGTGCAAGCGCAGCATATGGCAGCCAGGTGACTAGGAAGGCCAGCACCATCACTACTATCATGCGTGCCACCTGCACCTCTACATGACTTGTGCTTCCTGTTTCAGATACCTGCAGCTTGGTTACCTAGGAAAAAAATTCAAGCGCAGAGGACTCCTTTATGTTTTCAGTACAATCAACAAAAATATATGGTGTGCGCAGCCTTTGTTGCTCACCTGGCGGAGAGTCCATAAAAGCCGCGAGTAAGAAACCATGACGACAGAAAAGGGCAAGGCAAAGCAAAGGAAGAAGAATATTATCATGTAGGACATGTCCCCAACATCACGGCTATGCCATTTAGGAGCACAGGAGGTTTTGACGCCCTCCAACTCAAAAGTTCCCCACCCGAACAGAGGTGGAGTGCTCCACACAAATGACCACACCCAGGACAGTACCACTCCAGCAACTGCATGCCTAAGGACAACAGAGATGGTGTCTGACATGCTTGGTACAGCAAGGAACATTCCCAAGTGAGATCTTGATGGTCACTGCTGTACCTGGTCTGGAAGAGGACCGCACCCATGGGATAACACACCACTACGTAGCGTTCAACAGAAATGACTGCTACTGTGCACAGACTTGCTATACCTGCAAGAAAAGACAGAATCATTTATGACTTTTGCTTTCTAAGTGTTGCATTTGTGCGCACTATTGAGACACCTGTCCTATACCTGAGTGCTACATTTCAAGGAAGAAATGCTAATCTTAATTCAATGACAATAACTATAGTTTTAAATTTTAGTTTCCACATTCGATTTTACATAAATACATGAAATACAGTACAGTAACTAAAAACAAAAGCTTCCCTTCAAAATATCTTAAATAATTCATTTTAAGTAACTATTTTTAAGCTCAAAAAGTTCAAAAACAGTCATGAGAAAATGAAAGTTTCCACAGACTGTGTGCATTTGAAATACTAAGCAAGGTCTGGACTTTGACCAGGTCACTACAGCACCTCGACTCGTTTCTTTTTCAGCCATTCTGTTGTAGATTTGCTGCTGTGCTTGGACACCTTTATCTGTGGCATGACCACATTGTGGCCAAGCTTTAGCTGTCAGACTGACATTTGTCTCAACAATGCTTTGGTATACAGCTGCAAAACAAATACAAATTATCACCTCTTCACCACTGTGATTAACAGCTGGTATGAAGTGTTTGTGCCAATATGCTATATTTGGTTTTCACCACTGTGCAATATATATGCAGACATGTCAAATATAGTCTTATCTGTCCAAAGGACACTGTTCCAGAAGTCTTGTGTTTTTGTGATTGTTTATTCAGATGCAGTTTTGCAAATCTTACATAAAATAACAAAATTCCCTTCAGGTGGTTTTACTTGAGGTACTTTTACTTGTACTAGAATACATTAAGGTATTTCTTCTTTTGTTTATGTGAGGAAAAAGAAAAAGTAGACTCACCGAAAAAGGAAACAGCAAAGGCTTCTAACACACAGCCCACACGTCCCAGGTTGAAGTATCCTATGGCGCTGGTTACTGTGGTGGGCAGGCCTCCAAACACAGCACAGCCCAGGTCACAAACAGCTAGGTTAACCAGAGCATAGCTGAGTGGCTGCCTCAGCTGTCTGTGCTTCACCGTCACCACAATCACCACGACATTGAGGATGATCCCTGCCGCAGAGAACACACCCATGATAACGGCCAGAATTGTGTAACCAGTCCGGGACAAGAGCTCCGTGTTGGCTGAGCTGTTAGATGATGAAGAGTTTCTGTGGAAGGCAGCACTCTCCATTTTGCTCTGTGAAGATCAGGAGAGGAATCTGGTCACAGTGTGAAAAACCTCAGTGATGCCTGGTAAGAAACAACAAACAAAAAAGTGTCAGATCCAACACGTCTAACTCTAAAATGGCCACATTGTCAGCAAGGCAAAGAAAGAGCAGGTTCAGGTATGTGTTTAGTATTTTTTTAATCATTTGGTAAATAATGTAGCAATCAGAACAACTACAAAACTGCGTGCTTGATATTCTGAGAGGGAAGCGAGGCCCTCTAAATAAGCCCAGTAAGAGGAGAGGAGGCCGCAGATGATTTGCAATTCTCAGAAAACAAAATCCGCCGAGCCGGATTGTGGAGAGAATAAGTCTGTCTGATAGCCTCTAAGACTGCACTTTCCATGATTGCTCAATTTGCAGCTGCTAATAATGATGCAAAACGTTCACACAGGATCGACCGATATGTCTACAGAATTCCCGCTGGTTTGTCACACATTTTGGAGCCAATAATGGAATAAACTGGTAATTTATGGATACCTATCCCTACCTTTTTATGTTCTCTTGTTAAAAACTAATGAGATGTTAGCCTGATTGAGTTACTTAATGACACAAAGAGTGGCTTATTTGAGAATGAGCTCAGTGTCAGTGTCTCTGTTTATAATCATCCTTAATACCTACACAACTCTGAATGAATGAATCCATAAAGCTAAAAAAGAAAAGGTGCAATAAAAGAAAAAAATGACATTGTGATTTGTTGAATGAAATTCACCTTGAAGATACATTTTCTGCCCAACAGATCTATGGATCCATTTAGAAAAAAGCACTTTACTAATCACTAATATATTGCTCCCCAAAACTACAGGGAGTGCAGAATTATTAGGCAAGTTGTATCTTTGGGGAATAATGTTATTATTTAACAACAACCATGTTCTCAATGAACCCAAAAAACTCATTAATATCAAAGCTGAATGTTTGTGGAAGTAGCTTTTAGTTTGTTTTTAGTTTGAGCTATTTTAGGGGGATATCTGTGTGTGCAGGTGACTATTACTGTGCAGAATTATTAGGCAACTTAACAAAAAACAAATATATACCCATTTCAATGATTTATTTTTACCAGTGACACCAATATAACATCTCCACATTCACAAATATACATTTCTGACATTCAAAAACAAATCAGCGACCAATATAGCCACCTTTCTTTGCAAGGACACTCAAAAGCCTGCCATCCATGGATTCTGTCAGTGTTTTGATCTGTTCACCATCAACATTGCGTGCAGCAGCAACCACAGCCTCCCAGACACTGTTCAGAGAGGTGTACTGTTTTCCCTCCTTGTAAAGCTCACATTTGATGATGGACCACAGGTTCTCAATGGGGTTCAGATCAGGTGAACAAGGAGGCCATGTCATTAGTTCTTCTTCTTTTATACCCTTTCTTGCAGCCACGCTGTGGAGTACTTGGACGCAGGTGATGGAGCATTGTCCTGCATGAAAATCATGTTTTTCTTGAAGGATGCAGACTTCTTCCTGTACCACTGCTTGAAGAAGGTGTCTTCCAGAAACTGGCAGTAGGACTGGGAGTTGAGCTTGACTCCATCCTCAACCCGAAAAGGCCCCACAAGCTCATCTTTGATGATACCAGCCCAAACCAGTACTCCACCTCCACCTTGCTGGCGTCTACTGGAGCTCTCTGCCCTTTACCAATCCAGCCACGGGCCATCCATCAAGACTCACTCTCATTTCATCAGTCCATAAAACCTTAGAAAAACCAGTCTTGAGATATTTCTTGGCCCAGTCTTGACGTTTCAGCTTGTGTGTCTTGTTCAGTGGTGGTCGTCTTTCAGCCTTTCTTACCTTGGCCATGTCTCTGAGTATTGCACACCTTGTGCTTTTGGGCACTCCAGTGATGTTGCAGCTCTGAAATATGGCCAAACTGGTGGCAAGTGGCATCTTGGCAGCTGCACGCTTGACTTTTCTCAGTTCGTGGGCAGTTATTTTGCGCCTTGGTTTTTCCACACGCTTCTTGCGACCCTGTTGACTATTTTGAATGAAACGCTTGATTGTTCGATGATCACGCTTCAGAAGCTTTGCAATTTTGAGACTGCTGCATCCCTCTGCAAGATACCTCACTATTTTTGACTTTTCTGAGCCTGTCAAGTCCTTCTTTTGACCCATTTTGCCAAAGGAAAGGACGTTGCCTAATAATTATGCACACCTGATATAGGGTGTTGATGTCATTAGACCACACCCCTTCTCATTACAGAGATGCACATCACCTAATATGCTTAATTGGTAGTAGGCTTTCGAGCCTATACAGCTTACAGTAAGAAACATGCATGAAGAGGATGATGTGGACAAAATACTCATTTGCCTAATAATTCTGCACTCCCTATATATGTGATTACATTTGCAATTTCTTGGCATGGTGAAAAACCTCAATGAATAATTCATCCTTTTTAAGAGTTAAGACACTAACTAACATTGGCTGTAACCTCATCAAAAGACAGTTTCCTGCACTGATCTGTTAAAGGCCATCAATAAGAACTTTTGGGTTATTGACCTTTTGACATAAATGAATACTTCTGTACTGTTAATGCAAAGAGATCTCAACATGTAATTCTCCAACCAATACCAATTCATTATTTCCATTGTCTGAGACCGAACTCTATCCTCCAAGAAGATAATGCTCGGCCTCACAGAATGAGGTTTATCAGAGACTATCTTCAGAGTTCAAGAGTGGGCATGATAGAATAGTGTGCCTGCAGTCCTGACATCAACCCCATTGAACACTTCTAGTGTCAACTTGGGTGTGCTGTTCGTGCCAGAGTCACCAACACTGACACATTGGCTGACTTGCAACAAATGCTGCTTAAAGAATGGGATACCATCCCACAGCAGTACGTGACCAAGCTGGTGACCAGCATGAGGAGGAGGTATGGTTCTCAGATGGTTCTTCCACATGCTACCAAATGAATAAACCATTAAATTGCTAATATGCCTCTTCAGACTTCAAAAATTCAATCCCATAAACTGCACCAAACAAGATTCAATAGCAGAATACTTTCTTTGGCATTGGGAGAGAAGATTTTGTAAGTTTTTCATGGGCACAGCCCACATAGTCAACTCTGCTGCTCAGCCCACAAATGCATTTTCCTTAAAAATTTAGCACCACTAAGGGGGAAATAAACAGGGTTTCCAACCATATACGATTTATTGCCAAAAAGTGTGTAATCGACCAATCACACCCAGATGATTGTGCAGAGAAATTAATTCCCCCTCCGCATCGCTAGAGGGGGCTAAAGCGCAGCTGTGGCTCTGCTTTTTTTACCCGGGTCACCGGCAGTGAACAGCACAGCAAACATGGCTACCTCCATGAGGAAAGCAGCTCACGATATCGAAGCGCGAAAACGGACCGAAGACGTGATTCTGTCGGAGGGGATCGACTTCGGCTCCTTGCTGCTGTCTCAGCCCGTGTTGGACGGACTGTCCGCCGCGGGATTTCAGAAGCCGTCTCCGATCCAGCTCAAGGCGATCCCGCTCGGCCGCTGCGGACTCGGTGGGTGCAAAACAAAACTGCGGGAGGGTCCACATGTGTGTGTGCTGGGGGCAGGAATATTAAAGTTTTCAGTGTATAAAACTTATAATTGATTTTTATAAGAAGAGCAACAAAATACCTTATGTATGCACGCGAAATAAAACCACTAACTTACATTAGTGCATTTACATACATCAGGGATCAGAATCTGTCTGTTAACCATCAGTTATAATTTGCATGTCTGCTCAGATACATGACTGGCACTATAGTTAAGATTTTTTTTTAATTATTTTTATTATTATTTTTTACAGCTTTTTAAAGTATTTTAATTTTTTGTTGCAAAGCATACTGGTCGTAAATATTTAGACGCACATGATTAATGTGATGTGACATATTATGCCTCATAAATCCATCTATCCATTCATTATCGTCCGCTTATCCAATGCATCTCCTCATAAATATGAAATGAAAAAATACTTTTATCACTATTATTACTGCAATCAAAAAACACACTCATGGGCAAATTTATGCAGATTATTAATCTAGGACATAAAACTTGGCTGTGGGTAATCAGGTAGCGCATCTACTAACTGGGAGGTTGGCGGTTCGATTCCCAGCTCTTCTAGGCTTATTAAAAGAACGTAATGTAAAAAGGTTATTACATTTGATATCATGGCAGTAGAGACAAACCATCGTGTATCTGATCTAAAAATCTGTTTGTACAATAGCTGGGTGTGTTAGAGTTAGGTTCGTTAGTATTTGGACACTGATGCTTTTTTTGTGAATTTTAAATCAAATTGTCAAAATGTATTTGAAGGGAAAACGTTCAGCTTTAATTCAGAGGTTTGACAAAAGGATGAGCAGTAAGACCCCAGACCCTAAACAGCTGGTTTAGGAAGAATTCCCAATTTCTTTGCCCTCTGAAACTCTCAGGTTGCTTCTGCTGTATGCTCTGAGTCATTTTCCGTTTGCATTGTGATGCAGTGCTCCATCAGTTTTGCAGCACTTGGAGGAATCTGAATTCCCCTTTACACTTCAAGGTACATCCTGCTCCTGCTACCAGCATGCACATCGTCAGTAAACACTCGAGGTCCAGATTCACAGGCAGCCATGCATCCCTGCGATTTCACAGTCGTAGTTTGTAACATTAACTCCGCCCTCTTTGACAGATGGTGCCTCTGATTCTCGAACACTTAACGCAATACTTCTGTTGAACCCCTTGAAATAAGTTGAAAGTCACATCTTCATCAAATCAAATCAAATCACTTTTATTGTTACATCACATGTGCAGGTACATTGGTACAGCACATGTGAGTGAAATTCTTGTGTGCGAGCTTCACAAGCAACAGAGTTGTGCAAATACAATAATGTAAACAAGCAAAATACAAGAATGGCCACATCTGAAACTAATAAATATAATAGTATATGCATTTCTAGATGTGTATACTAAATATTTTTCTACGTGTGTGTGTACACATATTTTACAAATTAAATAGAGTAAACAATAAATAAAATATATAAAATAAAATATACAGAGTGAGACATGTGCAAAACAGTGGCGTTACAGTAGTGAAGCTGAGGTGTCTATGACGTGTTCAGCAGTCTGATGGCCTGGTGGAAGAAGCTGTCTCTCAGTCTGCTGGTACGGGACCGGATGCTGCAGAACCTCCTTCCTGATGGAAGCAGTCTGAACAGTTTATGGCTGGGGTGACTGGGGTGGACATGAAATCCACTGTGAGGTGTACACAGGAAAAAAGAACTTTGTGTAACTGTCCGAATATTTATCGACTAACTGCAGAGGTCTGCTATATTATTAGTTTAGAAAAGGGTTTAATATGGCCCCGCAACTTCAGCTGTACTCCAAAAATTGTTTTTACTCTGAATAATTCAATCATGTATTACATTTTAACGTAGTTCCTTATAAAAATTCTTCATACAATATCAAATTACACATTTTCAGCTTCTATCTGTTTCAATAATATGTATTTCATCTGTGTAATATTCTGGATATTCATAACTGAGCTATATATTAGAGAGTTTCTTCTATTTTGTGAACTTTTAGTTCGGTCTGTTACCGTTGTTATTGTCTTGGAGCAACTGTAACCACATAATTCTTTAGGGAATAATAAAGGATTCTGATTATGATATCTGATGAGTCCAAATCTAGTTGAATTACGAAACAGTAGAGCAGCTTAGCTTGGGTTAAAAATGCTCATCGGATGGACTCCTTTTTAATCCTCATAGCTTTCATGGTATTGGAAATGGTGGAGAAAACATTATTACTATTTTTAGGAATATTGCTTTTGTTTTGTTCAATAATCACAGAAATGTATTGTTAGAAAAATCAAGTTTCCATCTACTGTAGCTGTACTACACTCAGACTGTACACTGACTTTTGTTGTGAACTTGCCTCAAAGCCGTGGTCAAATGTGAACAAATCTTTTAGTTCTAAAGGATATTTAAAAGTATTTTATTTTGAAAAGCTCGAAACAACTACATTAGTTGAAAAGTGGTCATTTTTTTTAAATCATTTGCAGAGAAAACAGTTTAAGTACTTTAGTCCTTCTTTTGACTATCATAGATACCACAACTGTTCATCATGGTGCTAAATCACTCTTGGGGATCAAAAGCGTTTATTGCTTTTAAACATTTTACAGCCTTTACGAGGTACAAATTCAGAATAGTTGCTTTCCACTTGGAGGTTGCCCGTGTGTTGAAAAAGCTCTCGGCTGCAGCGGTGATGCAGAATGTGCTTAACTCATTCACTGCCATTGACGTCTATAGCCGTCAATGGCAGTGAATGAGTCAATGGGTTTAACTCATTCACTGCCAATGGCTGGCAGTGAATGAGTTAATTTCATTGTACTTGAGGTAAACACTTGTTAATTTAAACCGTGGTGGGAGACAATTGATTTGATGCTGAGGATTAGGCAGCAGTACTTCACCCAGTCATGGTAATTAACTGCTGATGCCAAAACTGTCATTTGCCAGCCCTGTTGTGCATCGCTCACTGAGTCTCTTCTTTTAGATTTGATTGTGCAGGCCAAGTCTGGGACAGGAAAGACATGCGTGTTCTGCACCATCGCCCTGGACTCTCTGGTCCTGGAGAATCCTTCAACCCAGGTCAGTGTAATATTTGATTATGAGGATATGACCTACGTTTGCTCTCGGACGGTTAAAGTAAAACATCATCAGAAGAGGGAAAGGGGAAGTTTTATTATTTAATCATTTCATGACCAGCAGATGGCCTTCTGCTGAATTTAAGCTGCTTAGTGTCAAATGCATGAATGAAAGGGAAGAATGATTGATAAAGACGAGGTACACCTGGTCTTGTAGAACAAATGTAATCTTATTAGCTCTGGGGTCTTACTGTTCATCCTTAATCTTCTCCCAATCGAGTATAAGCCTTTTTGTTTTTTTCATTTTGGACACTTTTCCCTCCTGCAGGTTCTCGTGCTGGCTCCGACACGTGAGATAGCAGTGCAGATCCACTCGGTGGTCATGGCCATAGGCTGTGCCATGGAGGGCCTGGAGTGCCATGTTTTCATTGGCGGCAGGCCTGTGAGTCAGGACAAAACCCACCTGAAGAAGTGTCATGTAGCCGTGGGCTCACCTGGTAGGAACCCGGGATAGTAGTCGGCAGTGCCACGTCACGTAATTGCCACGCCGCTGTTGTTTTTGTTCGGTAACAGTGTTCCGGTTGTGTGCTCAGGTCGCATCAAGCAGCTTATCGAGTTGGGCATGTTGTCAACGGCCAGCATCAGACTGTTTGTTCTGGACGAGGCAGACAAGCTGCTGGAGGAGGGCAGCTTCCAGGAACAGATAAAGTATGAGGATACAATTTCTGTGATTATACTCCTATTAAATGAGCAGCAGGCCGCTGTAGCGAGCAAGCAGTACATTTAGACTGAAGCCGTTTATATATCGTGTCGTAACCACATTTACAAACCAACATAACCTAAAGTTCACCCATCATCCTGGTCCTCTTTAGCTGGATCTTCTCCTCGCTGCCTGTGAACAAACAGATGCTCGCACTCTCCGCCACCTACCCAGAATCCCTTGCTCAGCACCTCACTCGCTACATGAGAGAGCCCACCTTTGTACGGCTAAATCCAAGTGATATGGGCCTGAAAGGTAAGACCCACTTTAATAAATGGAAAAGATAAAGATTCCTGAGTTTTGGCCTCTCTTGACATTTTCTAATGTATTTAAATTGCTGTCATAGCAACAGAGACTCTGCATAATAAGACTGCATGGATAACCAAGTCTGCAAACTGACATGTTTGATGGGATTATTTCCTGACAGAAGATTCTTGGGGGATGAGATATGATTGACAGTAATAAGGCTAAGTTAAAAACACTCTTCTCTTCCACAGGATCCTATTTTAAGCTCTGTGCTTATTTTGAGTGAATGTCAGAAAATGGATTTATCTGTAGCTCAGAACTCGAGCCTTTTAATTCACACACATCACTGACAGAGCACGTCCTGCTCGAAGGACCAAAGTTGTTAGGTCAGGTTGAATTAATGACAGCATGTATGTCGTCCTTGTGTCGCCCCCTGTCAGGTCTGAAGCAGTATTACAAGCTGGTTCAGTCCCATCCGTTACCTCACAAGGTTTTTGAGGAGAAGGTGCAGCACTTGCTAGAGCTGTTTAGTAAAATCCCCTTCAACCAAGCGCTGGTGTTTTCAAACCTACACACACGGTATGTGATTGCATTTAATGCCAAGAAAAAGTATATTTCTTATACTTGTTTTATATAGAATGCATTAGATCTGAGGATTAATTATTTTAAAAAAAGCTTTCTCAAATGCTAATGTGATGAATTGCTACCACAGGGCTCAGCACCTGGCAGACATCCTGTCCTCCAAAGGTCTGCCTGCTGTTTGCATCTCTGGTAAGACTGCTTTATGTAATGTAATGTTAGGATGAGTCAATAAAAATGGTAATACTGTGAAAAATCAGGTAATTGATTTGAGGCATTTCTATACTGGTATACCAGCTGCTTTTGAATTTTAGACATTGGAATTCATTCATTTCTTGACTTTATTTCTTTGGCCAGGTGGTTTATGATTTGCAGTGTTGCCTGGCAACGTTTCAGTGCACATATTTAAAATGACCTTCATACAGTGTTGTGAATGTGTGTATTTTTAATGCTTCCGTGCCAGCGACTTTCAGTTGACGTTATCAGATTTAATGAGGTGTCGTGTCTGGCCTCTGCAGGTGGTCTGAGTCAGGACCAGAGACTGGAGGCAATGTCAAAACTGAAGCAGTACCAGTGCAGGGTGCTCATCTCCACTGACCTGGTGAGATGCAGAAACCTTCCATCTTTCCACACGTCTACGTGAATTTTTCGAAATCATTTTTCTGTTAGCCTAATAACTTTGAGTAATCTTTGTGTTTCACAATTTCAGACTTCAAGAGGTATAGATGCAGAGAAGGTCAACTTGGTGATAAACCTGGATGTGCCGCAGGATTGGGAAACTTACATGCACAGAATTGGACGAGCTGGACGTTTTGGTTAGTGTGCAGCGCTGCTTTAGAGGCAGCGAGAGCAAGCATTGTTTGACATTCAGCATTTTCACCTTGTCACATCACCAAGTCAGGCAGCACAGGTGGCTAATGGCACCGCAGCAGGAAAATATGTTTGAAGAGAAATTGCATCATTTTTTTAATTTTTTTGTAGAGTTGATTCTCTCTCCATCTCACATTTTGGAAGAAACACTATTCTTTAGATGTGCAATTAGCTTGATGCGAAACACAGACTAGAATAGCTCCGGGAAAAATATTACTTAGAGTTTACAAATTGATGAAAAGGTTAGTTATGCTGCTTTCAATTTGAGTGGCCATTCACCGGCACATTGTCAACATTGTCCTAAAATAAAATAAAAAAATGTTGCAAAGCTTTTTCTTCTGGTGGCATATGTCTTTGACCTAGACTGATGTTTTTTTTATAAATAATTTAGCAAATTCTTTTCTCTCTGAATCAATAGCATTTTTGACCCAACCACCAAAGGCAGAACGTTCCCAGTCATTTGCATTTAATTGCATTTAACTTTTTTCCCCAGAATTGAGGTTATTCAATCTTAGCTTCTGTACGCTCTCTAAGTGCACGTGTGTTTGTGTGCAGCTGCCATCCCATTATACGCGACTCTTGCATTAATCTTTATCCCTTCCTGTTATTTAAGTGGGTCCTCATCCAGATTACATTTTGCTTGTAGGCACTCAGGGACTGGCTGTGACCTACTGTTGCCATGGCGAGGAGGAGAACAAGATGATGGCCATCGCTCAGAAGTGTGGCCTTAGTTTGTCTGCGCTGCCATGTGAGTCCCTGTTCACGTCTCTGTGGGGCTTTTACATGCAGCACGCACAACTTTTCTCTTCATGTCTACTTTTGATTCAATATTAATCGGTAAAAGTCATTCCGGTCTCATCTGTCTGCTGTCATTTTAGCCACGATAGAGCCCAGGTTGATGGATGAGCCGTGCGACTGGGATGTCTGCACTGAAGCGTCCACTCCAGACCCGGTATCCCGGCTGTTTCCCAGAGCAGAGAAGAAAAGACGTGCAAAGCCTGACGTCTCTGTGTCTGATTGCATTGAGGATCGAGCTGTGGAGCCCGGCAGTCAAAGAAAGCCAGAGAAGAAGCATCCAACGCCCAGGCGAGAGGCAGTCTGTGAAGAGGATGCTAGAAAGATATCTTCCACAGAGGATACTCTGCCTGCTCAGGTGACACAGACTCGAAAAGAGCTCCAAGACAGTCTGCCGAAGATCCCTCCTCTCAGCTCGTTTAAGCACTGCAGGTCAAAGTTTGTGACCTTTGAGGAGGCCGAGCGGGACTTCCAGGACTTCATCACTACAGGTCCGGGGAGATCGGTGGAGATCATCAGAGAGTTCAGAGGCAGAGAGGATGGTGAACCCAGCGATCAGAATGGGCATAAGGAGTATCTTACACTTGATGATGATGGAGCGCAAATGTTTACACAAAATGTCGAACGGCTTAAATCTAACTTTTCACCTCCAAGGTCCATCTCTGGTTCTTCCAGTTCTGAATCTGACATGGAAGATGATGCGACACTGGAAAGTTCAAATGAGACCACAGGAGCTGAGAACAGAGCTGTCACTAAGCCTCAGATTGCAATGACACATCCACCTTCTCCACCCACACAACAAGCAAGCCCCACCAAACCCAAGGCTTATACTCCTCCTCCACTCAGAAACTCTGACCAGACACTGTGTGCAACACGTGGGAGAGCTGTGCCTCCTCCCGATAGCCGGGAATCTGCATTGAGCATTAAATCAGGCAGGCGAACCAATCAGACAGCTCCGGCCCCAGCACGCCGAGAAGAATCAAAAAAGATGAAAAAAGAGACTGAAAAACAGAAAGAAAAGATGGAAAGGGACCGGAAGAGGGAGAAGAAGGAAGACGGAGATTGCACTGACAAAGAGGACGAGTGGTGTGCTGAAACGTACTGGAGAGCCTGCTACAGCGCCTGGAATGATTACTACGCCTCCATGTCCCCGTTTCAAGAGCAAGGCTACCAAAGCTACTATAATGTAGCCTACAACTGGATGGCAGCTTATCGTATGAACGCCGTCTACATGGAAGAACTGATGAGAAAATGAGTTGTGGATACCGTGACCAGGCTTTGCTTTTTTTTTTCTTTTTTTTTTTAAATCATCCTGTTTTCCAAACATAAAGTGTCTTTACTGCGCCACTTGATTCATATTTGCACTTTGGCTAGTATACGTTTTTTCCCCCATAACATGTTGGTGTCATAAATACTTTTCTAATAAATTACACACGTTTTGTTTTTTCCCAGTCAAGTTGTGATGTAAAAAGTAAATTTCAAGTGCAGTACTGTGTTGGCCTCTGTGCGTCTCTCCTGACGGTATGCCCTCTTAGACTCACTGCAGTATTCTGCTCTAAAATGGATTTGAAGAGGATTACCTGATAGTTCTTGACTACATAAGATAACCTTTATTAGTCCCACACGTGGGAAATTTGTTTTGTCACAGCAGGAAGTGGACAGTGCAAAAGTTATGAGGCAAAAATTAGGATACAATAAGAATAAATACAGTACACA
>NW_005187448.1:160300-164668 GCF_000239375.1 Pundamilia nyererei
CCTGCGGAAGTCTACCACCAGTTCCTTGGTTTTACTGGCGTTGATCTGGAGGTAGTTCAGCTGGCACCAGTCCACAAAGTCTTGGGTCAGTCACATTAAAAACCATTTCAAAGATGATCTTTAGTCCCTGGAGTAAAAGCATGTTAGACCCACCCAGGTCCCAATCATCTGCATTTAACTGTAATCATCTTAATCTAGCATGTGTGTTCTTCATATTGGAAGGTGATTTAATCTTCCAAACGCTGTCGGAGTGAGTAAGTGTGCATGTGCAGCTGCTTTATTCTGTTTAAACGGGTCCTCATGAAGATTACATTTTGTTTGTCGGCACCAGTGCTGGCTGTAATTACTGTTGCCATGGTGCCTGGTTTGTATGACTTGTAGAGAGTCTTGAGCCATCCCTCATTTCTTTACATCTTGCTAGAAAAACTGGAAATATGTGTAGTGGTGGATAGAAATATAAATGCAAATGCAGCATGTAAGGCATAAAACATATTTTGTACAATTCTGTGAAGCTGGAAAGTTAATATTTGGTGTGACCACCTTTATTTTTCAACACAGAATGAACTCTCTTAAACAATTTCTTTGAGTACTCTTCAGGAAAAGTTCTCCAGGCTTCTTGAAGGACATTCAAAACTCTTCTTTGGTTGCTGGCTGTCCTTCGCTTTGTTCGCTGTTAAACACACCAGGTCAGTAATGTTGAGGTCCGGGCGGTGGGGAGGCCAATCCATGACTGATGGTGCTCCATTTTTTTTTGTGTGTGTGTGTGTTTCCCCCCCAAGGATGTTCAGTGTGGTTCTTGTGTAATCTGGCATACCTTTGTCTTCTCATTTTCCTTCTTGCCTTTTTGGTGTGAAATAGTAGCTTGAAAAGAAAATTTTTATGGGCATTTAATTATTAAACTCTGGCATAGTGAGTCTTTTGTCCAGTCACCCTCTGCTCTTGGTTACGTGTGCGCTAGCCCGGATAGATTTGAAAACAGCGTTTTCGTCTGAATACACTCTGCGTCCACACCATCGTTTTCAGTTATTTTCACAGAGTTGTGCATCCACATTGAAATAGCCAAAAACGCTTGCGTTCCAGTACTACGCATGCGTGAAGCACAATACGATTCGACCTGCCTCATTTATGTCTGCCGTTCATTTACTTTCTGGCTCGTTGAAACGTCGCGGCAAAAGGTCAAGGAAAAGCACCGGGATTTTTGTTGCTGCGGGTAACTCAAAAGTACAAAGTTGCAAAAGCGAGTTAAAGATTATGAAGAAAAGCTCTCTGAAGCATGTACAGACTGATAGGGCTGTCAGAGCAAACAAAACAACTGCTGTATAACACCCTCCGCTATCTTAGTTTAATTGGTCACTTGACTGCATCACATGACTAAAATGTGTCATCGTTTTGAAAAAGTCTCAATTTTCGCTGTCCACACTGCGACGCGAAAGCACCGTTTTCAAATGTGTGCGTTTTCGAGAGCGTTTTCAAAACGCGTTTTCCTTGAGCGAAAACGCCATCTCAGTGTGGTCGGGAGGCCAAAACGGAGTGAAAACGATGCGTTTTCAAACGAAAACACATTAGTGTGGATGTAGCCCTCGTCTCTTTCCACTCACCCACAACCGGTTGCAGCAGATTGCTGCCTTTTCCTGGGCCTGGTTCTACTGGAGGTTTCTACCTGTTAAAGTTGACTTTTTCCTTCCCACAGTTGCCATACTGCTCATAGAAACCGTCATCAACTGGGACTGTTGTGGAGGGCTGTGCGAATGAGCTTATAAAGGGATAAAATTAATTTATTAGTCTGGCCCTCCACACCAGTCCCAGTTCCTGACGTAGGCCCTTATTAAAATAAACTGCCCACTCCTGTTGAGAGCCTTAAGGTGACTGTTGTTGTGATTTGGTGATGCATAAATAAAGTAAAACTGAACTCAATGGACTCCCAGATTAAGTAGGTTACTATGTAAAGGTTAGCTGATTTCACCTTCAAATGCACTGTAAATATTAGAAGACCTTTCCATATAGTTCCAACACAGCGTCTTCACAGCTTAACCACAGCCAAACAGAAAGCAGCCGTCCCAACAAAAGATGAGCTTAAGCGTTTATCACAGGTTTGCTAATTGACGTTCTATCAGGTAGTCAATTTATCGAGAAAAATGCAGAAGAGCGACTGCTTCAGTTTTACCAAACAAAAGAAAACAATTGAGCAGCTGGAGCTGGAAAGTTATGGTGCTGACCCGTGTGCAGGCTCCAATAGACCTCATTTCCTCCTGTTACCTAGCTCTTTTGTTTCGGAACACGATCTTCCTGTTCATCCCAGGATGTTCCCCCCCCCCCAAAATTGCGAGACTTAAGGTTGAATATTTTGACATGAACACTTGGGTCAAAAGGACTGCACTATTGGAAGAGACGCCGAATCTATGGTAAAAATGTACACACTTGAAAGCATTGATTTAAAGGTGGGTGAAGAAGGGACCCCAGAGATTATGTATTAGTGGCAGATATAGATGTTTTATCAGGCGTTTCACAGTTGGGACACAAGACAAGGTCATAAATAATATCCAACACCTGACAAGTTACGCACAGCAGTAGTCTCAACAACGACAGGTGGCATAGGAGGGCAAAGCAAAGAGTAAGAGGAAAACTGAGCCCAGAAAAAAAGGACAATCAAAGGAGGATACATAACAGAGAAAGAGAGACGAACACAACAACAGACCTGTTTTAGTTGTTTGTAAAAGAAAAATGAAATCTTTTGACACCTTGAGCAGAATATATGTTTACATATATTTCAAACTGTGTCATTTTGTAAGAGCAGCTGACACAAAACAACCTGTTGTGAAACAGGGAAGCAGGAAATGAACCGCCATCTTTAGCAAAAAATTGAAATAAATCAAAAAAAAGCAGGGAGCCTCGCTTCTGCCGACACCTGTCACACCCTCGTTCTAGATTTAACAGATTCTAAATGTCAGACTTTATGCTGTAAATATAAAGACACTGTCTCTAACCCCACTTTTTAAAGAACACTGAAAAAAGCTCTGTCTGTGCTTTTATGCTTTTTAACCCCATGTAAATTTTGCACACAGTTTAACTAAACACTAATACTGCCTCTATGCGGTTGTTCTTGTGTACAGTACTAAACTACCAGTGACAGCACTAAGTCACTGCTAGGAATATCAGAGATAAAACACATCCTGTTCCAATAGGGTCAGCTTTTTGGGGGGTTGATGCTAACCTCAAGATCAGAACTAAAGCACAGAATCAAGGGACCTGATGCACTGGTATTGTACCAGTATGTTATATCTCCACCTGATGGCTTATGATATGTTTTCTAAGGCTTCGTACAAATGTATATGTTAAACTGCTTAAGCTTTTCAGATGTCTTCATCTTAAGATGCTTAGATATATATATATTTTTAAAGGTTTGTAATATTTGCTGCTATTTGGCAGTAGTTTTAAACAGTCTACGTCTACAGCAAAGTCATCATCAGCTACATGTGAGCAAACACGTTATTACAACTCAATTTCCAACAACGTCAGGATGCTGTGCAAATTATCAAATACAATGCAATTCCTTGTTCTTCGTTTAATATCTATATTTAATTGAAAGTAATACAAAGGCAACACGAGAGGTTTTGAAATGAAGGAATTTGGGGATCAGGCAACAAAACACAACTAATTAGTTTAGTTTGAATGTGTCACAAGTTCGAAGAGTGTTTCAGAGTAAAGATGTGCCAGAGTTCACTATGCCCAAGGACGTTAGGACAACAAGAAGAAGAATATATTTCTAAATAACAAAAACAACATTTTGATGATTTCATCACCCATTCCTGCTTATCCTTTTTCAGGGTTGCTGGAGCCTATCCCGGCTGTCTTAGGGCGAGAGGCAGGGTACACCCTGGACACGCTGCAAGGCTAACACAGACAACCATTCGCGCCTATGTGCAATTTAGAGTTTCCAATAAAACTAACCCCACGTTTTAGGACATTTGGATCAAGCCAGAGCACCCAGAGAGAACCCAAACAAACACAGGGAGGACATGCAAACTCCACACAGAAACACCCTGGCCTCATGGTGGACTCAGGACCCTCTTCCTGTGAGGTAACCGTGCGAACCACCACGCCACCGTTCTGCCTCTGAATCACAAAAAATATATATATATTTTAACGATTTCATGATTGATGTTACAAAATACATTTAAAAGAGTCATAAAAAGCTAGTAAGCTCTTTTAACTAGGACCATAAAAACAATATAAAATGGTCACTTTAAAAACAGAAAACAAC
Source organism: Pundamilia nyererei (assembly GCF_000239375.1). Classification (NCBI taxonomy): domain Eukaryota; kingdom Metazoa; phylum Chordata; class Actinopteri; order Cichliformes; family Cichlidae; genus Pundamilia; species Pundamilia nyererei. Next base: position 164,562 of record NW_005187448.1, read on the forward strand.
AACTACAGGGAGTGCAGAATTATTAGGCAAATGAGTATTTTGTCCACATCATCCTCTTCATGCATGTTGTCTTACTCCAAGCTGTATAGGCTGGAAAGCCTACTACC
>NW_005187448.1:165930-177924 GCF_000239375.1 Pundamilia nyererei
AAAATAGCTAAAACTAAAAACTACTTCCAAAAACATTCAGCTTTGATATTAATGAGTTTTTTGGGTTCATTGAGAACATGGTTGTTGTTCAATAATAACATTATTCCTCAAAAATACAACTTGCCTAATAATTCTGCACTCCCTGTACAACTTGATGTGCTTAAAATCACCTCTAATAGCTGCACAGTTTGGTCCACATTGACATCATGCATCTGGCAGTTGCTGCAGATTTGTCAGCTCCACATCAGCAGCACACAGCTCAAAGGAGTTTACTGGATTGAGATTTGATGACTGTGGAGATCATTTGAGTACAGTGAACTCACGGTCATGTTCGAGGAACCAGCTTTGAGACAGTTTGAGCTTTGTGATGTGGCTAAAGGCAGCTATCAGAACATGGACACGCTGTGGTTGTAAAGGGATGGACACGGTCAGCAACAACACTCAGGTAGGCTGGGCTGTTCGAACACAAGGTGCCGAGAAAATACTCTCCATACCACTACACCACCACCACCAGCCTGAACTCCAATTTTGGTGAGCCCCTGTGTTTCAGAGCCTGCGTTTCCTGTTTTTAGTTGACAGAACGAGTGGTTATTTGAGTCATCATATTTTCTCTTTTTTCTGGGATGTGTGGAAAAATCCCAGCAGTTTCTGAAATACTCAGACCATCCTGCCTGTCACCAACACCCATGGCACATTCAAAATCACTTAAATGGCATTTCTTCCCCATTCTGATGCTCGGGTTGAACTTCATCAGGCGGTACTAAAATGACTTGTCTGCAGTCTGGATCTTTCACACTTATAAAACAAAGGAGGCTCAAACGAGAAGCTCATATCATGAACAAAGAAAAGGATGGAAAAACAAAACTTCATAAATGAATATTTCTCATATGCATTTACAATTTTAGAGAAAGAGAGAGTGTATGCAGCACAGCTGTCCTCTTACTTTAATGAAATGTGTGGGTGGCATCAAATTAAAATTGTCATAAAAGTGTGTTGTCTTTGTACTAGTTTCAGTTAAAAATACAATTTAAATTCTTTGGAAATCATTGCCTTTTGAGTAATTTATATTTTATACGGCATCCCCAAGGTTCTGTAAATGAGGCTGTAGACGATTTCAAATACTGCCTTTGAAATAAGATCTTGGCTTACACTGGTGAAACGCTGGCTCGCTCCTTGTGCTCTTTATCACCGTTTCGTTTTATCTACACGGAGCAAAGCGGGTGGTTGGTCTGCTCTTTCCTCTTTTGGTGAAAATCCACACGAAGACAGACTTCTCTTTGGGGTCGCTGAACCCAAAAATGACATTCAAGATTTTTAAAAAAGTCATAATCCAGAGTTACAAAGCTCAACTTTGATGGGATTAGATGAGAAATAATACATATCGGTCTTCAAGGGAACAGACAGAACAACACTTTTTTTTTTTTGGTGACAGACATCTGTTGATGCTCATCCAGTGTCCTCGTGTCTCTGCGGTCACCGTTACAACAGACTTCCCTGCTTTAATTTTTCCAGAAGATAAAGTAAATAAATCATCTGAAACACCAAGGAGGACAAAAGGTACAAACACCAAGTTTCCTAACCACATAGAGTACATATACTCAACAACTTCAAAAAAAAATGCCCGCTGAGTTTGGGGGAGAAAAAACGTCGACGGCTAGAAAGACTACTGAAAGCATACTGTTGTTCACACAGGAGGAAGGGATACAACGGGACAACAACGAGAGCGAGAGAAATGCAGAGAGAGCAGAGAGAAAGACAGAGTGAGGCAAAGAGAGAGAACGAGAGGACAGCTTCACTGGTTCTGCCAAACAATGGTCAAATATTACAAAATATTCTATTAACAATATTCACAAAGATCCCAGGCTCAGGACAGATTTGTGTCAGAAATTCTCAGCGAACGCCTTGTGCTTTTAATTGTGATGGTTTTGAATTAAAAATAGACTTTTTGGTTTCTACATCAGGGAAATCGAGATATTTGAGGTCCGTCAGGCTGGAAGAGCCGAAAAGTGGGAATGAACGGGGAACGTGGAGAAATTCAGAAAGCTAGAAAAAAACGAATAAATATCTTTAAACTCCAGCAGAACAGGCACATGTCGTGTAAAAGCCTTGTAGCTGAGAACTTTGGACAGAAATGTGTGTGCTGAACCCTTCAGAGTGGCAGCTAGTCAAATATACCACATACTGAGCCACAGAGACTTTCAGAAGAACTGAAACACAAGTTTTCAATCAGCTGAGGAACAAACACACACGCTCACACACCTTCTATCCAAAAGATCACAATTCCTCTATCTAGCCCCCAAAAATAAAAAATAAATTCACACGCACCCATTCACAAATATGAAAATATGAAAACCATCAGAATCTTTTTGGAATTTTACTCAAATTGGAATAATATTGGAGCTGAAAAGGATTGGAGCCATATTTATCTATGGAGAGAAAACAAACGACGAGGCGGTGGGTTGATTACGTCTTATTATTGTTATTTCTTTCTTTCCCTCTGAGGTTTCCTTACATCTCCAGCTAAAAACGTCAAACTGAAGCGTAAATCATAAGAAAAGGTGCTTTGTGCACAGTGACACATGACTTACTCGGGGAGCTCACCACTGACACTTGGGAGACACTCACTCACTCACCCGCTTATCTAAAACGACTCCCTACAGGGGTTTCTCACTCTTTCACTCGCACGAACACGTACGCCAACCACTAACATGACGACACTGTATCTAAAAGCCATCCTCCGTCCACACGGGGAGTCCATGTCGTTACAGTACATGACCAGCAGAGGGCAGGCTCAACCAAGGCCAGACCAGGACTGAACGCTTTCTCTCCTCCGTCGTTCTGTCCTCTTCCGTCCCTCCGTCTGTCTCGATGAGTTTTTTTTCCTTTTAAATCTGTCTTTCTGTGTGACGCGCCTGCACTCTAGTCTTCACAGTGCGGACACCTTCACAACATTTTGGTGGGCGGGGCCTGCCGGCAGACGAGCGTCACCCTCCGGAGTCGTCACTGGGGGCGTGGGAATGCTGATGATTGCTGTGGTGATCTGGCTGCTCTGGCAGTTCAGAGGGGCTGGCTCATCTACGCGCATGTTCAGACTGGAGCGGCTGAAGGAAAATTTAAGAAAGACAAGCAAGGATTAGGACAATCCATAGAGAAATATTCCTTTTGTGAAGATTAGTGCCGAGGACAGAGTGAGAAATCCTCCTCTCTCCTCTTCGATGGCAACTTTCAGTGGGGTGATAGCTTAGAGCCCTTTCAAAGTTAACAAAATCTATAAAAATGGAACCAGTAAATGATGTTATTTGGTTATAATTCCCCAAAGTAAAAAGAAAAATCCTCAAACTAAAGCCAAACTATAACAAGACAGAAGGACAAAAAGTCAAACTAATTAAAATAGTTAAAAACATCATAAAAAAACGACCAAAAAACAAAACAAAAGGCTGCACACAGAACAGCCCAACAAAGGCAATATAACCACTTTGACCAAACAAACACCAGAAGTACTGAAACTCAACTTCCAGCCTTGCGTGTCTATACAACACCTTGTCAGAGCACAGGAGAAGCTATTTCAAGAGGATACTCATAATACTCTGTTTTCTGTGTAACAGGCAAATACTGCAAAACACTCAAGTTGCTCTCTTAGCCGGGGGAAAATGAGCACATCTCAAAAGACGTCTTAATCTCAAGAGTTTCACTTGAGCGGTCCAAGTGTATGAGATGGAACTGCTTTGGCTTTTTGTTACCCTGATCTCACCTGGTGCTGAGAGGCTGGATGTGGATGGTGCTGAGCTCCTGCAAGCCTTGTGGGTGCGTGTGAGTGTGCGTCAAAGGCTGCATGTGTGCTGGGGCACTGGCGTTCGGTAAAGGGGTGTGGTGCTTCTTGGTTCGCCGGGTGCAGCACGTCCCCGTCACACCGTCTTGACTGGAAAGGGAGGGGCTTCGGGACGGGTAATTCTGCAGCCCGCCTTCCAGGTAGCTCTGCTGGTAATACTGCTCGTCCACAAACTCGTGGTTCTACAAAGACACAAGACAGGGAGGGAGACGGCGAGACAGGGTGTCATAAAAAAATCACGTGAAATTTACAGCATTTATATCTATGTACATGGCTTCATATATCCTGACATTTTCTGCTTTGTTGCCTAGATCAATAACTCAGAAAGTGTGATAATTTTTTATGTGAGTGTCCATGCTGTGTGTGTGTGCCAAGTATTACTCATGTCATGGGGACATAAATCTGATATGACCACATATAACCATAAAAAAATAGATCCCTGTAGCATAAATCGTTATATCTTAAGTTTAGGCTTAGGTTAGGGTCAGAGTAGCAGTAAGGGTAAGACGAATGGCAGGTTTGGTTAAAATTCTCCAGGAAATTAATATAAGCCAATGTCCTCTGAAGGCCCATTACAGCCTCACAGGCTAGCTCTGAATCATTTTTCCATCATCATATGAACAATGTATACTACTTTCACATGAAAGGGGTCACTCGGAGGCTGTGAACATACAGACCTATCAGCGGGCTGCAGTTCGCATCTGAGCAAAACACAGGTGAACACATCTACACTGGACTTAAGCGAGTGCAGACAAATGCCTTTAAATAGTGACAGCTTGTGTGCGAGTCATGCTTGTGAAACAGAGAGCGCATCTATACGGACATACAGGCATGTTGAGGGTGTATCGTAAGTGCAACACAAAGCACTGGATATCACGCTTTGGTTAGCAGTACTTGGACATAAAAATACTGTCGATCTACACATTACGCCAAGCTGTCAGTTTTTTTCACCTAATGAACCCCAGATACAAAGAAATCTATAGATGACGGCACAATTTCGAGTTGTATACAGACAGAGCCTCCTCAGCTCTGTGAAACAGGAACTAAGATATTATTATGACAAAGAGCTCGAGTATGAGAACACTCACTGTGGTTTTCTCCAAGCAGTGCAGCAGGTGGTGATGCTGGCTCTCTAAAAGAGAGGTAGACTTGCTTAAGCGTTTCTCATCCTCAGTGGAACCCTGAAACACACACACACAAATACAAAAATAAATGTTATGCTATGCTTCTTTGCAGAGAGACAATAATCAGCTGTGGGAGGTGTACGACCAACGGCTGCCTCAGTACCTGATCCGAAAGGTTCATCTTGTATGGAAGTTGCTTGAGAAGAAGACAAAGGGAGAACACACACAGAGTTTACTAGTGTTTATAGTTCAGTACTCAGAACAGGCTGCTGTCAGGGTTCCAGTCATGCCAATCAGTGGAACATTACTATTCAGACCCAGAGAGGCATTTCTTTTAACATCAGCTGAGCCGGCGCATTGATCTGTGCTGGAATGGAGATGCAACTCGATGCTAATAGATATACAGTATATACAACTGATATAAAAATTTCCATTGTGACATTTCCCCTCCTTTGGTGCTGTTACGAAGCCTTGCAACAGGCGACTCATAATGACTTGTTTTTCATATCCCCCATTTCTGTGTCTGTGTTTACTTGTCTGCGAGTAGGTGCTATTTCTAGTGCTGCAGTTTGGAGGTGAGTCAGAGAATAAGCGGTCTTTCGAGTCTCGGGGAAACTCGCAGATCTCTTAACAAAGTAAAGAGAGCAAGATAAGCAGTTCATTTGCTTATGTGTTCTTTAGTTACAGTGAGAATAAATGTTCAAATGTTCTGTTTGTTTTCTTCATGTACAACTTTTTCTAAGGTAGCATTTGGAGTTTTTCTGTCTATATAAGGATTTTGAATTCTATTTATCCATGCTGTATGAAGAGCCACTACCCAGAAAACACAGATTTATTTATTTTATTGGCAAAACTATTCTGCATAATAGCCTCAGCTTGCGCCTGGGAAGACGTTCTCTTCAGTATGTTGCCGAATGCTCTGATTGCACTGGTCAGAATTACGGCGGTGTTTCGCATGCAGACTTTCAATACGTTGCATCAGTTTTCTTCCTAGCAGAATCTGTAATTCAGCTGTTTATAAAAAAACAAAGCCCCAAAAAAAGCATTGCCCTGATCCTGCATGCTCCACAGCACCGCCAAGAGGCAAGTGAAACGCCATGTTTGGAAGATTTGTAGTAGCAATTTTCTGTTTGTTAAGTGGCTGGCTGGCGGTGTAAGCAGAGGTTTCTGTGCTGAGAGGGTACTTTCTTGCGCTGATGACACCGCGCACCTGTGCTCGCGCTGCTTATCTGTACCTAACACAGCAGTAAAACACAGGTGTTTAGGTCGAGCTATTTCTGCCCTTCTCTATACATGCGACTCAAAGCCGATATCAGCAGGTTGTCTGGAGGCGGCTATGGCTCACCACCCAGGTGGCCACCATACTGTAGAGTGGAAACAGCTTGACCCACTGGGTGACAAAACACAATGTTTTGCTGGGCATGGTACTGTATGTACTGTTGGTAAATAGCCTCAGTACAATTAAACCCATGTTTGACAGCAATTAAAATTATTGAGCTGGCACAGATCTTTAGCTTTGCTGACTTTAGGCATAAGCAGTCTATTAGCACTTTAATTGGTGCCATTTCAAAATCCATTCTGGCATGTGAGATGATACAAGAAAATATTTAAAACCTAATGAAAGCTTCATTTATCTGTTTTCTCGCAGTGTTATTTAACAGAGAAGTCAATTACTTTTTTCAATTACTTATTTTTCCCTCTGGCGATTGGTTTAGTAGTAAGGTGGTAAGAAAACCCACCCAAACAATAATCTTCTTAACTCATTATTTTTTCTTTTTTTTGTAAATTTTGAAACTGGACAGGACAGTCTAATGAGGCAGGAAAATGTTACAGGCAATCAAGTCATAAAAAATATCAAAATATCGTCTCAGAGCTCTGGTTTCTGTTAACACTGTTTAAGAAAAGTGTTAGGAAACCTTCAGTAAAGCAGATTTATCCATCAGTGTTAAATGTGCAGGCAAGCTGTATTCAGGGCCATATGTACTCATGTACAGTGCTGCTAAAAGCTATTTGCCCACTTACTGGTTCCTTATTTATATTTATTACACTTCCATGTTTCAGACTGTCAAACAAACGATGCTATTAGAGAAAGGTAACGCGAGTAAATACAAAATGCAGTTTTTAAAGGATGTTTTCGTTTGTTATTGGAAACTTGAACTTACCTGGCCCTGTGTGAAAAAGCAATTGCCACTTCTTGTTAAATCATGAATTAACTGTGATTAACCACAATTTTTGGAAAGCTTCAATTTCACTAACCACAGCCAGGCCTGATGTCATGGTTCTCCAGATCTGGAGAGGTCGTGGTGTGTGTGTTTTTTGTCATCGCCTCTCCCACCAGGGCGGAACTGGACCTTGATTCCCCGCCTCTGAACTGGTGAACTTTCCCAGGAGTGGTCTACCAAAATTATTCCCAGAGCACATTAATGGTTCATCCAGGAGGACACAAAGAACCCACAAGAGCATATAAAGAACTGAGTTCATGATCCAACACTAAGACAGAGACAATAACAACCAGCTATTGGGTTTAGGAGGCAAATACAGATGACTTTTTTCCTTGCATTTTATATTTACTGGTGTTATCTTTGTCTAATATTAAAATTTATTTGATGATCTGAAACACAACCAAGTGGGACAAATATGCAAAAAGATAAGGAATCAGGAGGGGGGGGTGCAAATCCTTCTTCACAGCACTGTGCAAGAGTGACATGCATGACTGCAGATAGCATCGCAGTCACCCCTCTTCTATTCAGGCATGAATGTAAATTAGTTGCGTTATTTCTGCTACAGCTTGTGCACTGCTGGTACCATCCCGGTTTCCACCATTGCCACTGAAGAGAGACAAAGCAACAGAGACACAGAAAGTGAGCGAGCGGGTGGAAGAAGCACTTGTTTTTGTTCTGTGTCAGCCTCGGGCCACTGTAGTGCTTATGAACCGCAACATTTTTGTGAGGCATGGAACATCCTTGAGTTGTGTTTACTTTTCCTGCTGCATTGCCCGAAGCTTGTTCCTCAGCTGGGCAGCTGGGCTCAGAGATGCTCGCATTAGAAGTGCCGCTTATAGAATGAGACCACAGATAGCTGCTCTGATGGGATGCTGGCGTAATTAAAAAACAGACAAGGAGGGCTTGTATCTCATGACTTAGTTACCGCAGAGGTCAGGCTTTTTGTCTTGTCAGTTAAAAACACAACACAACAAATGCAAGCGTGTCAGACCACAATGCAACAGCGAGGTGTCTGTGCTTTAAAGGCGAGTCTTACCGTGAGCTCTAGAGCTTCATTAAAGAGACCATTACGCTTGCTGTGGAGGAAGGCATTGGAGCTTCCTGTCTTGGATATTCGTATCCTGGCCAAACGGGCTTTCTACAAAAACAGAGAGAGAAAGAAGAGTAACCAGATGTTGGCGAGTGTCTATACCATAACAAGTCTCTGAATGGCATCATCCTGTCACCCATCGCGGTTGAGCTTCAACACTTTTGCATGCTTGATATTTTAGTTATAGATCAAATCATGCTCTACTAAAACATGCACTCTCATCTCCTGTGATGAATTCACTCTGATCTCCAGTGATACTTATGAATGATTTATAGTGACTACACGATTACACATTCCTTGGATTGAAAGTCAGTTATGGTGGGAGCCTGGAGTGGAGCAGGTAAATCCTGGATGAATTAAGCAGCTAAGTGTCATTCTGTATTTAAAGTGGAGAATTCAATTTATCGGGCTGCTTTTGTGCCGCTGTGTTAGCAGTTTTGCATTAAAAAAAGGCAAACAAACCAAGAAAGTGTCCATTCCCATAGCGCGCCGCATCTTTACTCCTGAGCCACTGTATTAGGTGTCGGCTTAAATGCATCTTCAGTTACCCTACTCATGCATCATAGTTAGCGCAAAGTCCACTGTCTCTTTCACGCTTTTTTCCACCCAAGTTGTCAAATAACTTGCGTTAGACAGTCAGCTTGAGACGAAAACAACAACAAGAAGAGATGCAATACACGGAGGAGCAGATATACTGTGGTGCTTGCAGGGAGTTCTTGCACAGCTTTGACACAGAGGAGAAATTCTACTCCAACATAATGATTTTTGATGTACTGTGTCTCTGTGTGTGTTTGTGTGCAAACATGTCCAAGTGCACTTCAGCTTGTGTATCCAGGGGTATGAGAAAATATGAGTGTCAGTAAATCTCTCAGTTACCAGAACAACTGCTTTTACTGAACAGTGTAATGTGAGTCACTCACTCCTCTAAGGTCTTCCATTTTCACATAAAAGCCAGGAGTTGGGTTTAAAACTCGGTGTAGCTACAAAGAGCATGCTTTCGGTTGTATTACTTTCCTGCATTTTAAAGCAAAATGATGGATTAATCGAAGAGAAATTCTTCGAAGGATACTGCGAGCTGTTTAAGTGAAGAGCTCGTTTTGTCGGGGCGGGGTGGGGGCTTACGCACCGCTGGGGGATTAATCAAGTATGTGGATGTATGTTTGCTTATCGCTGTGCGCTTATGCATGCACGTCTCGTCTTCATAGGTGAATTTCCATACATATACATGCAAACCTTATACTGTGGAGCAGCAGCAGGAATACCTGGCTCGGTAAGAGGATGCTAATGAATGGTAATTTAAGCTCATCCCCAGACTTTAGTTTCATTTAAAACACAGTAATGTATTTTTGACCTGCAGAAAGCTCATGCTGTGATTTGGCAATCTAAAACGAGGCAAGGGTAATAAACATGTGGGAGTGCACGTGAACACACACACGCAAAGCAACCAACCTGCACTTTGGCATCTATAGCACAACTCCTTTTAAACGGTTTATTTTCTCCTGTTCTCCTTCATGATTATCTTCCTCTCGCTTTCTCTCTGTCATCCTTCTTCCGGCTCTCCTTGACAAGTTTTCCTCACTCTCTTTGTGCCCTCTCTGTACATTTGTGCTGGCACAGCATTCCCACGGGCCTTTAGAATAACCCTTCTTTATGTTCAGGTATTGTACTTTGCCAGTGGTATCGTCTCTCTAGGGTGACCATGCAAACCGAAGGCCTGATATTGTGGCAGTGGTTGCCAGGCGCTGCAGGGCTAATAGAGGGGATGTTGAGAGCTTGTCCAGCTAGATTGAATCTGCTTTTTCAGGCCCCTGATAGATTCCCAGGGCCTCTGGGACCTGGGCACTTGTGTCTAGGCTCATCTGTGCTTTCAGGTAGAGTCAGGGCACAACAGATTGAGACTGAATTGCTGTTGAAGCACCACTGAGAACACAGAGTGCAAAAAAGGCAATGGATAGAGTGTCCTCGTTAACACCAGCATATTGCAACGTCGAGTATTAAATAGCCAAAGGTATCAGCTTTGCACAGAAACATAGACATTCACACCATAAATACACTACAATGTTTAGTGAAATGAACGAGAATAAACTCCGTTTTTAAACATGAATTTCGCTGACAGTGAAAATACTTTGGAACACAGGGTCACACAAACAACAGCTTTCAATGCAAAACATGACTGTCTGCTGTTACAATTGAATGACAGGTCCCTGATTACCATTATAACATGCACCATTGGTAAATAAATAATGGTCTCAGGAGGGTCTGAACTCATGCAGTCTGTCTGAAGAGATTACTGGAATTTTAGAGCCCTTGTTTGAAGAATTATCCATGAACCTGCAGGAAGCGTTAGAAGTTTAGCTCTGTGGCCTAAGATGCTAATTCCAAGACACGACTCTGCCTATTTCTAATGGCTGCATGGTTCCTGAAATTTCTTTTTATTTTCTTCATTGTTAGCTGGAGGGCCATGTCAATGTCTGTAGGAGTGACCAGCCTAGTGACACAGTTTGCAAGCCACAGAGGGACAATTGTTAGCGTTGGTAGTAAAAGCAAGGACCAAACTCTGTCTAAACAGATGCAGATACACATACATGGTGGTTAATGTGCAGTAACTGACATGCTACCTAGTCCCGAACCTGCAAAATGACCCTAGAAGGAAAATCTTTCTAGGTGCATGTTTGTTTAGGAAGCTACGGTACAGGTTGTGTGTTATTGTCTGTCAGTCACGCAGGCCTTAGCAGGAAAACTAAGGCTTTTATTCAACAACCGTAGCTATTGTAGTTTCTAGCAGGTTGCTATATAACCATCTATATACGAGAAACCCTTTTGCTCTATGCAAATATGGTTTAAGACCAAACAATTTGATTCGACTGTATGGAAACAGGTTATCCATCTTTGCAGATAGTAAATATGTAGCATTCAGAGGGATTAATGCACAGACAGTGGGTGCTGTTGTGAAACCAAAAAAGTATAAGCTATAAACTTCTCATGCGATTTACAGAGCAGATACGGTCGCTGTAGTAGACAAAATGCAATTTAATTCCACTTTAACTTTAAATGCATCAACCCAGGGGAAAACAGTAGCTTTCAGAAATCCAACATATTTTAACACTTGCCAGAATACTGATGTTCAATACTGCTGACTGAAAGAGTCCAGATGTTTCCACACACCCAGAGGCCAATAAACTGATCCAAGCATCCTTTTTTACTCTTTGTTTTCCTCCTTTCTGCCACGTTGCCCTAATTTAGGATCAATCACACTTTAAAGATTATAGTTATAGGATGCAAGCCAGCAAAACACTCCATTTTACACAATTTGTTGCCAGCTGACGGATCTAACCTGGCATATCCTCAAATGATTAAAAAACGCTGCATATCCATTCAGGGCCTGTGAAATGCTCCACTGAGCAGTGCCAGTGCGCTTTTTCAGAAGTTCATCTTTTACTTGAATGTGAAAGTTAAAAAATTCATGGCACCTTGTGAGTTACAGCCTTGCTAGACTGCCTGTATAGTAACTGGCTAAGTGAAAAGTGGCACAATCGAGCTATGAGACCAGATTAGGTTCTGCCTCAGGCCAGCCTTGGAGCCATGCAAGTGAAAAAGGAGACCATCTGATGAGGAAGCACACACGCGTATATATATATATATATATATATATAACACCCAGCACGCCCCTGCGGGCGGTTTATCCTTCAAGCTCGGGTCCTCTACCAGAGGCCTGGGAGCTTGAGGGTC
>NW_005187448.1:184110-192273 GCF_000239375.1 Pundamilia nyererei
AAGCCAGAATCGATTTTAATCGATAAATCGATTATAAAAACCCACCCCTAAATTAGACTCGAATGAAGATGGATGCGAACAGGGGGGTATGACAAGAGCAAAAAACCACCTAGATGTGGTGGTGGTGGTGGGGGCGAAGGCAGAGAAAGATACCAAGAGGACAGCAGATGCTGGAAAACGCACTTCCTCTCCTTAATAATTCCTCCTCCTCCCTGTCCCCCCATCTGCTCTCTCTTTGTCGTGTAAGTACTGCAAAAGCTAATCTCAAATGGCTATCCTATTTTACTCTCAGTTAAACACAGCCTTATTCTAAGAAATGATCTGAGGAAGAACAGATTTTCTGTGAAACATAACCATTTGCTGATAATAAATGTGGAGGAAATGACATTTTGCTATAGTAAATGACCAGTAACACTTGCTAAATGGTTGGTTAAATGACAGAGAAGGTCATATGTCATTTGCAGTTAAGAACACTACATATTACATAGATGGCAGTAACGGGCTGTTAAAGGATATAGCATGCATAAGTAATTAATGGCTCTAGTTCAGGGGTGGGCAACTCCAGGCCTCGAGGGCCGGTGTCCCTGCAGGTTTTCGATGTGTCCTTGAACCAACACAGCTGATTTAAATGGCTAAATTAGCTCCTCAACATGTCCTGAAGTTCTCCAGAGGCCTGGTAACGAACTAATCATGTGATTCAGGTGTGTTGACCCAGGGTGAGATCTAAAACCTGCAGGACACCGGCCCTCGAGGCCTGGAATTGCCCACCCCTGCTCTAGTTGGACATTAGAAATCAGACTTGTGAAAAGCAGTGACAGAGTCATCTATACAATGAGAACTATTCATCATCTGCTGAGGATAACATCTTTATTAAGTGACAGATGGCTCGATGGCAATCTAATGTGCAGGAAACATGTCAGTAGCAGTTCTTAAAAAGGTCAGTAAAATCCCGAGTTGCTACAGCTAATCACCAGGTTGCCAACAATGCTGCCATCGGGTGTATCATCTCTTATCATTTAAGCGTTTAACCTAAACTGGAAACACCTTTCCTTCACTTATGATCTAGCTAGTCATATATACAGTTACAGAGATTGATGCTCATATTAAACAGGTCAAAGTTTCAAATAATTAGGTCAGTGTATATACGTGTACATACCTTTTGAGAGCAGGCTAAAAACAAAAGCTCATTCCTTGGACTACTCTACATTCCTAGTTTCCCTGTGAGGGGCAGTAAGTCAAAAGACAGTCAGCTGAAATGGACTTACTGCGAGACAAGCTAAAAAGGCTAGTTTCAGGCTGAACCAAGTTCCAGTATAAAACAAATAAAGATAATTTTAAAATTTTAATCATGGTGTTTGTAGCAAAGTTACCCTCGTAAAGAGCTTTATTCTACATGTCTCAGTCACACATTCATACAAGCACACCTAACTTAGATTAACACACATTCATACTCTGATGCTGCAACGAAGCATCAACTTGGGGTTAGTATGTTGCCCAGGAGACTTTGGCATGCGGACTGGAGCAGCCAGGGATTGAACGACCAGCCTCCCAATTAGTAGATGACCTGCTGTAGCTCCTAAGCTACAGGCATGCTGATAGAGTGCGAGAACAATTATATTCAGCTGGAAGTGAGTACAGTACATTGATATTAAAACACAGCCAGTGTTGGGAAGGTTACTTTTAAAATGTATTCCATTACAGAATACATGCCCCAAAATGTATTCTGTAACGTATGTAGTTACGTTACTCAATGACAGTAACGTATTCTGAATACTTTGGATTACTTAATATATTATCACGCTTTTTACAACAACGTGAATGTACTATTGCTGTGTGATTTATTACTATTACTGAAGGTCCGCGACTCCGAACTGTAGTAAAGGGACCTCTGACTAATACGGCGGGGTCCCTGTCGGCTCGTAGCCGAAAAATAGCTTTACTTTGTTGTGTGGGTCAACTTTGCTAGCAGAGACAGAGAGAGGCATTGAAAGGCTGCTCCAACGCAACTTATTGTTTTTGGAGGAAAACACGAACACAGTGTACAGTCGAGTCTTAATAGCTTACTTACAACTGGGCTCGTCAGGCTCTCTTCTTGGCTGCAGTGGTTATTATTATATTTACATGCTTCCAGCTCCCGTTTTTCCTCGATGACAACTCGTACCTTTCCACTCCCCTTTTTCTCCCTCCTCGCGCTCCCAGACCCATAACGTGTATGGCAGTCCATTCTCCCTGCAACACGGACTACACTGCCCATGATGCTACATTCTTTAGTGCGATGTGTTCACTGCTACAGATACACATGTGGTAAATGCAGACTACAGATACCATGGCAGTGCCAGGATTGTGAGTGATTGCTGAAAATGTTGAATTGTACTCACTCACTTTTTATTATTATTTGTAAATATGTGTACAAATGGTTGTTTTTTGTACTGTTTTTATCAATAAATCTCAGCAACAAAGGACATACACCCATGTGTGTTGATTTCTCCCTAAGATGGCAAACTGAAACACTCCAAGTTTCCTTGTGGCTCAGGAAACTAACCACTCCAAGTTGGTGACTTTTGGAGATTTATTTCCCTGGATGATTGAGAATGCATCAAGACGAACACAAAAGGAAGTTCACAGCTTTTAGCTGCCCCCCCCCTCCCCCCCTCATTCACACACCCCCACTCCCCTCCAGAATTCTCAGGTAACAACCTAATTTACATATGAATGACTAGCTTCCACTTGGCTGAAGCTAAACCCTAGCTAAACACCTACCAGCCATTTGGCTGGAAGGCGGGTTTTAAAGGTACAAAAGCCAAATGGCTGCTCTCTGGGACTCTATTTACAAGGCAGGCAGGAAAGGCGGCCTTATTTAAACACTATCTGGGAACGTGAAATCATCTCAACAACATCTCCCACTAAAGCTTGCACAATATGTAATTCAGGAGATACTCCATTGATTTTGAGAACAAAAGCTTAAATGCTGAGCAACACTTAATCCCATGTGCTAATTAAAGGCAGGGATGGTGCAGACTGCATCTCCTAAATGCTCAAAAAAAATATGCAAATCTATCATCATCTTTGGCACTTAGACCTTGATTTTACCATAGTAATAACTCTCTTGAGGATTAAAGCATCCAGGTGCAATATCATTATGAAAGCACTGATAAGACTTTTTAGTCATGCTGTTATAAAAAGGAGAAAAGCTGTCTATGGGATGTAGGGGTGCTTGAGCAAATCGCTGACCTCACAGCAGGCAAGCCAAAGAGATATCAAGTGCCTGAAGGAGTCATTTAGTACTAGTTAATGAGAACAGCACTGTCATGCTACAGTGGTCTGTTGGTGGGTACTATGGGGGTCTTGTACTGGGTGATGTTCGGGACACTGCACCACAATGCAGCTCAGAGAACAGCTAAGGTCACTCAGATTAACGCCTGACAGGAAATATGGCTTTTGCACCCAGACATGCACGTATATGCATACAGATGTGGATGTGCACATATCGTTAGCTTCATAGCATAAGTGCCTAAGTCATTTTTTTGTGATGACATAGGCAGACGGACAGGATGATGCAGCAGTGGTAGGGGAGTAAAGTTAGGCAAAAATCTCAATTTGACCAAAAAATGACTTAGGCACTTATGCTATGAAGCTAACGATATGCAAACAGACATACACCTTCCTTCCAGCAAGCATCTCATCTGGGTAATAGCTATTTCAGGAAAGAACACAGCGTCGGGACAAACACTGCCTCCAGCTCTACCCTCTGCCTATGCTCCCTCTGCTTCCCCTGCTCACCCTCTGGCCTTCCTCCTCACTGCTCCTCTGCTTTTCTCTTTTCCTCACCTATACATTTCATCCTCTCAAACTGCTTTTCTGGCTAATTTTCTGACTTTTCAGCCATCCTTCCATCTTCTCTTTGTCTCTTTTCATCCTTGCACCTGCGGTCATGTCACCACGGAGGCTTGCTCAGCAGACAAGCTTACAGTTAGTTAAGACTGGGTGGTGGGCAGCCCACAGTTGCAGAACTTTAAACAGATTTAGAGAATGTGTGCTGAGATGGATTGCATTAATCACAGAGAGGGTGAGAGAAAAAGGGGGACAGGGAGGGGTTAGTGGTAATGGATGGAGGCAGGGGAGTAGAGATGAGTGAAAAGGTCTAACAAACAAGTGAAGGGTGTGAGGGAAAAAGCCTTAGTTGGAGAGGTGTGAATGGCAGTGATGAGAGAAAGGAATGGACTCTGAAAATATGTGTCAGTGTGTGCACTGTATGTTTGCCAGCTCCAAATAAACCACTATCTATCTCACGAGAATAGAAATGGTCAGCTTTGCCCGCAGACTATGATTACTGGCCCAGTTTTGTTTGTGAGCCAGCCGATGCTGCTACCCAGTTTCACTCACAGACACATCACGATTTTACAAAGGTCTAAAGACCAGGCTAGACAGGATCTTTAAACCATCTACCATTTAAGTTTCTATAAATCTGTTTTTGAGTGTTTTTTATTGCTATACTTACAAGGGTGAAATCTCACAAGGACGGACTGAAAGAGAAAATTATGCAAAGAGGGGAAAATGCTGATATTCACTTCTCTGACAGGCTATCTTAGGATTTAGGATTGGGTTTTTGGATGAGATTTGAGTAATGATAACATTTAGCTTGTGGATTTAAAGGACTACTTTGGCTTGAGGGAACTGATATTTTACATAATAATAAGAGCTCATCCTGGGTGAACATAAAATTAATGCAGGCCATGGATATCCAGGGGGCAATGAAAAAACTCATTAACGTGGCTTTAAAACCTCTGAAAATCTTGCTTTTTCACCCTCAAATTACTATAATACTGATAATTCAAATGCACAAAAAGTCAAATAATCTTTGTCTTTAGGACGAATTTTTGTGATTTGATCAGATTTGTTTCACAATGGGAGCAGGATTCACCAACCGTAAGATGTTTAATTTTCACTCTGGTGTCACTAATCATAATAACAATAATACTTTATGAAAGTTTTATATTGTATGTTGCACCCAGAGCCTTTATTTATGTTAATAAATCTCATACTAATGCAGAAGTTTGGCGTTAGAGATGGAAAATGATTTTTGTCTGGTGTTTATACAATCGATCTGTTAATACTGCCATAATAAATGTGTTATTAATGATACAGCCAAGTGAATAACACTTCCCAGAGTTTAAACAAGGCAACATCAAAGTCAATCTTATCATTTGTTACAATGACCATTATTACAAAAACCTTAAAATGTAAACAGATTTAAAAGTTTGATTTAATTGATTCTTTTCCCTGGCGGAGAAATTAATCCCTTTGGAATTATGTCAGGAATTGCATCTGGCATAAAAATCTGCCAAACCTGCCACGGTGACGAATCCTTCTGAATAAAGGAGCAGGCAAAAATCTCTAAACGTTTTCACACATTTGCCCCTTTGTTTGGACTCCAGCCACGATCCTTTCTATGCACTACCTGTTAAAGTACATGTGAGAATGCTAAAGGCCAGTGTTGTCAGATCAGACGCTAAACAGTCCTTAACCTTCTAGTCCCCTAACATAAACTCCATGTAATGTCCCATTGTGCTGATTTGAGCTGATGTGAGAATAGCGCAGTAATTGACCAGGAGCGAGCGGTCGCCCTGTGTCTCTTGTCACTCTCATGCTCTGCTCAGGCAGTCTAATCCAAACCTGGCTGACACATCCTATCTCTCAGCGTGCTTCATGTAAGAAAAGAAAAATCCAGACAATGTCCTATTCTGATTCTTGCAGCATTTTACGTGTCACAACCCCTTACATCATCGTGACGCCTGTCGAAAGAGTTTGCAAAGTAACGTTTGGAGCCAGAGCCTAACTTTGAGGCGATGTGATCGCTGCGAAATTTGTAAAATCGAGATTATTACAGTCACGTTTGCTTGGCCAGTCTCGCACGTTTTCACTCAGCAGCACTGCGGCTGTCCTGAGGGAAAACTTTGCAGTGGCTGTTCGAGACCTCTGAGTTAATGAGGGATATTATACCAGATGTTCCAAAACTGTTTTCTGACCCTAGGTGGCTTATGAAATTGGCCTACATATGGCTACCATATTAAATACACTCAACAACCTTAGCCTGTCCACAGATCAATTATGAAAGTCAGAGACTTGCTACATTTATTTAAAAGAAGAAAAAAAACCACTTGTGGAGAGGAATCGAAGACAGAGGGACAGACAGGATCCCCCAGAGGATGCATGTGACTGGGTGGCTGAACTCCTCGCTCCAGGAAAAACAGCTACAAACATCCAAGAGGCAACACAGAAAAGAAGTTGTGCTGTGACTGGACTCTAAAAATGAAATGACTCATAAAACAATTTGGCCTGACAAACTTACTCCTAGGGCTATCGAAACTGAAAAAGTATAACCCCTCCTCTTTCATAATTTATCATGATATACAGCCAAACTGCCATGCGGAAAATGACATTAGAGTTTAAATCAAATACGGGACGTTCATAAAGGTAAATAAATGCAGCTGTGGGGGGAAAAACAGCTTCACAGGACTGAAATGCCTTGTATGAGATTTAGGGAAGGGTAATTTTATCCAGTGTAAGGAGGTCACTGACCTGCAGGAGCATGAGAATATCTACTTAATGTTGCACAAAAAGACGAGAGAAGATATAAATACTCTGGAGGAAAGAATCCCCCCAAAGTGAATCTATTTATTAAGTTAATGGAGAAATAGAGAATTTCAGTTTGCATATCAGACAGACTATTAAAGTTTGACAATACTCACTGGGAGCAGTGGGTACTGCATACTACTGCTAATGTGAAAATACTGTCAGTCAATGTAAATTATACAAACACGTTAATCTTAAAGGGATGACCTGAACCCTGTGGAGTCCTCCCCTCCTCTGAGGGGTGAGAGAGATGTCAGAGCTCCCCTGTGGGCTGGAGGTCTGGAGATCCAACCCTCTGGGACCCCGCTGAAGAGGAATAAAACTGTGTTCACCTGTACCTTCTGCGCCCGCCGCTTGTCTGCTCTCTGGTTCTGGTGATAGATGCGGCTAAAGTTGGACACGATGACAGGGACAGGCAGGGCAATTACCAGCACCCCGCTCAGAGAGCAGATTGAACCAAAGATCTTCCCCGCAATCGTCTTAGGAACCATGTCTCCGTACCTGCGGAAAGCGACAAGGAGAAAGAGATAATTAATTTAGTAAAACACCTATTGCATTTAATAAAATCTGTCTGCAGTAGCTCAACTTTCTAGTCAAGCACAGCCGACTTGAGGTCATTCATTCAAATCCCACAGAAGCACATGCTACTGTATTTCATGTTCAATTTATTTTAATTTGCCGGCTATTCATTCTTCCACTGCTTTCATCTTCTTTAAAGGCTTCTCTATGCTGCATGTATCAATGCCCACCAGAACAAGACTTGGCCTGCTGACTCTATTCCACCCGAAGGGAGAAAAAGAGACGCTCCAACCAAACCTCGTCTGTCACTGAACGGCATAGTAAAGTCCACTGACTCATTCACTGAGAGCAGATACTATTAACCTTTAGAGAGGAGAAAGAGGAGGACACTGTATGCCGGGGACATTTCCCAAAAGTCATTTAGCCCAATTCAGTCTGAAATATTTGCAAGTCAAAAGCAATTTCATCTTCAGTTCAAAGAGAGACAACACTACAATAACTATATTAAATCTCCCCCTTTTTTCCCAGTGAAGAAGCCATGCTGTAAGAATAAAGAATGAAAGGATGAAAAATATAGAAGAGAATAAATTCAAAAGCTAAAGAAAACACAACTTAAGCTGGGAAAGCAACCTTTATTTTTAATGGTGTTCATTTCTTATTCATGAGCAAAAAGAGCAAGTAATTTGTTCTTGTTTTCCAGCTAAACAACAAGTTTGACTGAATTCATTAGACCTGATCCAGCTAAGCCTACACATAAAACTTTGAAAAGACTTTTTCTTTATATTTAACCTTTATTTATTTGTTTTTCTTTATAGTCAAGAGCATGGCATTTGTGGTAAAGCACAGTCAAGCTATTCCTGTGCAGTAATCACACTAATGTACAGTACTTACACAAAACTGATGCATAAATACGGTGTGTGTATGTGGTCACTAAACCACCTACCAGTACTTGTTAAAGACAAGTTAGCTCTAGAGCATAGGTGTCAAACTCTGGCCCGCGGGCCAAATTTG
>NW_005187448.1:192793-232451 GCF_000239375.1 Pundamilia nyererei
TAATGTCAATTTCTAATCAACCAATTACGTGGAAGCAGCTCAATGGATTCAGGCGTGTAGATGTGGTCCAGACAACCTGCTCTGACTTCAGATCAAAGCCAGGATCAGAAGATAGGGAAGAAGGGCGATTTTAGGTGACTTTGAACTAGTCATGGCTGTTGGTCTGAGTATTACAGAAACTGCAGATTTGCTGGGATTTTCCTGCACCTCCATCGCTGGGGTTTACAGAGTATAGTCCAAAAAGACAAAATATCCACTGAGCAGCAGTTCTCTGGGCAAAAATACCTTGTTGATGCCTGAGGAAAATAGCCAGACTGCTTTGAGCTGATAGGAAGGCAACTGCTCTTCTTCTTGTTTCTTGTGGCTGTTTCCACAGCGAGTCATCTGACTCCATCTTACCCAATCCCTAGCATCCTCCTCTGTCACACCAACCCTCTGTAAGTCCTTCACTACATCCATGAATCTCCTCTGTGGCCTTTCTCTTTTCCTCCTACCTGTAAGCTCCATATCCAACATCCTTTGACCAGTATAAGCACTATCGCTTCTTTGGCCTTGTCTAAACCATGTCCATTTTCAAATCTTCCTTGGCTCTCGTACTTTGTCTTCAAACTCAACCTGAGCTGTGTTATTTCCAGTCCTGTCCATCCTGGTCACTCCCAATGAACATCTAAGTATCAAAAGCTTACCTGCCCATTGGGAAATCAAACCTCAGCTCGTTCCTGCATGGCAGGGATAGAAAGGCCACAATCACTTGTTCTAACTAAGTCACACAGAAGAGCATCTCTGAATGCAGAACATATCAAATCTTGAACGAGAACACCACATCCAGTCTTTTTTGCTGCTGTGTCATTTAGATGTTAGGGTTAAAATTTTGTGTAAACTACATGAAAGTTTAGATTCAACCTGCCTAGTATCAGTGGTTCAGACTGCTGGTGTAATGGTATGAAGGATAGTTTCTTGGCACACTTTGGGCTCCTTAGTACTTACTGAGCATCATTCAGATATAACAGCCTTCCCGAGAATTGTCCAACCTTTATGACCACAGTGTATCTTCTGATGGATGCTTCCAGGAGGATAACTCGCAGGTTACAAAGCTCATGGTTTTACAGTTTACAGTACTCAAATTACAGTACCTCCACATTGAGAACATCTCAGTCCAATAGAGCACCTTTGGGATGTGGAGGAACAGAAGATTCACATAATGGATGTGCAGCTAACAAATCTCCAACATCTGTTTTACGAGGAGTCATCGTTGATAATATGCCATGAAGGATTAATGCCGTTTTAAAAGCATGAGGCCATACCCAGGAATGCTTAACAAATAAAGTGGCCAGTTAATGTACTACTTGTTATGTTACATCTAATCATTACTTGGAGTATTAAGTGGAGTCCTTTTACACTGTTGTAAGGGCACTGCTTCTACTACAGATAAATACACACAGTGTATTTGAATCATTTTCTGGAAAGTCTATTTTCACTTCGATTACTATTAGCAGATACATTTACATAGATACTATCAGCACATGGTGCTGATGCAGTTGAGGTGTTATGGGACCCTATAGACCCTAGTCAGTCAACTTGTTACTGCTATTAGTCATATACATACACACATGTTTTCACACATCAGCTTACTAAAATAAGACAATCTGTGTAGAGATGCAGTAAAGAGAAGAACCCTGTCAATACCTTTAAAGCACTCCCAAGACAGATAATCTAGCCAACAAAATATAGCCAAATAACTCTCGTTACAGCAGTCCTCTTTGAGAGATCACACACAAAGGCACTGGTTGTTATTTGAGGACTTGCAAAGAGTGCACAGGAGGCTTTTCTACAATGAACAATAATCTGCTTAAAATGTTGTGCTTACGATAGTCATTTTATAATCTAATGAAACACTTCTGTCGCAGTCTGTTGGTCCGAGTAAGAAAAGCACAGCGGCAATACATATGCGCACATTAACCATAAACACACACACACAGAAAAGCCATTCGGTTTATTTCGGCGAGGGAGATGAAATTCAAGATGAAACCTCATACTCATTAGTCACAGATTTCGGCAAAACAAGCCTGATATGAAGGCATTTAAGTTAAGGGATGCTTTTTCATCTACAAAGTAAAGCACTGCCCACACACAGCGATGGTCCACAGCCATAACTGAGAGTATACTTACAGAGAACATTTATCGTCCCTTCCAAGAACTTTAATGGCCTTTCTACCCAAATTAGGCAATAACAATCCTATCAGTGGTACAAAGGCCCTATCACTGCACAACATTTCATCTCCTCCCCTCTTCAGAAGATGTTCCCATTAGAAGGAAAGAAAACCTAATCATATTCATCTGCAAGCTTTCTTTAATGGGATCCTATTAGATTTCCTGATAGAGGCCCCTCACTCCTAATACTACAGTCAATTTGCTGCTCCCATTTAGTCAAGCTGGTCTGTCTCTGATGATACCACCATCAGCTATTATATATGCAACAGAAAGAAAAAGCTGGGTTTGCACACATTAGAGAAAGAGCTTTAATAAGTGCTATGAGAGAACACACATGCTCGCGTGCGCTTGCAGTAAGCTAAATGCAAATTCTTCTCCTTTGCAGGCCGGGGTCATTTCTGACTGAGAAAGATGATGCTAAAGTTGGCACGTGAGGTGGAGGTAAATTTCTCTCAGCAAAGAAAAGAGATGGATAAACAGTGAGAGGAAGTGATATTTTCTAAGCAGATGCTGTGCAGTGAGAAGACTGTCTGATCTCTCCATCAGCTCCCCTGCCTTCCTCTCTGGCTCATACCACAGTCCCACATGTGCACAAACACACAGAATGATGGGCTTTCTGTATGCGCAAAATAATCACAGAGTGCACATGCATGCACATGAAGCATCTAGGTCAGGCGGGAAGGTCAGTTCTTGGTCTGAATAGTCACGTCCTCTGATAAGAGGACCAGCTCTCTCTGGATTATTAAAGTCTATAAGGGTCGGACGGGAGCTTATTGAGTGGAACTGAGTGCTCTTGTGAAGTTATGTGTGATGGATGGATTATCAGAGATGGTCTGAGGAGTGACAGACACAAAGATTTGTGATGATGGCAGTCCGTGTCACGTCAGGTCAGCGAGCCACAGCTCACAGCCTTTAAATACCTGATAAGCTCAACCATTTCTGAAAGTAAGAAATAGCATTAAATAATCACTGTTTATGAAAATTTATATGAACATGTGCTTTGTAAAACAGGATTTTTATTGTATGTGTAAACTACATGCACCATAAACTAAGATTAATTTAGTGAGTGGACTCAGCTGAGATAAAATAAATATTTACAACGAAACTTGTTTTTAATTTGTGGTCCATAAAATGCTTTTAAAAAAAAGATTCACATTCCTATTTCTGTTTTTATAACAGGAAGATTCTATCGAAAAAAGGGGGAAGTGAGACAAAGAGAAAGATAGAGGGAGACTGAAATACGAAGCAGTGAGAGATGGGCTTCCACTTAAAGACACACTCCTCTCTAATTGTATGCGTATAGTCTAAGTAATCCTGCCTAAGTAGGTAAATGCACCACAAGGGATTGTGGTGCATTTACCTCCTGAAGTGCAGAATTCACCTACAGGAAGCAGTGCATTCATTGTCTATGTGTGTGTACGGGTTTGAGTAAGCCCGCACACATACAGCAAAAAGAGAAACATAGTCGTAAAATGGACAGTGTTCTTGAATGGGTTCAACAGGAGATTAAGAATACAGCAAATAAACATTTTGTTTGACACCTCGTCATTGGTTATTATGCAACAATGAAAAAGCGTGACTACATAAAGAAATGATGTTTGATTATCATCCATCAGTCTGTTTTGTTAACTGCTTATCTAATTCAAGGTTGCAGGGGCTGAAGTATGTCCCAGCTGACATAAGTGGAGACGTGGGGTAATAGTAAAAATAATAATAAAAACTTTATTTGTATAGGATGCTTCAAAACAGAGTTATAAAGTGTTTCACAGTCCGAACATTTGTTAACTGTTTAGTTGTTTTAGTTTCTTTAAATTATTGCATAGCAATAATAACTGCCACTATCTAGTTACTATCTAGTTAGTCTATTGCCAGACTTTTCCCTCTTTATTATTTGTCATATTTGAACACATCTAAGAAAAATCGTGACCATGTCCCACTGTTTTTAAAAGACAAAATGATTCATCAAGAATTAGATTATATTATTACACAATTCTTAAATATTTTAGTATTCCTTTACTTCATTAAATAAAGGATATATTTAAAAATATGACTTCACCAAACCTTGCTAAGTGATACAAGTGAACTATTACACTTTACAGTTTATGTCTTTCCTCCCTTAAATCCAAATGTGTGGCACACAATATGATCAAAATGCTGTTCTGCTTCTAATAATATATTCAGTCATTATATCATTCATTATATTCACTGCATCTATAAAGAATGTGTGGGAAGGAGAGTTATTTCATCAAATTTAACAATTCACATTTATAGACAAGCTTCACTATGAAAAACGCCTGTATTACTACAGTGGCCAGAAACGATAATGCCTGGTAAAAATATCTGTAGGGGTAGTAGACTTCAATTTTTATTGGGAAACCTGTCACAGGCCAATGAAGCTTAGCACTTTTGGGTTCAACAGAGTGAAAGATTGTTTCTCTAGGTCTCTAACCCTCAACCATCCATCCATCTGTCCACTCCTCTGACACTTCATGGCCAGTCACTCAGATGGAAGTAACTCTGATGACACACAGCTCTTCAGGGATGGGACAACCATCTATAATCACCCCCACAAATGTCACTGCAGGAAAGCAAGAAATAAGGAGGGGGAGGAACAACACAGGTAGAGGATATAGAAGAGGATGAGAGCATGAGCTAAGACACGAGCGAGTCAACAGAAAGATCATGAAAGATATAAAGTCAGTGTTGATAGACATGAGGTTGGATAGGGCACTGTGGATAACTCTGGAGCCATGCCTCATTTCTTTACATTTTGCTGCCAAGGAGTGAGACTTTTATTTTAAAAGCCGACTTGAAAAATAGTCCTCCAGGCTTTCTGAAGTTCTTTCAGTTTTTTCTTGGACTTTGGCTGCTTCTTCACTCATTTTCAGTCCAGTCCTCGTACCTGAACATTTTCAGAGGGATTTTTTTTCTTTTTTGTTTGCTAAGCCACTTAACACTGATCTATGCATCATTCAACAAGTGCAACAAAGGACAGCAGACGGACAGCTACAGATGTCCTTTACAAAAAGCCTCGAACAAAGACCTGAGAGATACATCTGGCCCTTCAGTGGGTCCATCAACTGTTCACTGAAGCGTCATCAGTGAAAGGGTGGTTGGCAAAAGACATTTCAAGGGATGCAACCAAGGACAGAAGGCTGAAGTATGCCAAATTACACGAGTGGACTGAAAATCAGTGGCAACAGGTCTTATACTATGATATATTCGAAATCTTTGGAGCTCAGGAGAGTGGCACAACAGAGAGTGTCTGCAGCCATCTGTGAAACACGGTCATTGCTTGGGGGCTCTATTTTAGCCAGTGATGTTGGGGATCTTATCAAAATTGATGGAATTATGAACAGACAAAAGTAACGTCAGATTTTGATGCGCCAGCACAATCGGAAAAGCACCTGATTGACAACAGATTCATTTGTCAGCACGGCAATGGTCCCAAACATACTGCCAATGCCATGCACACCTGGGTACAAAACAACAACAACAAAAAGATCTCAACTCTCGGTTCTCCTGACAGA
The DNA here is from genome assembly GCF_000239375.1 of Pundamilia nyererei. NCBI lineage: Eukaryota > Metazoa > Chordata > Actinopteri > Cichliformes > Cichlidae > Pundamilia > Pundamilia nyererei. The sequence continues at coordinate 198,535 of NW_005187448.1, forward strand.
GAACATAACAAAGGCAGTCAGTCCTTCAAGAAGCCTGGAGAACTATTCCTGAACACTAAAGAAATCATAAGTTCCGACTATGTATAAAGATGATCATACCAAATATTTACTTTCAAGCATGTTGGATTTGGTCAGCTCTGTTGTGCTGTATGCAATGTAATTCTTTTTACGCTTGCACTTTTCAATAAATTGCTTCACCCATTTCCCATTTTTATCTCATCATATGAAGAAAAGATGGGTGGATCAAGACTTTTGCATTGTACTGCATGCTTCGTTAAATAGGCCTCAAAAGACGTACCAACATGGATTAATCAGATTCACTTTAGCTATAATAATTTCACCTCTCCTCTATAACATATCATCACAGGTATGAAAACCAGCTGTGATTCTGATTTGTGGGGGCTGACTAAGATTTATGCAGGAATGACTGCTTCACAAACGTGCTTATTGAGAAAGATGAGGAGGTTAAAAATAGATGTTCTTTCTAAGGATGGTGATGTTTTGTTTGTAAAGGGCAGCTTCACGATCCTGCGAAGAGTACAATACTTATAAAATGCAGCTTTAAAACTCGAATTATATTCTAGGGAATAAATGAATAGATAACATACAAATGCCTGAAGCTTAAGTTCAGTGGAAACAAAGGTATTTTGTGAATAACTGCTCTTTGAATGGCAAGTTAATTGCAGCAATGACCTTGTTTTAAGCTACGGCAAAAGGCTGGAAGAGCTCCTGATGGCTGCCTTATGGTTATTATAGATTCAAATTGTTAGTACATTAACTGCGATTCCCTTCTTGATAAGTACTATTTAATATAAATTATGTACATTAGGAAATGAGTTTAGGTTTGCACGGATGTAACAAATCTGTGCATTGTAGATTTGTATTTATTATGCAAATATAATATCATCTCGAGACAGAGTTTCAGCTCCAACTTTAATTGATCCCATGCTGTATAATTTCATCTGATGGACCCCCAGTGACTGACATGGAGGGCAGCCAGTGCCATCTGCACTAAACATGTCATCATTTTCAGTCCAACATTTTATCTTTTGTTACTGCCCCTTTTACTTTGCTCACTTCATTGACTGAGCATAATCCTGTCCTTGGACTCCCTACTCAGCCAAATTAAAGGTTCACTTCTTAAACTTTATCTTCATCTGTCTGCATGCCTGGTATTTAGGTCCTCGCATTTTGGCATGTACTATGTTTATCAAAGAAAAATAAAAGAAAAAAAAAAGAAAAAGAAAAAACTGTTCAACAGATTTTTGGAAACAAACTACTGCAAAAATGATAAGATGAAGCTATCAAATTGTTGCTTTATTAGGTGGCTTACATCCTAAAAGTTATATATCTTAAGAATAGCGTATATTTCTTATATAAATACTACATCATAATGATCAGTGTTCTCTTTCTCACCCACACATAAGACACTACATTTGGGAGCTTATAGAAAAATCCAGTTTCTACATGCCTCACTGTGAGCTAGGGATATAGGTTACTTCCTCATTTAAATTTGCCAAGAGATGAGAAGGAAAGGCGGTAAAGAAACACACAGATAAATTGACAAAGTGAAAGGAATTACTCTCACTGCACTGCACGCAGAGGAGAGGTCATTATCATCACTCACTTCACAACCAATCGTACACTGAATCACCCTGAGGGATCGCTTTCTCTGTAACACACACCCAGTTTGCTACATTATGACTCGGAACAGACCAACTTTGACACTGTGCAGCAGTTCCTCCCTCCATCACATCTCACAGCTTTGTGGTTTGTTTTCTTTCATTTATTTTTACTGCAGCAAAATGAGAATATTAAATGTTAAACTTTAAAAAATTCCTAGCCTGTTTTCTGTCGTTTGCTAACTTTGACATAGCACTTTGTCTATCATTTGCACAACATCTGTCATGATAGAGTGTACTATCTGTATCATGAAACCAGAACAATGTTTGAGCAAGACAAAGTACAACCCCCTCTTTCCAACAGCATCAGATGAGGTTTCCCCCCAAAACAAACTTCTGTCAAAAAATATGTATAAATCTGCACTTATTAAATCCTCATAAATCCCTAATGCGTTGTCACAATTCTATAATTTCAAGCATGACACCGATACCATATTATTTTTGATACCATGGAGGGGGGGATGACAAAGATTTTGATATTATACACTTGGTCATTTTACTAATTTGCCATACCTGCTTTTCAATTTCTGAATAATATTTTAACACATGGCTAATGCAGCTCTCAGGTAGTTGTTAATAGTTAAACAGCTAACATTGACGATTATGATAACTGCTTAATACTTCAGTAATAACCTTTTCATAGAGACAGACACTCTGCAAATTTGTTGTGCTATTGCAGAAGTGTTGAGCTGCTAGTGAGGGGAGGGGCTGTGTGGCCTGCCTGTCTGCAGCATCAAGCTAAGCGCAAGCTAGAGGAGACAAAGCTAGCAGTGTTTGTATTAATACTTTAATACAAACACTAATTGTAACTGTAAATAAGCATTAATCCAATAATAGTTTTAGTATAGATGAGTATTTGACACTTTAACACTGCATTGCAGAATTTCGACAATGAAAGGTGCTATAAGTACCCGGGGACATCCCTGCTATAGCCACAAGGCAGAAAATAAAAACTATGCTACCTGCCACGCAGCAGTCAATTTCCAAATGATTGATGTCCAAAATTACATCAACAGCCTGCATGTTTTGGTCTTAGTGAAGACTTCAGGAAACAGCGTACTTGTAATCATCAGGTGTTGAAAGATGCAGAATATATTTATGCTGTGCTGTGTTGGTACAAAGTTAAAGTTTAAAATAAGGTATTTTTAGTGTGTAACAGGTTGTTATAACATTAGCATCTGTGTTACACAGTACTATAAATATATGCTCTTAAATTAATTTTTATGATGCTGAATACCAAGTCCATTCGAAGCTTTTAAGTATCACTTCAGAAATCTACATATATTGATACAGATGCTTCAGAAGAGTACCATTACGCAGTGTGAGTACACATATTTGCCAGGATATCAGTGAATAATAGCCAGGGACCCTATTACAAGCTCAGCTCATTTATGTGTGAGCTTGTGTGTATGAACGAGTGTGAGAGTCTGTGTATGTGCCCGTCTTTGTAATTAGCGATTACCAGACAGCTATCAACATAACGCTTCAGTGAATCCACTTTCAAGAGTAACCAGGAAGTGCAAACACAATTACCAGAAGAGAAGAAGCATAACAACATTTAAATATGAATTACATCTGAGATACAAACGGTCCCAAAGCTTGCACTACTGACTGCCTGCATACTGCCAAATTCACAAAAAAATAGTTCTTCCATTAACACGTTTGTGTAGTGCTTCCATATCTATAAGTGATATGCTAATTCTTAGTGTGTACAGTCGGTTATGTACACAGTCATGATAATGGGCATATCTACAGCATTAAAATGCTTTAAAGCCCTGGAGGGCCTGATATGAGTGGTTGTATAGATAAAAAAATAGTAATGTCTGCTGATAATTGAAAGAGAAGCCCATCTATTTCTGTGAGCCTGGATACAGTGTGTCAGTGTGGTGGAGGTAAGGAGAAGAGAGGCTGAGGAACTTGGGCGCAATTACCTTGATATGTGGTTCAATTAAGCTTCAAACACGAACAAATGAAGCTTGGTTGAAACATGACTCTCTGGAGGAATATTTGAACGCTGAGACTGATTTTTTCCCTCTGAATGCAAGACAGCAACAAAATAGAGTTTAGGTGAATACATGACGCATCTTTTACTTTGTGTTTAAGCTCACAGGGTGGGCAGCCTCCACAACATCAGTGTTTTATGTGTCCTACTGTGCAACATTAAAAGGATGAAATTCAGAAAAGAGTTATATGACAACTTTCAAATCCCAACAATACACATTCATCAGCCATTTTATTAGGTACATCCGTTCGACTACCATGAAGACCTGGTAAAGACAGCCTGCTGAAGTTCAAATCGAGCATTAAAATGGTGAAGAAAGGTGATTTAAGTGACTTTCAACATGGCATGGTTGTTAGTGCCAGATGAGCTGGTTTGATTATTTCAGAAATTGCCGATTTAGACGCTATCGCTGGGGTTTACAGAGAACGGTCAGAAAAAGAGAAAATATCCAGAGAGCAGCAGCACGCTGAGAGAAAATACCTCGTTGATGCAAGAATTCAGAGGAGACTGAACTCCTTTAAGTTGATAGAAAAACAACAGTAACTCAAATAACCACATGTTACAACCAGGGTATCTAGAAGACTATCCCTGAATTCACAGCACGTTGAACCCTGGAGCAGATGAGCTACAGCAGCCGAAGGCCACAATTTGGAATGGGAAACTCAAGCTACCATCAGTACAGGCTCACCAAAATTTGACAATAGAAGAATGGAGAAATGTTGCCTCGTCTGATGAATTTCTGGTAGCTTCAACATTTGGTAAAGTTCAGGAACATCCTTCCTTGTATCAGCTGTTCAGGCTGCGTGTGGTGGATATTTCCTAAGCAAACTTTGAACCTCTTTGTACCAGCTGACCATTATTTCAATGCATCTGACCGTGTTCACCCTTTTATGAAAAAAGTATACCCATCTGATGGCTGGTTCCACAAGAATAAATAGGGTCTACCGGGTTAGACCCCCTTTTATCATAAAGTGGAGACTGCTCCAGGACAGGAACAACTGCATCATACTGTTAACACAATGCTAATGCTAAACTAGCTGAAACTAATGTTTCAGATCATTTTACACAGTAACATGAAAGTAACGTAACAAGTAGCATAAGAAATGTCTTTCTCCTGGGTGTAATTAAGTAATGTACTGCATTATTTTCAGTTACTTGAGTTTACACAACAGAGAGGGGGAAATAATATTAACATTCACAAACATTTGACCATGCAGCATGTAATTAATTTCGGCAAGGAATCAAATAGATGAGTGATATCGGCAGTGGAATCGGATTTACTAAATTCTTATCAATTCCCAACTCTAGCTGAAACTATTATGGATGTACGCTCACCAGTATACTTGATGTTAAATTCAAAATACAGTAATATAAAACTCCAAGATGGTGAACACATTAAACTTTATGAGTTCAAAATCAGGATGTCAACATTGTTACTGTAACCATGTTTAGATGCCAGTGTTAGCAATTAGTCCAAAGCTATGTATCTGTTACCCTTGTGGAATTACTGCATCTGCAGTAGCCACTAGCATGACTGAGATCCCTAGCACAAAAACAGTTTTGGCTTCTATAAATGTCATAACCAGTCCGCTGGGGTTCATTTTGATTTGAAACAAACAAAACAAAACAAAAACACATCCATGTCTATACTGGAGTGAGGGGTTTGATTGACAGGTGCTGTGACTGTTTGCTAGGCTTCACTGCCGCTAATCTCAAGTCACTGAACTTGACCTCTTCATCATGTCTGCTAGCCAAAAATCACTCACTACACAGTCTGAGGATTATTTTTTAACATTTTTAGTGTATCTGTTCATTTGTGTTAACGGTTAGATACCAAAGTACTGTCACTTTTACATTTGTAAGTTGTGTGCTCACACTCATGAAAAATGGCAATTTGAAAAAAAAAACCCAACTTACTACTTTATACCACAGTCACACAAGAGAAAACAGTGATTGGAAGCATTCGCATGACCACAATTACTCTGACTGTTTGCAACTGACTTGTGATCTTGCTGGCTTTGAAACACCTGCTTCAAAGATATAGGTACCAGTTATGCACCCTCTAACAGTCAGTTGCCATCGACAAAGCAACTTTGGTCTGTCAAGACACATGTCTATAAGATAGAGTCTGTCTCTTATCAGACACTTATCATTTTGAAGGGTCAAGTTGGCAATTATATGTAAATCTGTTGCTATCAGCATACACAAAAATCAATATTAATGACTAACATTCAGACTCCAGCCGGAACCTCAGATGTGAAACAGAAATTCCTGCACAAATAGTGACTTAGTTGCTACAGAATGGAAATTTACCTCTAAAATGACATAAGCAGCCTTGCTTTTACACGAGAATATAACCAGACTACAACCAGCTGGCAACCAACTGGGCTGAGTTCCCTAATGCAAAAAGATAACACGTAGACGAGTTCTGCTCATTGGCAAAATGCTGCCAATCTCTCTGTGTTTATAATTGAGCTATTATTATTATTATTATTATTATTATTATTATTATTATTATTGCAGTTATTTGCAAGCTTTCAACAATGTGTTTGGTCATCCAAAGTTTGAGAGTGGAGCATATTCAACCTCGGTCCAACCAGCAGGTCACAGCAACTACAATCAGTCTGACAGTAAACAAATTCACCAGGCAACAACCAATTTCTTTTCTAGTCGCAACAATGTTGCCATCTTAATTTTGTTATCATATGGCTGGTCTTATGTTTGACATGAAACCAGGCAATGAGATCTGCAGGTTTGCAGGTTGACATTACCATAACATGTCAAAACTAGAAAAGGTTGCCATTTCATAGTGTAATCGATATACTCCAGTCGTTATGTATCGAATGATATTCAATCATATCTAATTCTTTTTTAATGATCAACACTTGCTCCTAGTTGATTTGAGCCCTTCCTTTACTTTAACAACTGCTGGCATTGATTTTCAAAGATGAAAAGACGCAACACTGTGTGGCGAGATAAGGCTGGAGGTGAGAGGGGACAAAGAGAAAGGGCCACAGCCTGAGAGTTCAGGGGTCATCTCCACACTGCAGTTAAGTCCGTCATCATTATAGCAAGGTGACCGAACGGCTGGTTCCCGCACAGATTTCACACTGAGATCAAAGAGATGAAAAAAAAACACATTAAGGGAAAGGGTGTGTAGCGAAATGCAAATGTGAAAAAAAGAGACATCAGTGGGGAGGAAACAAAAAGAAAGGGAGGGGTTTGAGGGTGACCCCAACAGAGACAAAGACCGAACGAGATGGAGGGACGAGAGATAAATTGATGGAAAGAGGGAGAGAGAATAGTACATTTCTGGATGTCAGATCTACTCTGCCTCTCATTCAGGTCACAGTGATTTCATTTGTTTAACTTGGTCAGACCATTTCCTGCTGTCGAGTGTGAATGTGTACTTGTGGGCTTGGTTGTGTGCTCGTAAAGCATTTTTGTGTGCTTCTGTGAGCGTTTGTGTGTGCAGTTGCCTATAGCATTTACTGTCAGTGGGTGTTGCTGTTTTTCATTTCTGGTACTGCACGTGACTGTAATGCAACAACATAAAACTCAATGGTGATGCAATTATTTTTTAAATTTCTCTGGCTCAGGTCTCTCTGCCAGAAGGCTACTGCAAAGTTTTTGTGGCCTAATTCAATGTCAGCACATCAATAGGTGCATTGCCAACATGTGCCAACAAAGTCAATTTAAGAAACCATCTCAAAGGCCCTGGTGGGTGCAGCAGGTCTAGAACGATTGACTTGACTCGAGTATTGAACCATTGAACTTTTTCTCAAAAGGAGATGTGAATTAATTAAGCTCTGCTTTACTGTTTATGTCTCTGCTTCCATGTGACTGAACAGGTGAATCCATTTTCAGGCAACACAACTTGTAATATGCTATGGAGATGTTTTTTGGATTAATTTGGATTAATCAATTTAAACAGCTCAAGGGGGGTGGGATGAAGTAATCAGTCCACACAGGCTCACTGGCTGTGTCCTCCTATTTATTATTAATTTACCTCTCTATATTGTCTAAATATTGGTCTTATTTTAGAGCTCAGTCATGTATCCACCCTAGAAACACATTTATTCCTCAACTGTCATCCATTTCAGTAACACAGCCAGCCCTTATCCTCAGTTCTTTGATGTTGCCTGTTGTCATGGGGACCTCGTGAGTGCTGCGATGCTGAGCAGCATACAGAGTGCCATGTCACTGCGGTTAAAAGGGTTACATTAACATCAGCGGCAGGTTACATTTGAGCGTGGCTACATTACCCATTAGCGGCACCAAAACCCATTTGTGGTAGCAGGGCCAGCGCTGTTAGCATTTAGCACTAATCTAAATTATCAGTGGTGAGCATTCAACCCATTTGATTTAAGTGTAATTCATACTTGACTAGTTTTTGAGAGCTGCAACTTCAGAGGTGCTCTTCTCTATGTACTCTAAACCTTTAAAATAAACTTTGTGAGTTGAAAATACAGTAAAAATACACTTTTCTTTACTACACGCGACTGAAGAATATCCAGCAAAGGTCGAGCTCACTCCATCACTGAATCCGAATTCAGGGGAGAGCGGCAATTGCTACACACAATTTGCTGCTCATGCCTCTTTGAATCAAAGATGCTTCTGTCAGATTGTTTATCTGTGGCCAAGAATATCGGCTAGCTGCAGGCAAAGCTTATCACATACTGTTTTACGCTGCCTGACTTATTGACTGTGAACATGGCCAACTTGGCTCTTCTCATCAGTGTCCAACACGACGGAAGCATCGACTGTACGGATCTATGACCAAGCCTGACTGAGAGGCAGTCAATGCACCTAACTAGAGCTGGCTGGTGCCTCTAAATCTGCTTTAGGCTGGTCAATGTGCTGTCCGGTCAGAGTGTCTATGATAACAACGTGTCACAACTTGACAAGTCCTTCCAGGAAAAGGAAGCATGATAGAAACCAGTGAAATCTACAGAAAATGTTCTAAAATATTTTAAACTCGAGAATCAAAGACTATATAAATAGCAATGATGACCTAAATCAAGTTTGGCATAAGTTAACAACAGTCAGCATGTCAGGATGCGTCTGTGTTTATGGTGAAGGTAGCTCTCTGGATGTGAGTGCTAGTGGAGAAAAGTAGGCTGCAGGAGAAACTAGGGCATCACTTAGACTCAGGAGAGGTGTCTCCAGCCAGCCTCCTGTCCTATTTCACTGCCTGGCGAGACTGGCATGTGTGCTTGTGTGTGTGTGTAATTCAACAGAGGGGGCACCCTGGGCAGTCTGGGGAAAGCTTCAGGCACAGGAGGCAGAGAGATAACAGGTGAGCTCCAGGGATGCTACCTGCAGGAGAGATGAGGGTCCAGTGACAGGCCTCTTTGCTGGGGTGGAATGGATGTGCTGAAACCCCCAGGGCACAGACCAAATGTCAGACAGTCTGTGCACACATACTGGAAAACTGCTCTGAGCTTTATTGGAATTTGTCACCTGTGTGTATGTAAGTGCGTTTGCCTGTACGTGTGTATGCTCCAACTGGGCAGATGACTCACAACAGGAACAAGCAGCACAGACAGGTGGGGGAAGTGCACATGTAGGTGTTTTTGTTTGGCTGTGTGGGTGCAAGAAATAAGCTGTCGAATGTCACTGTAAATATATGCTGTACGCTTTTACAAGTATGCACCATACAGCACAGCACACACTGTGCTTCCACACCTACAGTGCATCCACCCATCTGTGCACCCACTCACGCAATGTTTACTGTACTATGCTAGGCATTATTTATCTACTAGTCCCCATTCTCCACTCCTCTGGAGCTTTCCAACACATCACTAATTCATCCCTGGCATTTTCCCTGTCCTGCTAATTTTGAACTGAAATGCTGGCCCTTTACTGTTGGGCCAAGTTACATCCCAGCTCTTTCTGTAAGCGTATACCCAGACAGGGTACATCCCACACGGAAACTCTACCGTTCTACGTCAAGCGAAAACGGTATTTTCGAATCAGAATAGAGATGTAGGCTAATGTGCAATCGTGCACAGCTATTTGATCTTTCGCCGTGTAGGTCAGGAGCAACAGAAGCACGGAGTTAGGTGGGTGTGGGTGCTGTGTCAGGTTGCTAGGTTAGGTTTTGATGGGAGACTACACTGGTCATGTATCGTGACATGTAAAGAAGACTGGGTTTGTGTTGCAGTATCTGTTTAACAGCAACTGTGGATACAGCACGCAGCACACTTAACTAAAACTCTGTCAGAAGAGAAGCAGCTATTCGCATCTGCTCACGATTCACTACATGGCAAAGAACTCAGCAGATAACTGTATAAAATTAAAATTGAACTAAAAATGATTAACCGTTTCTTTTTTTACATTTATAGTTGGATTAGTTCAAAATGGTCCATTAGAGTTACAGTTATGGGCTGTACTGATGAGGAGCCATTCTGGAGGCAAAAGAAACCCATTGACAGCACCAATTAACCTATTACATCATATTATTACATTGGGCAAACTTACATTATTAGGAAAACTTCCAAAATAATTATTTAAATACATTATATCAGATCGAGTTGAGCTTGGCCTTCATCAGCATTAGGCTCAGCAGTGGGGTTGATGCCGCTGCTATGGAACAGCCTAGTTTTTCCATTTTTATTTATTTATTTTTAGACGGTAAGGTAACCAGATGCGTAATAGGTAACATTAGCCAAGTAGATAAGCCTTTACCTAATGTTTCAGGTAACATTCAGAGTTGCCAGCTCTCATTCATTTTGTTGTGAGACAGATTTTCTGTCCATGCAGGCTTTGTTTCTGTTTTCCCCAGTTGTCCAAAATTACTAAAAGAAGCATGTATGTATGTGTGGGGTTTTTTAGCATCCAAATATCATGCAAAATGAAAGCAAACAAAACTACTATTACAAAATATAGAATATTTAGTGCATCAAATTAAAACGATCAGTCTTTGTTCTTCTGGTTCTGGCAGAGAGAAATAAAGAGATGCAAGCAGGGAAAATGAGAAACGAACATGCTTTGGAGACACAAAAGATTAAGTAAGAAATTGGAAAGCAGTTAAGTAGAGCACATTGACAGTATGTGTAACTATCTAGCTAAAAATATAGCTTAGGAAAGCACAAAAGGTAACTGTTTGCGGATGACTCATCTGACGTCATGCTTGTCTACAGAAACAGGTTGTTTCCAAAGAAACAAAGAAAATTTAGAGGAAAGGCTTTAACTGAGTCTGGTTCCCTTTATTTGGGATGATAATCGGCGGGGCTTCATGGCACTGTGAGCAGATCGGAAGAAAATGTTCCACACAGTGTATAAAAACTTGCTTTTCACTTCCTCCAGGTGTTATGAAATGCTTTCACAGATCAGTCGTTGCTGCCAATGAACAAGTAGAAAGCTAACAATATTAAGTGTATACTTTATTGATCCCGGTGGGGAAATTCCTCTCTGCATTTAACCCATTCACTCAGTGAAGCAGTGGGCAGCCATTGGGCGCCCTGGGAGCAGTGCGTAAGGACGGTACCTTACTCAGGTGTACCTCAGGGTAGCTGTTCAGGGGAATCGAACCCCAGGCCTTCAGATCATGGGGCCACCACTCTACCACTCTGTCTACTGAGCTATCCTTGCCCCTTAAACAAGGTAATCTCACTTTTGTTCCACAACGAAGTAACATTACAAAATGCTGCAATACATAGCCTGCTCACTACTGCCTCTTGAGATGCACAGTGGTATTACAAGGTTAGACAGGCTGCTGCCCAACCTCATGCTAGCTACTTCCGGCTGCTGACTAATTCACAAAGGACTACCAAAGTAGTAACTCCGCATTTTTGAGTTGTCAGATTTTTTCCACCAGATGTCCTTCCTGACACAACCTCGCCACATAAAACTGACAATCTTTTTCTTATTAGGGAAATGTGTTATTACAATATACATAATTATCACGTTCGTACAATATAGCATTTATATTGTACGAACGTGATAATTTTGTATACTGTAATAATGTGATATCATATTGTACAAACGTGATAGTATGTTGTTAGAACAATATGCTTTTCACATTATATCGTGATATACTTCTTTTCTTCTTTTGCCTGGGTGGCAGCTCTACGTAGTAAACCACTCCAATGTGGCACCAGAATGATCTGTAGACCAAATATATCAACATATGTGACATAATAAATTAAAATAGTCTTTTTTATAAGTTTAGTCGATGATTTAACTGTTTTAAAATATATATTGCACCTTTAAAGACAGGAGTATTAAGTCATAGTTTAAAACGCCACATAAAGACAAGTAAAAGGCTGTTGATCTAGCACCTGCCAAAACAGTAAGCAGACCATCAGGTGAGGTCCCCTGATGTAGTGTGGCACCGAGAGGAGAGGGTGTTTGAGCTGAGCTACTCTTACATTTCATGTATTGATTCTGCTCAGATTGTGTCTTGACTGATGGAGTATGTATGTGTGTGTGAGAGAGAGAGGGGGGGAGCAGTGGGTGGGTGGAAGTGCAGAAAGGGGGGCAGGCTACATGCAAGCACTATTAAATTTTAATTTCAGAAAGGTCAGCTTTTCCTCAAGGTCAAACATAAAAATAACCTTCAAAGGATGAGTGGGATGGAAAAAAGTGACTCTGCTGGGCTGCTGGGGAATAAACCAGAGCACAGAAAAAAAGCAATGGGCAAATATGAAAGGGACAGCTTGTTAACATACACCATAAGCCAATTAGTAACCATGGTGATGAACGGAGGAGCGAGGAAACATGCTGTCTTTGACAGAAATAAGCTTTCAGATCAGGGTTTGTGGTATGTTTCACCTACTCATACATATGCGTAAATATGCTAGACATGTGGCTAACAGCACTCGTATGCATGCAAACGTGTGTTTATTACGCACACTTACACTAACAAGAACATCGGGATGATTTAAAGCTTCCATGTACTAATAGGATCAGCTGGGAAGGATGGAAGATGGGTGAATCCAGGCATCACAAATAATTTCCATCACCCATCACTGCTAATGCCACTAATTCTAATCCATCAGACAGTGATCTCTAATGCTGTACACAGTCAGTCTATCATGTTGTTTGGCATGCAGCCGTCCTCCCCTGACTTACTTCTATATATGCAAAAACACGTGAATACAACCGACCACATTCACACAAAAACGAACAAAAAACCAAAACAAAAAGACAAAGCATCAAAGCAACACAGTTATGAGATTAAATGAACTTTTCACGGTTTTCTTATTCCTAATAGGAGCCAAAAGCATTCGTCAATAACACCTTAAAAAAGCATACTGTGCTGCTGTTCAGACTCACTCGACTCATCAGCAAAGATATGGATGTTAGGAGACTTTGAATCACAGCGTGAATAACAATTTCATCTGTAAGGCTTAGAAAAGGGAAAGACAAGCTGTAGACACAAATTGCACGCATGAACATCAAAACTCGTATAAATATTAAAACACTATTCAGGAAGAGAAAGTCTTATGTGAAATGTTTGTCAGTTTATTATGGATTAAAGAAAGCAACGCTATGATCAAAGTGAGCATCAATAGATGATTTATTTAGTCTCTTGCTCACTTGATTGCCTCTTAACCGGCTCTGTGTCCACTTAAAGGGATTGCATTAACCTCTGCCACTCTCTGTGGGCAGATGAGCTGCTCCCTCACCCTCCCTTTAAGACGTGCTCTGTATTAAACTCTTCCTTCTTTGGCTGCGATCCCTGTTTGGCCTATGTCCAAACACACACTTGGAAAGCCAGACACAGTCTAGTGTGTTCTTGTACAGTATATCACTTTATAGGATCTGACACTTCACTGTGGACAGGTTACATTTTTTTGTGAAACGCTTTGTCATCTAGAACGTTTTATGTGGATAGCTTTCGTGCATGTGATATACGGTAGACGTGAGCACTGGGGTTGAAGAGCAAAAAGGAGAAATCGCCCATGTGTTACAGAAAGACTGTTATTATTGAAGCATATGCTCTCACACTTGAGATAACTATGTAGACATAACAGTTGCTGACAGACACATGTGTACACACAGCCGGCTTCTTTTCATTTCCTCAGCCATATCTGACTTCCTTCGTGCCAACTCGAGTCCTCCCAGAAGAATGTTGTAACACACCTGACTGTGTTGCTTGTGCAGATTGCCTGACAGCCGGCATGCCTGGTCCTCTCCACCGCGTGCCCTGCCCTGCTCTCTGCTCTGTCCAGCTGGCTGTTCTAGCACCCTGCTCCCATCATTTCCGTCTATGCAACCAAGCAGCTGCTGTACCAGGCAATCTTTGACTCTCACTTACCAGCCCATTCTGCTCTTGACCAGCTTTAGGATGCTTGCATCTTTCCCCCTTTCTAAATTTAGTGTTATTCCCTACCTGTGTATATCTATTGTAGAGACAACAGTATTCACGATAACACCAAAAAAGAAACAAAGAAAAAAAGATTTGACTATGGCCACCTTTGCGATAAAGACACAGATCCTCTGTTTTTGCATTCCTCCAAAATCCCTCATCAACGCTTGCATGGAGAGAGAAAACAGCACATTAATACTAAGACCTCATTTGGTTCTTCTATCTCAGCATACGCGCAGTGTTAGAGAAGGATGCACACACAGAAAAGAAACCCCCACGCAGAGACACACACTTGCCTCTTGCATATACATTATTTGCAGATTCAAGCAGTCGCAGGCGCGCGCACACAGCTCTACAGTACAGTTAGTCTTTCACAGCCTGACATTCCTTCCACTGAGCTGTGTATGTTGAGGCCAGTCGCACTGTCAAAACATTTCAGCACCGCCGAGGAAGAAATATACAACTCTAAGACCTGACTGCACACACACGAGTGCAGGCATAAAATATACCTTCAGCCAAATCCAAAGACCCAGATACGCATCACTGCCGACTGCCTTTAGAAACATGTCTGTCTGAGGACAAAAAACTATAAGGTGGTGGAAAACAATCTAAATCAACTGCTGCTGTACGTTAGTGTCTTTGTGCTCAGAGAGCAGAGTGCAACAGGGGGCTTTTCAGTAGCTACACACACACACTGTGTGTGTGTGTGTGTGTGTGTGTGTGTGTGTGTGTGTGTGTGTGTGTGTGTGTGTGTGTGTGTGTGCACTGCTCCAGTGCCTGAAAGTGATTGCTAAGGGCCATCCTGCTTAACCTTAAGAGAGACGTTCTAAAGAGATTTTCATCTGACCTAAGGGGACCCTGATCAAATGAATTATTTCTCACTTTCCACTTACTGAACGTTCTGCTAACTAACTGGTGTCAACAGAGAGCAAAATATTCATTTAAAATCCAGTTTAAGTGCACTCTCTTGAGCAAGTAAAAACAGTTTAGGACAGATTTCCTTGAGAAAGTAGGCCCTTCAAAGAGAAAACTATTATTTCTACTCATCAACTTTCTCTGAGGAGAGGTTGTAACTTAAAATGTAGAAAATGACACAAATCGTATCATCTTCATCAAGAAAATGACCAAAAATTGCAAAATGCGAAACACATTTCCCTGTTGTTTGTAAAGATTTACAGTACAATCTGTTAATTGAGTTACCAGCTTCAAAACAAACACTTAACAGGGTTTTGGAAAAAGTGCAGGTGGACATTCTGTTCTGCGTGGTAAGCCTTTAGGGATGCACTGAAAGCTTCTGCAAAGTCTGCAAGACAGGAGAATGAAGCTGTATCAGCGTAAATGTACGTGACTATTATTTCATTTCCATTTTAGCGTGTCTTATAATTTAATACAAGCATAAAGATTTCCCGCTTCTCACTTGCTTATACGCAAAAGCCTTGATCCAGCCCTTGTTTCTTCGCATTTTACTGGGAAAATTGGAAATTGGTGCAGCAAAAAAGATAGAAACTGAGTTCTGCAGCTGTACAGTTCTAACAAGCTTCAATACTTGGTATGACCACCTTGTTGGAGACCACCTTCTTCAACAGTCTTAGGCAAGCGTTCTTTGAGTACTTTTAGAAATAGTTCGTTAGGCATGTTGAATTACATTCAAAAGCTCTTCTTTAGATGTTGGCTGCCCCCAAAATAATAGAGCCTTGACTGTATTTTACAGATGTAGGCAGAATAGGATAGGATATTTCATATCCTGAGGCAAAACTGGGATTTTGATGTGTTTAATAATAGTCTTTGTATAAATCACAGAATATTTAAGCAACTTCTACTTCCTAGAAAATGAGAAAAAATTGAAAATTATTTGCATAGTTTTTTTTGTGTTATTTGGTAAGGTTTAGGTTTATGGCTAGAGGTATACCAGTAGTTACAGGTTTGGATAAGACCTGTTGACACCAATTTTTAGGCAAGGCAAGGCAAGGCAAGTTTATTTGTATAGCACAATTCAACAACAAGGTGATTCAAAGTGCTTTACAGAGACATTAGAAACAAGAACAAATAAAAGCATGATTTAAAATTGATTAAAACAAGCAAATAAACTAACTAACTAATTAACAAACAAACAAACAAACAAACAAAACAGTATATAAAATCAAAACAGATAAAATCAGAAATAGATAAAATCAGTAGTTAAATGTAAGTTTTGAAATTTGAGCTTAAAAGTGTGGATTTGGTGCTTTATTCAAATGCAGCTGAGAACAGGTGAGTCTTCAACCTGGATTTAAATAAACTGAGTGTTTCAGCTGATCTGAGGCTTTCTGGGAGTTTGTTCCAGATATAAGGAGCATAAAAGCTGAATGCAGCTTCTCCGTGTCTGGTTCTGACTCTGGGAACTGATAAAAGACCGGATCCAGATGACCTGAGGGATCTGGAAGGTTCATACTGGGTCAGGAGGTCACTGATGTATTTTGGTCCTAAACCATTCAGAGCTTTATAGACCAGCATCAGAACTTTAAAGTCTATCCTCTGACGGACAGGCAGCCAGTGTAAAGACCTCAGAGCTGGACTGATGTGGTCCACTTTTTTGGTCTTAGTGAGGACTCGAGCAGCAGAGTTCTGAATGAGCTGTAGTTGTCTGACTGATTTTTTAGGTAGACCTGTAAAGATGCTGTTACAGTAATCAAGCCTACTAAAGATGAATGCATGGACTAGTTTTTCCAGGTCTTGTTGAGACATCAGATCTTTTATCCTTGAAATATTCTTGAGGTGATAGTAAGCTGACTTTGTTATTGTCTTAATGTGTTTTTCTAAGTTTAGGTCTGCATCCATCACTACACCCAAATTTCTCGCCTGGTTTGTGGTTTTTAGGTGTATAGATTGAAGTTCTCTGGTGACCTGTAATCGTTTTTCTTTGGCGCCAAAGACTATTACCTCAGTTTTGTTTTTGTTTAGCTGGAGAAAATTGTGGCACAACCAGTCATTGATTTCCTCAATGCATTTACCAAGAGCCTGTACAGGGCCTCGGTCTCCTGGTAACATTGTGATATATATTTGTGTGTCATCTGCATAGCTGTGATAGTTTATTTTGTTGTTCTTTATAATCTGTGCCAGTGGGAGCATGTAAATGTTAAACAGAAGGGGTCCCAAGATGGAACCTTGGGGAACTCCACATGTGATACTTGTCTGCTCAGATGTGAAGTTACCTATTGATACAAAGTATTTCCTGTTTTCTAAGTATGTTTTGAACCAGTTTAGTACAGTTCCTGAAAGACCTGCCCAGTTCTCCAGTCGTTTGAGTAATATGTTGTGGCCAACTGTATCAAATGCTGCACTGAGATCCAGTAAAACTAAGACTGACATTTTTCCACTGTCTGTATTCAGACATATGTCATTAAACACTTTGGTCAGAGCGGTTTCAGTGCTGTGGTTCTGTCTAAAACCTGACTGGAAGGCATCGTAGCAATTATTCTGTTTTAAGAAGTAACTGAGCTGTTGAGAAACTGCTTTTTCAATGATCTTACTTAAAACCACACCATTACATTTAACAATTACATTACATTTAACTATACCCGTTTAGTCCAGTTCATTCCTCAGACTTTTCCCTCCATGTTCCCCTTCCTTAATAATTCTTCACAGCCAGCCTTCCAGAAATGAGACCATTTCTGATGAGACTCCAGCGAACAGTAGATGGATCAGCTGAAGGACCAGATGCATCTCTCTGGTCTCATGTCGAGTCTTACCGGTTTTATTTCCATTTTCTTTTTGAGAACATGACTTTTAGATACTGTTTATCAGCTGCAGAGAGGTTTTTTTTAGCCTGTCACTTTTTCTTTCATCCTCTACTTGTCAAGTTTCCCCAAATTATTAAGAACACACTGCACACCTTGCAGCGATATGCCAAGTTTCTTGTCTAATAGCGTTTTAGGAATCACCTTGTTGGTTCAGAAATACTATTTTATACCTGTCAAGCTGTCTTTTCTTTGGGGTTTCTAAGTGCAAAACTACCCGTTTCTACTGTATTTCATATTTCCTAGGACCTAAGATTAGAAAAAACATGTATAGACTAGGTTAATGTTATGTTAATGTTACGATCAGAAAGCAGGCTTGGGTGTCATGGCCATTGTACGATGCACCACTGAGATGTGGGATGTTATTCCATTAATTTATGTGGAGCGCTACAGACTGAATGATGGTCTAACTCAGGGGTCGGCAACCTTTCTGATGGCGAGTGCCATTTAACATTTCCTTAGAGGTCAGTGTGCCATATCATTGCATTAGCAATAAATGTAATAACGCTCTATATTAACAGTTACACACTGTGTAGAACCACTTTATAGGATTATATTTGTTGGCAGATGTTGGCAGCTGTCAGCAAATAGTTATCAGCTATTTTGGAAACAAAAAAAAGACTTTTTATCCATAACAGCAAATGAACTGTACAACAGAAAATACAAATGCTATTTATGGTCTCCTCACAACAATGATAAGAAAAATAAACTGGGCCAATATGGCATGTTTGTTAATACAGAGACACACATGTTAATGTGATCTCTGGTCTCCCACTCAGAGACACAGGTCTCCCAGTGTCCAGCATTCAGAGTCTACCTGAGGACTCATGTGAGAGAAAATCTGCTCACACAGACATGTAGAGCCAAATACTGTCAATAAGGCCTCTGCAATGTTCTGAAGACAGTTAAACTTGTCAGGTAGTGATGTCCAGCAGGTGAACATGCAGCTCCATGAACACACACGGCTGTGGATTCCAGCTGCTTCGATGTTGCATTAACTGGCATTAATCCAGCCAGTTAATGCAAGACAAATCCAGCTGCTCATTAAAGCTTTCTGGTTTGATCATAAAAGAAAACATTGGTCCAAACACCTGAAAGTCCCAAAAACGCATTGTGTCTCGAGTCTACGGATGTATCTGTGTGTTTCCGTGGTGCTGATGCTGAGCGGACAGCTACTGAAGCTTTTGAAGTGTCGGAATGTGGAAAGCTAACAACGCCCCTCTCACTGGTAGGCTAAGTTATTTTTAGCCAATTACAAGTTCCATCTGGTAGTTGGGGTTGTTAGCTAAGATACCGTCATTAAGAAGCGGCACAACTAATGTGTCTATGCGAGCTGATTTGTGATGTGCACCGCTGGCGTGGCCATTTATTTTTTGATGGACCTTCTCAGATTAACTCACTGTGTGTCGTGCCCAAGGCTGGACTTGGACAAAAAAACAACCCGGGCATTTTGACTAGAGACCCTGCCCCCCAGGTATTAAAGCCATAAAGCCTTTGAATGAAAACAAACGCTGTGGTGACAGTGATGTACAGTCTTGTTGGTATATGTATGATTTCTATACATAAGCTTCAGATAATTATTTAATAACAGCCAGACATTTTAAATGAAAATAAGAAAGTATTTGTGCCCCCCTTCCCTGTTTATGCCCTACCTGCCCCCCTGGCAAAACTTTCCTAGACCCGCCCCTGCACAGTTACCAGCTGTCAGCTGCTTAGAAAAGGATCCTGGTGTTATTTGTCTCTCAGAAACAGTTCATAACTTCAACTCATTCATGTCACCTAAAAGGTAAACCTGTTTCTCCATCACAGCTCTGATGGTTCAGTAAGGACATCTCCTGGTTTCATCTTCATGTTTCCCTCTCACCACATATATAAACCGACATCATGACCAGCAGCTTTACAGCTGTGGCTCCAGCAAACATCAGCTGATACTAGAAAGTAATATTAAATAAATTCTAACAACAGCTGATCAAACGTGCTGCTGTTGTTTAGCGCGACATCAGCTGTTTCCTCTTTCTGGCAAAAAGTGATAAACAAACAAGAGAGAAAAGCCGATCAGCTGATCATTGATCAGTTTCATGATTAAAGTAGCAACAGGAGAGGGAGGGGAGAGGATGAGAGGAGAAGAGGCAGCTGTGCAGCAAAGACAGAATAACTCCAGCTTTGTGTCTTTTTCATTGCAGCTGAAGTCCGGGACAAACTGCGTCGCCTCTCAGCTCAACACGAAACGCGCAATAATTTTTCTGAATGCGGGAGGACTCCGTCTTTTAATGGGACGGTTGGCAACTCTACTAACTAACCTTATGAATTAAATATAGTTCAACATCAGTAACATCAAAGCACCCACCCAGAAACTCCGTCATGCCAGCTAGTACGCAGTACGAGTTATTGTAACTGACTGTAAAAAGTCAGCACAACGAAAATAAACTCCACCTAAACTTGGTTTATATCTGACCCAGATAGACTGCAGGTCATAACTTCGTACCTGAAGTTCAGTTCACCTGATGCTCAAGCCGGCAGCCGCCTCGGGTCTCTCCTCGTCCTGCCTCCGATCTCCCTCATCCACCTGCTGGCCTCCACCACTTGTTAATTTTACTGAATCTGTGGAAGCTCCGCCATAGCCTCCACCAAACAACTGAGTTATTTTTACACACCGGCCAGCATCTGGCCAATCCACCACCTTTCAATGTTTATAACGTTACAAAAAAAAAAAAAAATCATCGGCCCATCGAGCAAATGCCAGGTATGCCCGATGCCAGTCCAGCTATGGCCGTGCCATCGTCTAGGGTTGCCGCCCCCTGGTCTAACTCTTCCAATTGCAGTTCGCAAACAATTTACTGATGAGTAAACACAAGACACTGTGTGCTGGTGTGCATGCACTGTAAGACATGGCAATGCAATGTGTGTGGGCCTGGAGCACAGAAACAGCCTTTGGCCAAATAAACAAGCTAAAGTTTGCCTCTTTGCTGCATGTCTGGGGGTAAGAAAGTTGCCTTTGATCTGCAATTAGCATTCATATATTCAGAACACACAAGATAAACACTTGCTTTCTCTCACATCTCATCTCTAAAAGAGAACTGACGTTAAAGCTGTCAGAACGGATATTTCACCCCCATCAGCTTGGTTTTTACTCTGACGCCCCCCCTCCCCCCAAAAAAAAAACAAAAAACAAAAACCACAAAACAAAAAGCATCAAGGGCTCCCAGCAGAGCAACTGCACATTTACTCCCAAGTCAAAGTGCGTGCTCTGACCTTTACAAGAGCCAAATTAGATGTTACACTTCATTCTATTCAAAACATTAACCCAAGGCAAGACATGGCAGCTACCTCTACACTACACTGTCATTCAGCCAACAAACTACAAAAGGAGCATAAAACCTAACAACTTTCCCCCCTGTGCTTGCAATCTAATGACCATGTCAGCTTGAGAATTAAACCTTCCAACTAGGCATAAAAGCACAAACAGGCTCAACAACACATCTGTGAGGGCTGCACTGGGCTAATCACAGGCTGTCTGTGTAGATGCTGCTCCATTGTTTAGTTCCACACAATTACATTCACAATAACCCAGAGCGCCTTAGGTCCCTCGCAGCCAAAAGCTGTGTTCCATTGCACAGCATCCAAGCCTTGTTCCAAAACACCCGTAATTGGCTGAAATGTAATCAACTTACCAGGAGTGGTAAACTTTGTTTTAAATTAACTGTTAAAAAGGCAAGCGATGAAAACCTAAACTTGCTTTAACTCACCGGTCCCCAAAGCTATGAGTACCTGGAGCATCACCAGATGCGGGGACACCTCACGAAGGGAAAGACAGAAATAAGATGTCTGGAACTGCACTAGAGAACGAGCCTTACCAGACCTTCCTGTCCTCTCATCTTACTGCCAGAGAGGGGACCTTGGACTTTCATGCTCTGACAAACACAATTAATTGGGGCAAAATGTGGTGCCCTTGGGCTCCAATGATTCCTGGCTCATTTAATTTGTTCTGCCTTCAACCTGTATCCCCCTCAAGCGTGGTTTTAGGCAACGACTGCCTTGGGGCTGTGGTGGCGATGCCCATCTCAGTAAAGCTATTTGTAGACTAAGAAGACACATAAACGAAATAAATTTTTGCTCCCATGGGGGCTTTTTAAGAAGAGACAGTTTTGCTTTTTTTAATATAAAAAAACAAACAAGCAAAAAACAAGTATAACTAGTTAAAAATAAAAACACAAAAACAAAATAAAGATTTTTTGAGAGACCCTAGCATAAAATTCTCTTGATACACTAACCAAGACAAAAAGATAACGGGGAGGTTATCCTTTTGTCTTGGACAGAGCACGGAACAAATAACGTCTCAGGAGAAAGTGAGGCATAATGTTCAAAAAACAGAAGACAAAGCAAAGTGACGGAGCAAGACTGAATGCAAGCAAAGCTGAAAAATGCAATGCAGCAAGAAAGAGAGCAGTTACGCAGTGTGAAGGCAGTAAGACAGAGCTAAGCTGGAGAGCTAAATTCAGCATGCAGGGTGAGTTCCAGTGAGCCAGAGCGAGTGAGTGTTTAAACAAGTGTTGTGACTCCTACACGGCCCACGCTGCATATCGAACCACATCAGTATACCACAGAACAGGTCTGGTGGGTCATCAGCAGTTACAACAGCAGCAGCTGAGAATAGCCTTGTAAGGCTTTGCTGACTGTCAGCCCGCTGCTTGGACTCCAAAGCAGCAGGCACTCGAGCGGTGTTTCATGTGGAGCTCAAGGGGCTGATGGGAGGTGTATGTAGGGCTTATGTAGGCTTGCGGCAGAGTGAACACAAACGCACAAAAGCAGGAAATTAAGAGGGAGGAACCACAATTACATCAAAAGAAAGAGATGCGGGATGGCTGCAGCAGAAAAATGCAAACACAGTGAAGAATGAATGCTCTTTGTTATCACACTAGCGTTTGTCTCCGGGTATAAAAACTGCTACGTGGAGACATCTTCATTACCAGTAAGTGCTAGAACAGTTTTCATTTATGGGCATATGAATAGAAGGCAGAGGATAAAGCATGTCACTGTGCTTAGATAAGCAATGTCTCCAAAAATACAAGTGTATATTGTTTTATTATTCTCCTTGAAGTGGTGCGTGTGCGCGCGCATATGCCTGTGTGAGCTAAAGCATGCATCTTAATGAGGATGAGGTCACCTGACAGTACTACATGAGTACTTTGCACGTAGCCGTGTGAGCAAATACACACAAATATTTGAAAAATGATCATTATTTCATTAAGATTACCGTGACAACACTCACTCATTTCACTAAAGAAAAAACCCACAATTTTCTTTTATGTAGCAACAGTGAAGTAATTATAAGCAATCATAATACAGAATAAAAATCTGTAAATATTGTAATTTGCCGTTTATTATGTAAATGACATCAGATTAGACTAACTGTATTGCAGTGATTAGCAGTAAATAGCTCATCCAGCGTTTTTCCCCCCATTTCATCTCAAATTGTGCTTTTAGTTGCCAGCTAATTTCTGTTGTTGTTAAAGCTGATGCTGAGATTTCAAAGCCATTGAAGCTAATTCGGTGTCCATGTTTAGATATGTTTAGATAAGTCAGACATCTCTTACCAGATTAATTAAACTAAAAAAAACCCAAAAGCTTTTAGACTAATTTGTCTCCTTATTTATTCTTTCCACGTATGAGTGTATGCTTGCACTGCATCTGATATGATGAACTTGTATGGCCTTAGCCTTGCAGCACAACTTGTAGCATGTGATGTTTCATGGGAAAGGTGACATGATTCAAATAATTCATCTCGGCTGTTGTACCTACCGACGAGAGAGCGGTTAAGCTCACTGCCTGAGGCCTTCATCTCTTTCCTTGTATCTAAACTTCTGTATGCTTCCCAAAGCTACTATGGAAGAACATGAATTCCTCATGAAATGCGCACAAAGTAAGTGTTTTTGCACTCAGGCACAACTGTCTACGTGTTCTGTATTTTATACATATTACATACAGACAATGGTAATTGAGCAGAACGAGCAGTAGGAGACAGGGAGACAAATTCAAAAAGGCAAGACAGAAATAGAAATCCACCCCAAAAAAGGAAAAGAAATGCCTTTGAAGGGAGACTCAGATTCATCTTAAACCACTGAGAACGAGGGCTCAGGATTGTGCCGTACCATCAAATAGGAGTGATCTGGTGCTGATGTCCCACAGCTCCTAAAGGCTAAGGCTCACAAAGCCTCTCATTTCAGTGCCCTCCTCTTTAACTCGTGCTCTAGATCATATCTGAGGTCTGATCCTTCATGCTTTAACCATAAAGAGAAATCACAGGGTAGATCCACACTTTTTGTTTTATACTGTGTAACGCTGTACTACATCTGTGTCTTTTTGCATCCACACTACTGCAGCATTTAAGGACCCCTAAGATGAAAACTCTGCTGACCCAGTTTCACTTTCAGACTGTGGGGTTGTGTTTGAGTCTGGTTTTGCAGTAAGAGAATTTTGGAAACTATGATGCCGATGCCCACGTTTGCTTCCTGTCTGAGTCCGATCGGTTACCTTAATTAAACCGAAACATTACAGCCAATCTCAAGTGCCTTTTGTGATCATCCTTCTTATGTGCGTACCCCTCTTCCATCACCACAGCTCTACGGTTTCTGCATTTAATTTGTTCTTTGGTTTTCTTTCGAAATAGCTAACGCTCTGCTTCAGGTTAACGAACGGTCATGTGATTTACTTTTACACGGCTGTCAGTGAAGATATAATGATATAATTTCTGAAACACTAACTTAGTTGCAGATCATTTTCACATTAAAACACAATCTTAATGTGGCTCTAATCCAAGAAAACAGCATTTCAAGAAGTTTTAGCTCTGATGGCAGACAGCTGTGTTTGACTGCTTGACTGTACAAGTGCTCAAGTGTGTATGAGTTAAGCTCCTTTAAGACTCGCAAAGCAATCTGGAACTCTCTGCCAGCTGTATGTGTTTATTTAAAAAGGACTTGGAGTATTTTTTTCCCTTCAATTTCCTCTTGCAAACTCCCAGCATATAGCCCGGTGACGTTTTCCATAACATATAGCTCTAAAACGAAAAGCAGTTAGATTGGCAGAAAAGTCACACAAAACATAACATCTCGAGGACAACATAGCATGTAAATTAAGCATAGAATGAAAATGAATCTGCAGAACTCATCCAGATATTTGCAGTGCTTGAGTTTAGATGGCTGGATATTAATCTGACGGTGCAATTAGAGAAGTCTCTATGCCAAAGACGAGATAGCAAAGGGGCTCTTGCAGTAAACAATCTCCTGCCTCATAAATAAACTTGCTGCATTGTCTGTTACCGTGTGCCATATAACATGAGCGCTTCTATCTGTAAGGAGTCCAGACATGTTTGAACAGTCGAGACAGAACTTTTCTATAAACTTTTCAGCAAATATTTTGGATCTTTGTGGAAGTCAAAAAGCCATTCATCATCCTAAAGATGACTAAGGATTTATTATAGATTCCATGTCTGTAACGCATTACTGAGAGGAGAAGCCAAGCCAAAGAATGGTACTCTGAGATGTCAATGAAAAGCTCTGGGCCCTGCAGGCAGTGAGATAACAAGTGAACTTCAGGGATTCTACCTGTGGGGACCTAGAAATGAAAACACCAGTGGAGACAGCTCTGTTCCCGGGAGGTCTGCTTTGAAACTACATCGTGTTGCACTAGTACCTGTAGCCACTGCTACACACACACACACACACACACACACACACACACACACACACACACACACACACACACACACTGCATCAGGAATTCGCCAGACAGCTTACAGTGCTTTGGAAAAGTTTTGAGTCATTTTGCTGATTTCTTTATAATGTATGTACTTTCAATGAGCCCAATCTTCACATTTTAATGTCCTCTTGAACAATAGTTTTTGAGGTTTTCTGAAGGTCTTTCAAAGTTTGGTAGATTGACATTGAAATTTTTGGTTGAAATTATCATCAGTAAGTAAGAAGGAGGTCAGGAGAGTCCAACAGTGTCTATAGATCGTGGCTCAAGAGTTGGGAGTTCGCCTTGTAATCGGAAGGTTGCCGGTTTGAGCCACGGCTCCGACAGTCTCGGTCGTTGTGTCCTTGGGCAAGACACTTCACCCGTTGCCTACTGGTGGTGGTCAGAGGCCCCGGTGGCGCCAGTGCCCAGCAGCCGCGCCTCTGTCAGTGCGCCCCAGGGTGGCTGTGGCTACAATGTAGCTGCCATGACCAGTGTGTGAATGGGTGGATGACTGGATGTGTGAAGTGCTTTGGGGTCCTTAGGGACTAGAAAAGCGCTATACAAATACAGGCCATTTACCATTTACCATAGCCATATTTAAAACACAGTGGAGGATCTGTTGGGGCAGCAGTGTTGGGGATATTTCAAAGTTGGTGAAATTATGATCGCAGAAAAGTACCACCAAGCTTTTGATTCACGATGCAATGCCATCTGGAAAGCATCTAGCTGGCACTGGCTTCATTTTGTCCAGAAATGCAATGATCCCAAAGAGATACAATGTAATAAAAGCACAAGATAGCAAACACACAGTGGATAACTACTAGCCATGGATTGGCCTCCCCAGAGCCCGGACCCCAACATTATTGAAGTTAATTACAGTAACGATCAAAAGACATCCAAAGAATATCTAGAGAACTATTCCTGAAGGCTTCTTAAGAAAGAAAGGTAAGAAAGCTTACCTAAGAGAGTTGTGTTGAAGAATAAAGGTGCTACTACTAAATATTGACTTTCAAGTTCATTAAAATTGTGCAAACTCTGTTTCTGCCTTACAGGTATTTCCGTGTATGTTAGCACGTCTCAATAAATCACTGCACATAATTTAGATTTTCTTAGCAAAATATAAAGGGCTGACTCAAGAGTTTTGCACAGTACTGTAGAAATAGATGAGTGCAATATTACTGCAGGCATCTCATGTTGTCACTGACGTCTCTGTTTCATACTTCATCAGAATTCATTATGAACGACTGTATTGCTTATTTACATGCTCTGTCACAACCCAGGTTCTATACAAGACCTTATGTTCACAGAGCAAAGTCATGCTTTTATATTCATGCATGATATCCCAAATGAGCCATGACTGAAACGCTCTGGATGACTATGAGTGGCCTTTGAAGTAAGAACAAAGAGAATTCCTGCTCTTCCAGTTTCTGATGCCTCTCTTTCTTTCCCGCTCTCGTTCTTGCGTGATGGTTTATAGCTCTCACTCACTTTTTTCTTTCCCTAAATAGAACACCTGTTATCAACTATTCCTTTTAAACTCACCTTGTGAAAACACTCTGGTGATGATTTACAGTTCCTTCCTAAGCTCTTGGCTAGGAGGGTTACAATTACAATATCCAAGTAACCTTACTTTGTCTGTTCTCTTAGATTGTTCCTAATGAGAGTTGCTCTCTCATTAGAGAGGCTGCAAGGGAGAGATGATTCAGGCAGAGTGCAAGGTCAAACATACAGTCTGTATTACAAATTAGATTGTACAAATGCAAACACAAGGAAGGATGCTGAGCACGCACAGCAGTACAAACAGGTGCAGAGGAGAGGCCATAACACAGACTTGCAGACACATGATGTTCACACTAGGAGAGAAGCAAACACACTGACCTCTTTCAGGTCCTGTAGAGCCGCACCTCAGAGCTTTGAGCTATTTTTAGCCTTTTAGTCTTCAGACAGTTAACCCACAACGCTCACAAAGTGTGTGCCCCTAGTGGCATGTCTTCAGTCAGATAACAGTGTTTATCTACAGATGCACACACGAGAATACATAAAGACTGCCTACACAAAGCAGGTGGAAGTACAAAACCTTTCCATACCACAGTTAGCGGATGATGGTAAGTATGGCAGAAACAAATTATATTTTCATTAACCAGTAATCCAGAAATTCTTGTCATTAATTGGTTGGACAATAAAGTAAAAAAAAAAAAAGTAATTTTGATACAATCAGAGACAAAAATGGGAACATTTAAACAGCAAGCGGTGCTAAGTGATTGCCATTGTGGCTTCAAAAATACACTCAAAATGATTTTATAATCACAATTCTTTCTCGCTCATTACTTATCAAGCCAGCAATTACATAATTGGGAATTCATCTCCTGTGGCAAGTGTCAGTGAGACGCTGGGAAAAAAGGACAATTTGTTTCAGCTCATGAATGTTCAGCTAAGCTCAAGATGGTATAAATTCACCTAATAAATCCTTCAAATTTAATTTACCTCACAAAAAGCCTTTTCCAAACTGCTGCAAAGCTGAAAGCAGACAGTTGTCTTGAGTATCACTGTAACCTAAAGCATTTGTGGACGATTAATTTAACCACCAGTCTTTGAATCCATAGTGTGTGTTGGGTAGAAACTGGATAAAGCTTTCGTGTGGTAGATTGCAGTTAGCTACACTGTAACATAACACCAACATTGACTGGTGTTACTCCTTCACTGACAGCCCTCTCTTAAAGTCTGAAGTTTCACTTTTAAAAGTTGTGCAACGCTAATAAACTATGTGAACTGTACTGAATTAGAGATCTGCCAAGCTATTTGTCATGCTCTTTAGTCAGGGGTTCTAAATCAGAGCCCATACTGCTGTCAAATTCTTTAATAATGCATCCATCTCTCCTCTTGAGACCACTACAACCATGCCTTTATCCGCCCAGTGTGGGGCAAGACCCTGCGGCCACACACTGCTCTCTCTGCTCGGTGTCCCACATTGCTGCCCAGCTCTTTTTGTCTGTGTGGCTCTGAGCAGCAGTCCCTTTTACTCTCTTCTTGCAAAATTCTCTGTATGTTTTCATGCTACATTAAGTAATGATGGAAGGGATCAGTGAAGTGCACCCTAGGCTTCTTAAGAAGTACATGCAGGTGTATATACTTATGCTGCCATGATTTGAGCAATGTATGTGAATGAGCATATAGTGCCACATCTCCAAGGTGATTTCTTTTTTTCTTTTTTTTTTGGCAAGGATGCCACTTTTTCATAGTGATTGCCTTTTGCCAGAAAGAACCCTTATATCAAAGAAAATGTGACGATTTTAGAGTTACTATAGCAACTAATGCTTTATATGAAATGTCCAAATGCACTGATATTCACATCCGAATCCAGTGGTAATTCCTACTATATTCAACATTTAGTTTACTATAAAAGAATGCTTTTCTAATGGACACTAAATACAAAATGTAATTAGTCTAATGTGAAATCACAGTCTATTTACGTAACTTTAATGATATTGTAGAAGAACAGAACAAAACTGAAATGCAGTAAAATACTTTCATATTAGGATTTTCCTACAGTGCAGCCATACCCGCGACCTTGTGGTTGTTAGTTCACATTCATTGGCTGATACTTAGCGTCATGTTATTATGTGTCCCAACATCCAATGTCATGTCACATTGTTTTCATGGCCACACCCTCACCCCAGGTGCAGAGGCCTCTTTCTGTTCAGGAATGTTGTGAATACTTTGAGATTTATATTAATTGCAATTCCTATGTCTACATTTATTTTTTCAAATATATAATTAGCACAGCGTGGCCCTGCAATGTTTAAATGTTTTTTTTAAAGTTTTTATTCCTATTAATTATATTTTCACTTGTTACCTCTGAATTATTGAATCAGACCTAGATGACATGAAATTTTCAGCACAATTATAATTCAAATACTCCTTTAATTATTGATTATTCTCATTAAGTTTCGATCATTTTATATATTTTTCCGTAGTATTACATTTGAATTTAACAGATCATTCTCTCACATAACAGACAAATATTTGTGAAATTAGGATACATTTGTGAATGTATCTTTACAATCTAAATATGCACATGTACAAAAACATATATTTAAAAAACAAGTAAATTGTGTTTTACTATATGTACAGTGATGTTTTGTTATTTTACCTTTGACATGTAAAATCTACTTATGTAAATTTAATGATATTCTAGAAAGACAGTACAAAACTGTAAAATATACAGTAAGATACTTTGACATTACTAATTTTTGGAACAGTGTAGAGACAGAAGAAAAGTCAGGGAATCCCATTTGAATTAAATCTATGGGGAAGATGAATGTTTGCATTGCAGTCTATAAGTCCTCCTGACTCAAGCGCCTTGATGGGAATTCTTGTTGAACAGAACCGAATTGAAAATTGAATCGACTAAAAAGAGAGATTCAGTAGCAGCTGGAGCCATGCTACTGAGATGGCTGCGACACAAAGTTTAGTATAACGTGAAACCAGCAACACAACCTTTAAAAGTTAATGTTTTTTTCTTTTTCTGGAACCCACATTTATTCCATTTGGGACCCAATTTTCTTCCTTTGTTTTGACACACATCATAAAATAAAGTAGTACTGTGCTTAACTTTGAATAAAGTCAATTTAGCCAAAAATAATAAGAACAAAAAACAAAACAAAACAATAATGAGAAACCCAATTAAGGCCAGTATTTACAGTGGATAGTTAGGAACTACAACACCGGCTGTATCGCATAATTATATTCATGCCTTCATTGCTTGTATCACTATGAGTCTGAACATCTGGGTTAACAGTATTTAGGAAAGCAAACATATTTACTTCAGTACTATAGAGCACCTGTTCAGCATGCTCAATATTGTGAAAGAACAAATTTCATTATTAAGATCTACACCATGATACCGGCATAAAGAAAATCAGCCCTTGTGTTGTACAGTGACAAATACAGTCATGAATTATGCAACAGAGGAAGAAAATGAAAGTAAATTAATGTCAGTATTCATACCATTCTCTGGCAATAGTACATCTATATATGGTAATGCCAGTAAAGCCATTTAATGGATTTCAACAGCAAAGAAGAAAAAGTAAAGAGGTGAGAGAGAGATAAAGTGGGAAATAAGTTCCTCCACACACAACCTTGCACGAGTCAGCACACACAGAAACACTCACAAAATTCCTTTCCAATTAGACTCTGTATGTCTGTTTGATCCATGGTGCCGCATGCATGCAAAACTAACACAAACAAAAGCGCTCAACTGGAGATTACATAAGCCAGTATAATGTGAATACTTCTTCTCTCACCTCTATTTTTCTCTCGCTTCTCCTCTCTTAAGCATTCTCATGCCAGGTAGAGGCTTTGCTTTTTCTTTTTTCATTTTCTATTTTAATGCAACATTGAAAAAGCTGATCTGACAAATTAGGAGAAAACAGACTAAATGAGTGTAACGAAGTAAAAACATAAACTAATCACAGAGACTGAGCAATAAAACCAAAATGCGTTAAAGCCTTGGGAAAAAAAAGAAAACACTTCTAAGGTAAAGTATTTTAGGCTCCCTAAGCCAAAATTAATTTCCCTGAGGTCATTATGTATGAAATGCAGTTCAATAAATCAATGTTTAGCTGTGGTGGTGAGAAGACAGACAAGAAAAACAGCTCAGTGCACAGGAATACCTGCTTTTCTACTATTGTGTTAAAATCTGGTTTTAAGCTATCAACACAAAGGTTTGCCTGTACATTCCCCAAACAAACAAACAAACATATTATCCACTATTTTTGTTTCATAGGCAGGAAGGCTGCAGATCTGGAGACGGGAATTGCAAACTGACGGCTAAATGCCCCGCCTCTATCACATGGTAATGGTAAATGGTAAATGGCCTGCATTTGTATAGCGCTTTTCTAGTCCCTAAGGACCCCAAAGCGCTTCACACTACATCCAGTCATCCACCCATTCACACACACATTCACACACTGGTGATGGCAGCTACATTGTAGCCACAGCCACCCTGGGGCGCACTGACAGAGGCGAGGCTGCCGGACACTGGCGCCACCGGGCCCTCTGACCACCACCAGTAGGCAACGGGTGAAGTGTCTTGCCCAAGGATATTTGGCATGCAGCCAGGAGACGGCCTGAGATCGAACCACCGACCTTCTGATTAGTGGCTGATCTGCTCTACCACCTGAGCTACAGCCATTTGTTGTATTTCCTTATTTCTGTGTAATAGTGTTTATCTGTAAGGTCACAAATAAATTATTAAGTCAAAACATAAAAAAATCAAAAGAAAAAACATAATAAAACAAAACAACTGGAAAGATGAAGAGTGCTGGGTTGCGGTGAATTTATCTTCTACATTTAAATTAATATACTTCTAAAAAAAAAACATAAATCCACTTATGGTTGCTCTCTGGCACTCAGGGGATCAGCTAAATCTACAGCCAGTACTGTGGGCAATTGGCAGGGCAATGGATGATGATTTACAACGTGAAAACACATCACACAGGAAATAAATGACTTCGTCGTGCTTCTCAGTGGTGGCAGAATGAGAGAATAACTGCCCACTTGGTGCAGAGGTTAGGCGCTTATTACTGACAGGACACCCAGAAGAACATAAACACTCCATACAAAGAGGCTTCAGTCCTCGCCGCGTGGGTTTTCACCCAAATATTTCATGTTTAACATTTCAAGTAGGTTGTTTTACATGCTTCATTTAACTCAAATAACTCTTTGCGCTTTGAAAGGTAAAGTGACTGTACGTCACCATAAAAAAGATGTAACTGTCATTAAAGTGTCATCTGGTGCCCTGCCATACTGTATTCAGAGCCACATAGGGATTATGGTGTCTCACTTGAGTCACCACCCCATCTCCTCTGCCAGCCTTTCCTATTCGAGAAACTAATAGAGCTGTTGAGTTTCCATGAATCTCATTGTCTTTATCAGGATAGACGGATGCCCATTCACCGTGTCTCACTCTGTCACTTTAGAGGTTTCTTACCTTACCTTTCTCCTTCCTATATGCCAGTTGATGAACCCTAAGTACCGAGACATGCTATATCAGTCTTCTGCCTTTCCTGTGTCCTCTGTGGATTCTTGAATAAGCCATTCCTAAGCGCTTTGTTTTTTTGGCTTTAAAGAAAAGGTTATTTGTTCAATAGAGAAAATAGACATGAAGCTGCCAAAAAAGAGGAGAGAAAAGAGATCAGTCTGTCTTATTGATAATATTTAAGTTGACAGAGAAAGACAGAGATCAAGAAAGACAGCAAAATACAGCTAAAAGCAAGACAGGGTAAAGGGCACTGATGACATGTATCTGGTCAGTGTTTCTATACATGTACGTAAACAGATTTCCCCAAAAAGCCACAGAAAGTGTGCTGCATCAGTATAAAATATGTATAATTTTTTATATTATCAGAGAGTCAGAGGCTGCAAAAATGTTGCATTAATGCAGTACAAAGCATATGTATTTGTGTGTATGCATGTTCACATATAAACACAATCGCACCTTCCAGTAGGCAACTATTTTGGATTAATTCAGAACATATGACCACTCAGCAGAAAAGTAATGTCTTTTCATATTTACTTCTTCTCACTTCTCACATCTTTCATCTCCCACCCACCCCTCCCTTAACCTCTTCTAAAAAGCCACAGCTGGCACAGTGTGGCATTGCCAAATAGTGCCCATTAATGTAGCAGACGTGCTCTGCATGCTCACGGCTAATACCTGCTAGTGGGTGTGAAAGTGTCCAGACTCATTTATAATTACTGACTTACTGATCCTTTGATTGACTGTGACTGTGAATATGAAACAGCCTCTAGCCCTAGCGACCGTGAGCAAGCTCTTAGATGAATTTGCAGATGACTGTGATGGTGTGACGCAGAAATGATTTTTTTTTGCCTAGGAGTGAGTATGGCACTAGCTGGCTCTGAGCCCTGCTAATGAGCCCTATGCATGATGAGTAGTTAGTGTTGGACAAAAAAATCAGTTTACAGAGAGCAGTAACTGAGTGTGCTGCATGCAAAGCTAAGTGATAATAGAAATAGAGTCATGCTATTTCCTGCCTCCACTCGGGTGCTATTGGGGATGCACAGAGACCTACTACTCCCTCTGGATAGGGCTAATTGCAGTATTTGCCAGCGGTTCCATTAGAGAACATTTTATTTCCACACTAGTTATTGTAATGTGGTAGGAAGGCACACAGAAAGCATGAGTGGAAAGTTACTCCAGAGATTTTATTGTAAACAAGACAGCTGAGGTACTCAGAGATGAGAGGACAACAGAAACAACGAGCATCTGATATACAATTCCCCCGCCTGATGTGCAAGTGTCACTGCAACAGTGTTCTAATTGGTCTGAGGAGGCAAGATCTCACATGCTGGACACAGGAGACACATAGACTGGCATATGGCAC
>NW_005187448.1:233671-283098 GCF_000239375.1 Pundamilia nyererei
CCCCCCCCAAGTTTACTGTAAATTGTGGTCACGTTGAAGCATGAGTAAGTGCCAGCTAGACTGCTAGCTGTGTGCTACTGTAGCCTTTACCTCGACTCATCTTAGTCACTGAACTGGACCTCTCCATTTTGGGTTGTGGGATCTTTTAGAGCATTTTATCACAGTGTAATGTCCTGTGAATAAAACTGTAGCATTTATTTGTATTTCATGCATCACTAATTAGTGGTCAGTGTCTGTACAATGAAACTTTATCGTAGCCTGTTTACTGAGCATTAGCTGATTCCGTCTCATGCATTCTCTCCTGGCACCTGAAAGCCAACATGGCCAGCGCTAAAAATAAAGCTGAGGCTTCAAAAGACACGGTCGCTACGCTGATCTTTCACGTGCCATCTGCAGATTAATGCAGTAGACACTAAATTATTATCAGACTCTTGTGGTGTACAAATGCACAGCTCTTTATGGAAAATGCATATCAACAATATAACATGACATATGAAAACAAATAAGGACATTTAAAAAAAAAAGTTTTGTGAATAATTCATATGCCTGGATTGATACTCCTTTCATAAAAGCAGAGAATGGCCCTGAGAGACACAAGGGGGACTATAACATCCTGTGAAAAGTGATGTCTTCAAGGGAAGACGTAATGGATGTATAACTAGGCATTAATGGATAATCTGGGTTAAGGCCCCTCTGCGTGGCTGTGCTTTGATGGATAGAGGGGTAGAGTATCACAAGGGAATGACGCATGCAACTCAAAATACAACAGCAAGACCCTCAGATGCTACATCTGGAGTTGTCATGGTAACCATTTCCCAAGAGTAGGCCAGCTGACAATCAAGTTCTGAAATGATACGTGTGCGAGTGTGTTTTGCGCGTGTTGCTGTCAACAGGCTGACAGGGCGAGACAGAGTTTAATCTCAGCAGATTGAGTGTGTCTATGTTTATCATCAGACAAAAGCAGGATCACAATCAAACGGGATTTAAAAGATTTCCACGCCAGTAACTGGTCTATAGATGATAGTGTTGTAGAAACTCAAGACAGGGGGAAATGAGTTGAAAATATGGCGGGAACAAAGGGTGCAAAAGAGGGTCACCGGAGAATTAGAGGGAGAAACAGAAAGAGAGAGAGCAGGAGAGGCACTGTGCATGGTTTAATTAGAGTGGCTATAAATAACCTGGGGCCTGACATTTGAACATGGAGACCTAGCCAATGTCTTTCTGTGTTTTCTGCTAGATGTGCTTTCCTCCTCCTCCTGCTCTTTCTTGTCTTCTTGTTGAGTCGCTCCTCTTTCCTCTTCCACTTGTCAATTCTCTTGTGTGTCTCTTACACAATCACACACACACACACACACACACACACGTCTCTGTATAATCCCTGCTATATATGTACCAGCAGGGAGTGAAAGTGACATATCAAAAACAGGTTTTTCATTAGCTGCCAGGAAGAGGAATGAACCCACAGACAGACTTGGCACCTGGTATGATGTCAATACCCAGCTACTAATAGCTCACTCTGACACAGAGCACCAATCTCCTCCACTGAGAAACATATCTGTCACTTTGTTGACACTGGAACACAAACTCTGCTGGAGATGTGGTGACAGGTCTATTATATAGTTTACAGGTAGAATTTTTTGGGGTTGCATGAGAGTAAAAACGAAACACTTAATTTGGGAGTTAAGGCTGCTTCATCGTTATTTAATTGAAATTGTAATTTTCCCTGCCCTCGTGTTATCATTATAGTCTTCAGTCTCTAAAAAGTTGCTATGGGAACTCTATTTGCAGAGCCATAAAGGACTGGCAAGGAAACAGCAATATATGAATGATGAGGAGGTAGCTCTAAAGAAAGGGGGGAGCAAGAGTGGGATATGTCATCTGTATTCCACTGTCAAAAACAAAGAGGAGAAAACACAAAGAGGGCTGAGCAGACAGGAGAAGTTAAGGAGGGGGCGCAGAGGCTGTTCATCTCTGTCTGAGGAAAGCCTACCTGATTTGCCAGCAATAAGGCCAGTCATTACTCACTGAAGCCCAGCGGTAAGACTTCTACATCTCTCTCCTCCATCCTTTAATACTTGTACTCAACCATCGCCCCCACCTTTGCATGCACGCAAACGATAAAACACGAAGAGGTAAGGGAGTGAAGTCAAACCTGAGCACACGGGCAGGCATGCAACTGGGCAGAGGACATCTGATCAATAGAGAAGGAGGAGCAGCAGTGACCAGATGAGATCACAAACGGAGGACAGGAAGCAAAGGCTCTCTCGTGCCAAATAAGCATCTGTGAAGCTGAAATTGCCATTATTTTTAAATACATTTCATATAATCACATTACACATCCAAATTGGTGAAAAGATAAAGGATGTTTGACTCCATCTATAATCAGAAGCAATTTAGCAGAATTTGTTTATTTTCTCTAAAGGGGAAAAAAAACAACTGATTATTACAGCAGCTCTCAGAGCGAATGAGGCAGAACCTGCCTCAAACTTCTGTCTAGCTTGGCCAAGAGCTTTTTTCTTTCCACCGTGCAACAGCGTATTTCAGCTTTAAAATGTGTGCTTTTGTTGTATGCCGGACAAATGTTTGCGTGTCTTTCTGAATCTGGATTGTGACTGTGCGACAATGTGTGCTTGTCAAAAACCTTTTTTCTCTTTCAATAGGCTGGTAATAAGGTTTTAGTCCAGCAATATGGTGCAGCCGATAAGCACAAAGGCCAATAATCCATACAAATATTAGCCCAGGTTTCAGAAATGGCTCAGCTGAATGGGAGAATTTATGTACGTCTGCGTGCCTGTGTGTTTGTTGCTCGTCGTGCGTTTGGACTGGGCATGTTTGCGTACACGCTTATTGGACCATTTGCAAAACAAGATTTGTAATCAAAATGGACAAACAAAAATAGCTTTATTGAGCAGCTGGGATTTTTTTGTTCTGTGCGCATGCATATGCACAGCTGAGAGACTCTGTGTGCCCTCGTGTGACTCACATGTACTGGTGTGCATCAGAGTGAGACCTATGATAGATGAAATTGTCTACAGCAGGTGAATGAGAAAAACTTCTCCCACGAGTACCCTGCAGCATGAACTATATCTGTGCATATATTCATATCATTGTGCATTTGTGTGCGAGCAATCACCTGTTGAGGTCTGATGTGGGTTTTTTCCCTAAACTTTTAGACATTTGACCTTACTGTTTTTTAATACTCTGTGTTAATTTAATGAGATAAACATTCAGGTTTACATATAAGGAAAGACAAATGTGGTTTACTATATTTCATTAACCTCTGAGCTTGGGGCTAAATGAAAGAATTCTAACCACCATAACAAGCAAAATAACCCCTGACAGATATTTCAGGGGTTATCGTGGGCGATCGTGGCTCAAGAGTTGGGAGTTCGCCTTGTAATCGGAAGGTTGCCGGTTCGAGCCCCGGCTTGGACAGTCTCGGTCGTTGTGTCCTTGGGCAAGACACTTCACCCGTTGCCTACTGGTGGTGGTCAGAGGGCCCGGTGGCGCCAGTGTCCGGCAGCCTCGCCTCTGTCAGTGCGCCCCAGGGTGGCTGTGGCTACAATGTAGCTCGCCATCACCAGTGTGTGAATGTGTGTGTGAATGGGTGGATGACAGGTTGTGTAAAGCGCTTTGGGGTCCTTAGGGACTAGAAAAGCGCTATACAAATACAGGCCATTTACCATATTTGACCTCATTATTCTTCTAGAGCTGGTCTTAGGGAAGCTTGGGTCTCGGTGGTCAACAGCCTCTGGAACAACATGTTAATAGCAGATTGTTTCTACCTTGTGGTAAGGACGGTTCAAACCCACTAATTTCATTGCAGATCCCCCGAAGGAAATCAATACTTAACTCAGTTAGGGTCAATGCATTTGCACCTTAAGGATCAATAAGTCATTAACCCAGAAAGCACAAAAGTCTGCAAGGAAACACACATATATACAGTACACTGCAAGACAAGCAGGCAGCCAAGATGTTTATGTTTTTATCTGCCATGAAGTACTACGAGGGAGGATCTGTTTCAAAGTCACTCTGCTGCGTGAGAACACAAAACATGCAACCAGACAGCTGAGCTACCTTCAGCAACAACAACAGCCAGGAGTCTTGCACACACAGAGCCCTCATCATCAAGTCTGTCTCAGATTTCATGAAGACACAAAAACAGCTGAAACTGTTTAAATCTACAAAAGAACTGGTGCAGGTTCTCCAGGATACATGACACATGTCTGTGTGCAAGTTTACTTCTACTGATGCTGTAATTTACTGTTACTTTTTCTGTGCTTGTTGGACTTTACGTTGAGTGGCAGTTCTGGGAAACACCATGCTTTACTTTTAGCTCTTTGCATAATACTGCACAGTCATTACTATCTTTTTTTTCTGTAATATATGTCCACAGACCCGGCATCTCCAACGTAACCCATCTATACTCAACACGTTCCCAAAGCGTAACATTTTACGCTAGGTGACAAATCGTCAACATATTACGTTTTCGGCTACCCACCACGTTCCTAAATGACGACCTCGGAAAAATGAGGAAATATGACAACCGTATGGACTCAATCTACGCAATTTCGCCCTTTTTCTGCTTAGAAACATGCTATTTAACATCATTAAAGTCCTGGTTAATCAGGAAAAAGGTTATGGTTAGGGCTAGGGATAAGGTTAGGGTTAGGGCTGGAATACAGGGCTGGAACGTCCTTGCACTGGATTTCAGCCATAACCCGCCGCGTACCATAAGAACGCCGACGATCTCCTTTCGCGTTCCTCAGGAACGCCGCGGGGCGTGACAGAACGTAGGCATGTTACGCCTCGGGAGTGAGAACGGCCTGCTATATTTCACATGAGGGAAGAGGTAAAGATTTGAAGCCTAAAGACCTTCCATTTGCATCATTCCTTAAAAACAGAATCTATGTTGCTGAAGCAGAGACAGAACACAGCAGGACTCTTGACTAAATGGTGGGTGACAACATTTTTCTGCCTGACTGTACAAAAGAGAAAATTATCACAGTGATAAAAAAAAAAAACTAAACAAAAAAAATAATCCCAAACCATGCTGTGCTATTTAAGTTGATACCATATATGTCCTGGTACAGCCATTTATTTATGACCACATTTCTCCTTTTCTTGATCTCTCTGGACAGCTCAGGAAATAAACACATTCCAGGCAGAGAATAATAAAGCAAGTTCTTTAAAAAAACGCTATGCCAGGCTACAAGCGCTGTTGTGATCATTTGTGGCCTCCAGATAGCCACTGCGCTACTGTATTAGCCAGGCCAGATCACTCACGGTGCCTGCAAAAGTGGGCACTCAGAAAGGCTGGGCTCTAATGTGAGTCAGTGGAGCGGACATGCACAGACACACTTGCACAAACGCTCACACAGAGTCACCCACATCCACGCATGTTTCTTGGCATTTGTAGCAACTTTGGGCTGAGAGAATTTCTGGGTCAGAGTAACGCAGCTAATTTGCAGTCTGCAAACGAGAAGCCGCCATTCTCACAAACATCACTTATAGAAAAAACAAACAAACAAACAGATGCAACCAGAATGTAACCTAAGACTGTGAAACGATGTCTGGGCAGATATGCAGATATGCTCCCTCGTGCCCTACAGAGCTTGAAAATCTCCATTGGCTCCACCAAACATTCATGCACTCATATCCTGTAGCATAATGCCATGCACATTAGTACTCAGGTTCAATGGTGTTGACTCACTTGGTGCTGATTCTGCCATGAATGATTTCAACTAATGATTTGTTTCTGTGTAGAAGTCTTTTAAGAGCTGTTATTGACCTGCCCGTCAAGTGTGCTATGTCTGTGTGACTGCCTAAAGACACAACATCAGCATGACACATCTGTCATTATGCCCACATGCGTGACAAACATGGTAAAAAGCAACCCAGTGACAGCAGTATACCTAAAAATACATTTTGAAAATACTGGTACATATTTAAGCCCCAAATCCTCTTTGAAAAGAAATACTCCAGAGAAAAATGCTCAAGGGCGAAAGGTAAACAGCAATCCAAGTTGGATTTAAAACACGTTTTTTGGACAAAGAGGGTCACAGACACAACTACCTGAATAAATTGTGCATAAACTGCAATGTCCTGTAAAAAAACAACACTAAAAAAACAAAAAATGGATTACATAACGTGTGCATAAGTGCGTTCTGGGAGTATGTTTGTGTGTATTGGATCTAAGTGCGTCAGCATGTTGTGGATGTCCTCATTGGTCTCAGCTGCCTGTAATTAGGGTGAATGCTAAGAGTGCAGGAATGGAGATCCCACAGAGACTTTTGTGACAATGATGCACAGGCACAGAGGATGATTTCATTCCAACGATTCTGTGTGTCACTGCACTTACGACAGGATGGTACACAGAGTTAACAGTTACAGTGAATTCAGTTAACATGTACAGTTAGTGTGTACCCTGTGCCCTGTGAGAAACCACCATGGCACCATAGTTATGCTAATTTTATGAAATATTTTCCTTAGCCTTTAGGGGCAATGCCGAGTACAACATGTATTTATTCTTTAAGGGCATCACCCTGGAAATACAGAGGTCTCTGATAGGCAGCTACCGCAGATAGTATAGACACAACAAGTTAAAATCTATGAACAATAAAAGAAAAATTACACAGAAGCCAAAACTATTATTAACATATCAACAGTGATGGAGGGCAGTATTGTAGGTCAACTGTATGAATTACCAAACAAAGAGAGAGACTCTAATAGAGGACAACTGACTACATCTAAGTCCACAGTAAGACCAGGATAAATAATGGCCTTTGGGCGAAATAATTTATGCTTTCAAAATAAAAAATGAAAATGAGGAGTTCAATCTATAAAGCTACAAAGGAAGGGTGCAGGGGGTTGGCTAGTTCCTGGTGAATATATCCCTGTTAACTATGCTGACGGGCAGCCACTGGTGCACTGCCAAACCAGTCTGGGTGGAACTCACGCTTCCGGGAACAGAAGTACCTGGATATAAACAGTCCTCTGGGAGAACTTGTTTGGCTGTCTCGAATTAATCCAAATGTTACATACCAAACAGTTCAGGAAGAACACGGCTGCTATTACATCCCTACTTCCCCGCGTCAACAAGCACACAGACAGGGGCAGTTTCTCCAACACACAGGAAATTTGGATCAAATTAAATACATTACAGATGAGGGCACTACCAATACCCTAATGTCAGACTAATAGTCACATGCTACTGCTTTGCAAGGCTCATGATAAATCCTGTTTTATTCTGTGACAAGAAGAGTGATATGGCATACATCACATCAGGCAGCAGCAGGACAGCAAGCACACCGCCTGCTGTTCCATTGTAGTGAGTATCAGATATTGCCGAGGTGTTACGCAGCTTTTGGCCCTCCCGCCAATGCAACATACCCTCTTTGTCATTGTCATGTACTCGAAATTGAGTTGAGGGTTCAATGGTTCCTCATTACCCATCGCAGACAGCAGCAACACAGA
Organism: Pundamilia nyererei; assembly: GCF_000239375.1. Lineage (NCBI taxonomy): Eukaryota > Metazoa > Chordata > Actinopteri > Cichliformes > Cichlidae > Pundamilia > Pundamilia nyererei. The sequence goes on from NW_005187448.1 coordinate 241,148, forward strand.
GCTCGGCTGAAGATTTGGCGTAAGCCTCATCACGCTCACGATGCCGATCACCGAGAACGCCCAGCGGTTGGCTCGATGCAGGTTAAGTTATTGCGGTTACAAAAAAGGAAGCCTGACGAATCACTCGGCTGATGCGATTTCCCAAATGAATGATGGTCAAGCTGCAGCACTCGGTTCAGTCTCTCAGGAAATGGACTGTGTATGTGTGTGTACTTATGTGTGAGTGCATGTGTGTTATGGCTGTTAGGCTACGATCTTAGCTTCTGAGAAAAAACGATTCATTTTTCATTACTATACAAAGGGACATGATTTAATATTGTGGTAATAAATTGCCTCTCCTCTTTAATATCGTGTTCAAGAGAGAGCAGAGCTTAAACAGGGCGTTGTGCCAGACAGTCCAGGTAGTCGACTGGCCGACACGAACACACACAAACCACCTTAATATGTAATAACAGCTGTGAGCATTTCTCCTGTCAACATTACCTGTGACAAACAAGAACATGGTGCTATTTAGGGCTGCAGCTATTTTTTTTATAACTAATGAATCTACAAATTATTTCCTCTTTGAACTGATTAATTATTCAGTCTGTAAAGCAAGAGAGAATAAAGTGGCCATCCCAAGGTTTTTGCACTTAAACTAAAAGCTTAAAACATTAATTTCCCTAAAATGTTAGTTATGGAGCAGCAACAGTTCTCAGAGAAGTTTAACACTTGAGCAGCTCTCTACTGTGTCGTTTTGCGTCATATCAACCAAGCCTTCTGCTCGATTTGCACAAAAGTTATACGGCAGAAAATCTCAACATTTACAATGATTGCTGTGAAATTTTATCTTCATATATCAAATAGTTCTAAAAATATAGTTTTTTGAAAAATGGTCCATTGGCTCATTTCAGACCATTTTTTTCGACACACTGAAATCTGAGGCAATATCTGAACATGAATATGTCAAAGACTATTAAAGATAAAAGCCTGAAATTTTCACTGGCTTTTCTTACCATCTAACGGAAACAGAATCCGTAATTTGGAACAGATACATCAAAACTGCACTGTCTAGTTAAAATATGAACTTAAATAAGTTCATTATATATATATCCAAACTTTGGATCACGGTTTTTACCCAAATTGAAGATGATTAAGTGGGAAAAATTCTCAAAACCGGCTGATTTGAGATGGAATTGCTAAAACAAAAATTACACACAGGAACTCAAGTGGGTGAGCAACATCAACAGAGACGTTTCTGCTATTTACTTTTTGTAACACAAAAGAAAATTTACAGTTATTATTCATGTTTACCTCAACTGCAACCTGCAAAGTAACCACAGTGGGGTTCATTTCCAACCTGTGTGACTGCTTATGGCCATTTAATGTTTTAATATCAGCAACTGCAGGCTGCATCAATTCCCTGGGTAAAAAGCTGTTGTCACACCCAGTTGAAAACCAAGGCCAAAGCAGTAAAATGAATTTAAAAAAACACTACGTTTTCCTTAAACACATGGTCAAACACACAGAGATGAATACAAAGATGTTTTACCATGACACTTAAAAGTTTTACTTTGCAGTCTCATGCTAATGAATCCCACTGAAACCCCAGCACTTGCAGTTAAGCCTCATTGCCTCACACTGACACTGTTGTGAGAGCTGAAGGGCTCCCTGGTGTTGTCCCTCCTACCCTTGCTCTTCCCTTCTCTCCCTCCTTGCTTCATTCTGTCCATCTCCAGCTCTTTGAGTTATTGTCAGCACAGACAGGGGGCCATGTCGCATCATTAACTGACTCGCACAGTACAGTCTGCACCCCAAATGCAGAGAACAAGGCTTTTATGTGCCACGGTGGCTGATGGACGGTCTAATTCTCTATTAATGGAGGCAACTCAGCCTCATTGCGCATTAAAAATGAATGGATACAAGCTCCCTGCTCTCTGATAATTACACCATACACACACCTGGGCAGGGCCGACCCTGCGTAGTACCGACAACAGTGGGCACTTAGAAGGACACATACAGTGAGAGACACACATAATAAGGAGTCACCAACACACAGCAGGAGTACAAGAATTAGTTTGGAAGAATAAAAATAGGATTTGGTCTCCTGGAGTGAGCGTCTCACTTGAGCAGGATTCCTCTCAGGAATTTTAATAAGGTGCTATTAAGTTTCTGTGCTTTTAAGCAATCAGAGTAGCACAATTATCTTTCTTAAAATGAAGAAGTAAATATAATCCTGTTAAATAAACAAGAAGCCTCATCTCAAAAATTCAGTAAAACCATCCAGGGAAAGCACTGTCACCTCCCTGCAGAAAGGTCCTAGTTTTGAATCCGATGGGTGGATGGGCCTTTCCATGTAAAGTGTGCATGTTCTCCTCGAGTCTGTATAGGTTCTCTCTAGGTGGAAGGTGTCAAACATAAGGCCTGGGGACCAGAATCGACCCGACTGGATGACTTTGGAATATATAAAGGAAGGCATTCATTTTTTAAAATGTTATTTTTAACTGTATTTTTATGTTTTACAGCTTTTCCTGTTGAGAAAGACCTCCTGCTCAGCCATTTGTACTACAGCAAAGTAGTTAATGGACAAACAATTGACAACTGAGTGCATCAAGGGAAGCCCTCAGCAGCCTAACCCTATTGCAGCATAACTAAGGGAGGATTCAGGGTCACCTGGTCCAGCCCTAACTATATGCTTTAGCAAAAAAGAAAGTTTGAAGCCTAATCTTGAAAGTAGAGATAGTGTCTGTCTCCTGAATCCAAACTGGAAGCTGGTTCCACAGAAGAGGGGCCTGAAAACTGAAGGCTCTGCCTCCCATTCTACTTTTAAATACTCTAGGAACCACAACTAAACCAGCAGTCTGAAAGTGCTCTATTGGGGTAATACGATACTATAAGGTTATTAAGATGATGATGTTGAGAAGTATTCCAAATTTGATTCTGGATTTAACAGGGAGCCAATGAAGAGAACCCAGTATGGGCAAAATATGCTCTGGCTTTCTGGCTAGTCCCTGTCAGGACTCTTGCTGCAGCATTTTAGATCAACTGAAAGATTTTCAGAGAGCTTTTAGGACATCCTGATATTAATGAATTAGAGCAGTCCAGTCTAGAAGTAATGAATGCATGAACTAGTTTTTCAGCATCACTCAGGATGTTTCTAATTTTAGAGATATTGTACAAATGGAAGAAAGCAGTCCAACATATTTGTTTGATATGCGCATTGAAGGGCGTAGCCTGGTCAAAAACTTCCTCACAGCAGGGCTGGACTGGTAATCTGGCATCGCGGGCATTTTCCTGGTGGGCCGATGCACTTTTGGGCTGATGGACTGGAATGAAAGGTTGCTGTGCACCGGTGTTATGCCAAAAAGTGACACCAATTGATACTTTCCAATATTTCTACGTGTTTGTGACATGTAATGGCTTTTCTTATCTATGTGAACAGACTTCAGTGAACAGGATTTACAAAGGGTAATCACTTTTTGGCAAAAATAGATGCACTATATTAACCGACATAATTAGCTGTCGGGGCTACACACACACACACACACACACACACACACACACACACACACACACACACACACACACACACACACACACACACACACACTAACAATAACCTCAGTTTTATCTTAATTTAGAAACAGAAGATTGGAGGTCATCCAGAGCTTTAAGCTTTATGTCTTTAGGACATTCCTGCAGTTTGACTAATCAGTTAAACTGCAGGCTTCTCTAGCCTCATAAATAGATACAGTTGGATATCATCTGCATAACAGTGAAGAAAATATATCTATGGCTTCTAATGATACTGTTTAAGGGAAGCATGTTCAATGTAAACAGAACTGGTCCAAGCACAGAGCCCTGTGGATTAACCTTGCTGTGTGAAGAGGGCTCTCCATTAACATGAACAAATTGGAATTTATTAAATAGATAAGGCAACTGTATGAATGTCTTTATACTGGCTAAAAGTTTCACTCGTCTATCCCACTTAAGATCAAAGTGGGTAGGATGTGGTTCTCAGTGTGAAACGAGTTCTCTAGGTACGCTTTCTTCCCCCAACTCTCCAAAAACAAACACGTTGGTGTTTCTAAATTAGCTGTAGGTGTGAATGAGCGACTGTGAATATTGGCCCATGAACCCAAAGTGGAATAAATGGTTAATAAAATGGGTGGATAAACACTATTTAAACGAAGTAGAGCGTACACAGTTTTAACAATGTGTATAGAAACAACATGCTTCAGATGAGTTCTAAAGAAAGACAGGCTAAATGCTATAAAGAGACTAGAGGCTAATAATGACTGCCTTCACTTCCATAAACCAACTGTACGGGGGTGATTCCATTATGTTAAAGCAGGCAGGTAATTAATTAAAATGAGTAATTAATTCTAATGAAAGAACGATGCAGATCAGTGAGGTAGAGGTATGAGATGATGACAGGGAGAGCGTGAGCGTGAGAGAGAAAAGTGTTGATCACTGAGTCAGGCCTGGCTGCATACAGCACGCAGTAGCACGCATTCAGCCGTGCAAATGCGACTGTTTGTTCAATTACAGCTAATTTATGTTTACACAGGAAAGCGGAAAGTAACCTAAACAGGGCCAAAAAGCCCTGAGGGCCAAAGCTATTAAGTAAGGCAGCCTTTTTTATTGATTGGCTCAAATATTAAAAATGCAGCCGGCATCAGACCTCCTGTTTAACTATGCTCACATTAGAGGCAGACGCAGAATGATAAATTGCTCAGGGCTGACGGGAGATCGCAAATCCAGATTCTACGAACGCTCTGTCCAACATGACACACTTCCACCCAAACAGGACTGTTCCCTGGATCAAAAGTGCTGAGTTGTGACTTCTTTTGAATCACAATTAAACAGGCAATCTGTTCAGAGCCGCAAAATAAATCAGCTGAACAAAAAAAAGGAAAAACTCATAGCAACTCATATTTCTCAAGAGTAATTTATCAATGTCTGTGTGTGCGCAATAAGCAATGCTGTATTTTTTGTATGTATGTGAATGAAATGATTTTGTTGTTTGACCCATGGGTTAACAAGCAAATATTCAATTTAGCACCTCAGTTGAAGCAGAATTATAATAGAGGTCTTGAACCCAAGTGGTTAGATTTCTTTAATATGATATGACAAACATGCTTGTGTGTGTACGAGACGCAAAGGGTTTGATAACACACGAGAAATACAGAGTCCCTGCACGGTAATATGATAAAAGCTGTCATGGGGGAAGTGGTAGTGTAGGATGGTGTTTTTGTATGAGAGTGTATCTGTTTATAGTATATTAGCAAGTACAGAGTGCATGTGCAAACAGAGAGAGGTCAGCCTGTGCAAGATAAAGAGGCACAGCAGAAAACATCAGGTCAAGACTGTGAAGAGCAAGGCAACTTTATGCAAGAGCGGGGGTGACTCAACAGTCAACCGTATGTTTCAGTAAGCTAAAAAGGAGTCTACTTTAGCTTTGTAACCTTCAATATTTGGTCAGGCTTGTGACCAACATGAAATACTGACCAACATCCTCTGCCTGGAGTTCAAACGCTCTTGTGAGACCACAACCTGCAGCTGTTATGTGCCCCCTCTCAGTGTCTCCTACCGTGGAGAGCAATGGCTGAAGATGGGAGGGTCCGTTAATGGGACTGCTGCCTATTTGCTCACTGGCTCTCTCTTCCATCCACACTGACCTTCTTTTGTGTTTGCACAAACAAACGTCACACGGGACACGCATCATCCACTCACTGTTTGAATTGCTGATGCTGCAGCTTTTTCACACATGATGTTCACACGTGACGTTTTGTGATTATATGATGAGAAGAAAAACTCTCATTACATAATCACAGTGGTATAAATGGGATAATTAGCACAACCAATACCGGATTTTTAAGTCTGCCGCGAACATCGATGTTTGGTGATTTCAAAATAAGAGACATTTTGCTGAGGTTTTTTTTCTTTCAGACATATGAACATAAACAGAATTCATTGATATTCATTATATGTAGTTATGAGCCTTTGTTGATATAATACACCAATGCGCTTTAAAAGCTTTACTTTCACAACAAGTCGATTATGCTCTGTGAGACTCCAAACACAATTTGTCAACAGGATTTGCAGAGTGCCCTCTTGTGGACAAACTTTACAACATCAACACCCACTAACATGGTTGAAGGGTGCCCCACCCCCCCACCCATATAATGCAGCCATCCTTGTCCTATTTGTAGTGTGCTGTGTTTAATTTGAAAGTTGCTTCCAGAAAGATAGATACAAGTTTTATTCTACCTCATGCTGCAAAGTGGTGCATCTTCACGCAATGTGGTGGCGGTAATGGGGGGGACATATAGTCATATACCCACGTAACAAATAACCAGCCTGCCCAGGCAATGTCATACACTGTTAGAGAGGAACATGGTTGCTGAAGTCTGCTAAGGCATGCTACATTTCCCCACAAGCAAAAACTGCAAATCAGTCTTAACTAAAAATCCCTTGTTGTGTGTCATCCCAGAGAACCACTTATTTGCAGCTTTCTCTCCATCTGAAGCCCGAGGCCAAGACGTATTTCCATAGAAGAGATCCTAGAATCTGCTTAACTGGATCTTTCCACTGATGGCTTCTGCTATTTTTAAGCTATGCAGTGTTATCTCAAGATCATTAAACATTACAAAGCATGAGATCGTGAACGTTGCGAAAAGAAAAAGTCGGATTATTCTTCAAAACGAAGTATATTTTGAAGACCAAGAATTTGCATAATTAATGTTAATTTAGGAAAAAGGAGACAAGTTCATGATGATAGTGGAATCCTAATAATACAGAAACTAATTTTAATTTTTAGTGGATGAAAACATACATTTTAAGGACGTATAATGCTCTCATTCAACAAAACACTGCGTTACATATGTTGTAATTCACGAAATGTCAGCTTATCTGCAAACAAAGTACTTTCCTTCACATACTCCTATTTCTTTTCTCTCTTTGAAGAACAGTAATGACTTCTCTCTGCAGGGCTGAAACACTTTGTGAACAACATAATGAAAGAAAGAATGAGACATTCTTTGTCACAAAATGACCCGATACAAATAGCAGCATAGTACAAAAGAGCCTGGAAGCCAAAATGTGACATCCTATTTCAAATAGAAAGTATTCTGTTTAAAATGACAGTTGTTCATCACAGATCTTGTTCCTCCCTGCCACTTTTGTCAGCGGAGGGCAGGGACATGCAGAGCCTCATGAATAAGCTTAATGTTCATTCATGTTCCTCGCTTTAACCAAAGATCTTCAACTGATGAAAAACAAAAAGAGGAAACAGAAGGTTTTATGCAGCGAATCTCAAAAGTAGAGGCCATTAAGTGCATGAAAGTGTGCACACAGCCCCACACACGCAACCAGGCAGAGACGCACAAATGTGCATAAACAAAAGTGCTGAATACCAATAAGACGAGATAAAAATCCCCGATGTGTCAAAAGCATTGTCTGAAAGGCCTCTGGATAGAGGGTTAATCTGTCGGGTTTAATGTGCATGCTTGCATGAGAACATTTCGGTGTGTGCAAGAGAAAGCAAGTGAGAGAGATGGCCCCGTCCAGCTGCTGTGCTACGACCCAAAACCACAGGCGACAGATTCTGGATAATTCATCATATTCATTATTCCACAGGCCATGAATACCAAAGAGAGTGAAGAGAGAAAGAAAGATGCAGGCGACCAGCCAGCCACCACAACAAGCCCTATTTACCCTATCACACAATCTGTTAGCACTGACATATTAGCCCACATCACTGGGCCCAACATTAGTCTTTGACAGTGAACGCTTTGCAAGGCTTCTCTCTCACTCCATCCCTCACCCCTCCTCTCTCTCTCTCTCTCTCTCTCTCTCAATCCAAACAGTTTCATATTTCCATCAGGCAAAGATCTGGTGGATTTAACATCAGGTTTGACAGGCGACATAAGTAAACAGTTATTAAAATGAAAACAAGCACTGTGAGATGAAGGGAAAGGTCCTGGCTTACACAACCTTTCCATCTCTGCTTTAGGCTATAAATAAGTAAACAGTAAACAACAGGGATCTGGAGTGGTGTCAGGCTAACTTATGTACTCAGCTTTTTTTCTACAAAAGAAAATATGGTGATGAAGCGTCAGCTAAGGTAAGAGTTATGAACACCACTGAGTCAGTGCTTTTTGTTTTTACATTGTACTTTTGTTCTTTGTTCACATCGGTGCCCACATTTAACAGGAGAGAGCCACAAAAAGGCAAGAAGACATACATCGCCCAGCTAAAGAGATTAAAGCAGAGCCGTGACCTGATGCTACAGCCAAGCAAGCCACCCACCTGCATCCCAGCATCTATGTTGATGCCATCATGCAAGCATGTTGACTTCCACTTTTTCTTTCCATTACTCTTGCCCGACCTCCTCCCTGCTTCTTTCCCTTTCCATTCCCTCCTTCTCCTCTCCTCTCCTTACCCGTCCTACACCCTTGATCCTTAGAGACAGACACCTCAACCGTGTTCATTATGTGTCTTAGCGTGAGTCTAGCCTCTCCTGTTTTGCTCCGAGTCCCTCCCGGGGTGATCCAATCCTCCCCTTTCATGAACCCCACTGCTAAAAGTCAGTGGTTCACACCTCCCAGGACAGTGTCAAGTCTGCTGTCCATATGTTACAGCAGAGCTCGCCAGGACCACACGTACCGATCACTGAGTACAGAACAACGAAGACTCAAATTATCAGTGATCTCGATGATTAAACATGAAATCAGGACACCTAGCCGCAAACGAAGCACAGCACACATCATTACTAGGATTTAACTTAAAAGGGAGTTCTTCCTTTACACTTTTGACAAATGCTTGTTCATAGGAGATCATCAACCTGTTGGAGTGTTCTCCCTAATATCAGGTCTTTACCTTGCAATATAAATTTCCTTGAGGTTTCTGTTTCTCCGGTCTGGCTCTATGTAAACCAAAATGAATTGAATTGAATACTGCTCAAAATAATTTTATTCCCCCCACAAAATGTCATTTTATTGATCAAATCAGTTCCAGAGTGAACATAAATATAGTCAAAATATTCATAGGGTTAGAAAAAAATACATATTTTGCTTAAATAAAGAATTTTGTCCTTCAAATGCTGCTTCTGTCAAAGATTTTGTGAATTTGCAGCAATCTGCCGAGCTCCCTCTATTCGATGTCTGCACCTGATTATTTCCTTTTATTGGCCAGTTTTAGATTTGCAGGCTTTTTTCGTTACAACTCTGCCCAGAAGGTCAACATCCTTGCTGACATTAAGACTGGTGTTTCATGAGTACCACTGAATTTGCCAGCTGAGGGCCTGTGAGCTATCTTCTTTTAAACTAGGGACTGTGATATGTCCTCTTGCTCAGTTCTGCACTGGACTCCCACTCCTGCACCCCTATTTCTCTTTTTAAATGTGCTATAGGCAATTTGTACTATGCTGTAAAGGGAGTGGTACACATTTTGTATGAAATATTTTTCAGCACTCCCTGTATTAAACAGTCTTCAGTTATTTGAACAGGTGTTTTTGATGAGTCAAAAGGTTCTCTCTCCTGTTTATATTGAGACTATAATAGGATCACAGAGGCTGACACTCACTTGGTGAAATTGATTTTTTCTTTATTCAAAATAGTTTTCAGTTCTGGAAACACAATTAGAAAACTAGTATAGTAATTACACTATATGGTCACATCTCTAACAGGATGCCACAGTTGCAACGATTGAGTTCATTAACTTTCTTCTCTTCTAGATATTACTCAATCAAAGCACGGTTTACAAAGTACTGAAGTGCACAGTGCATAAAAGCTGCAGAGCTCCAAACCTGCTCTCCGCATTAACATCAGCACAGAAATTGCACATCGTAAGCTTCATAGCATGGATTTCAGTGGCTAAGCAGCTCCTGTAAGTCTAATAGACCATGCACTGGAGTACTCGAGTGATTGTTGTTGAAATGTGTCTCTGTATGACTAATTAGTTACTCCCTTAAAAACCATAAACAACTCATGATTAGTGATTCCAATTCAAACAAACGTGCAGCTGACCCCACACTAATAACTGGTAAATACAATCTTGTAAAATGATTAAACGGTTAAACACTTCGGCACTATAACTGTTAAAAACAACAATACACTGAAATAAAGGTGCCAATCTGCAGCTAAGTTCATCTGTATTTTAGGCATATTGTGTTTGGATTGTGTGGGTGTACATGTCTGTGTGTTGCATGGATTTGCAAGCATATGTGGAGTGCTGTGTTATGCCAAGGAGCCCACTGTGAGAGCGCAGTCATCTAATCTAAGATCAAGCAGGCTTGGACACCTCCTCACTGTTTTCCACTGAGAAGAGAATTGGAAGCAAGATTCAAAATCCATCCATCCGCACCACTTTTTCCTCTTGACCTCACTTTTACAGTGCTTTCATGTCTCCCTCTACATTACATTAACCTAGTTGTACTGATTTTGTTTTGCTATTTGTACTAATGTGGTTAAAATAGATCAAAATATATATTTTAATGGATTTGAGCCTCATGAGCTTAGCCTTCTTATTTGCCTATAGCTAGTACAAAAATACAACTATATAGCTAAAAACAAACAAACAAAGAAAACAACAACAACAATGATGTTTTCCTGGAAAAAGACTGAGATGAAGGGCTGATATAGCAGCAGACTCGATGCTCTAGCCATGAACTTGACAGCGTCTTAAAAAATGGGTTTAGATAAAGACGTCAAATAAGATACGTTTAATGGTTCAAAGCAGGTCTGGATCAGCTGGAGGTTGCTGCCAGATGAATGAGGCTATTTTGCAGTTGCTCCAAGGTTAATAAGACCTCACCGAATGTGCTTGTGGGGCTAACTCAGTTCTTTCATTAAGGCTCCAGCTGTTAGCCAAGTTACTACTCTCAACCCAAGGCATGCCATTCATGCATCTGAAGACAAGAGAATAGAGATGAAGCAACACAGGGTGACTCACAGTTACTCATCTTGAATGCGGCATCAAGGTGCCTTTGCATCTTTCCTGCATAATACTTCTAAAATAAATCCACATTGGTGCAGAGAAAGATTAGAAAGATCAGAACATTGACCGGCAGGCCACACTCATGCTGTATGTTAAATGCAAAGGCAAAGAAAACGGCTATTTTAGCTTAGCATAAAGGCTGTAAGCAGAGCAAACAAGCTGAAACCAAATGTGCAGTCAGCTTTAGAGCTGCTAGCGGGCATTTTTTTACTTTCGGACAAAGTCAGGCTAGCCATTTCCCTTGTTGCTCAATCCAACTGTCTCCTGGCTTTAGCTTAATGGAATCTGAGAGTTGCATTAATCTTGTCCACTAACTCTCAGCAAGAAAAACAAGTAATTTAACAAAATGTCAAACTATGAATACACAATCCCAATTTCAAAAAAGTTGGGTCACAATGTAAAATGTCAATAAAATAAGGCTTTTTTAAAAATTCACGTTACAGCAGAGAAAAAGTATCAAATGTTTAAACTCAGGCATTTTACTGATACGTGAAAAATATTACATTATCTTAAATTTGATTGCAACAACAAGTTCTTAAAAAAAGTTGGGACGTGGCAATAAAATTCTAGGAAAATAAGTGATTCTATTAAAAACAGCTGGAATAATATTTTGCAGCTAGTTAGGTTTACTGGCATAGGGTATAAAAAGTGCATCTTCGAGAGGCAGAGTTTCTCAGAAGTAAAGACGGGTGTATCTGAGTATACAATTTGCAGAACAACTATAATGTATAATGTTATAGTCCCTTGACAAAAAATTGTGAACGCATTAAATATCTCACAATCTGTAGTCCATAAAAAGTTCAATAAGTCTCAAAGAACTGTGTGCAAGGGCTGAAAATCACTATTGGATGCTTGTAATCTTTCTTAGACGGCACTACATTACAAAGAGGCCCAATTCTGTCATGAAAATCATTGCACTGGCTCAGGACCACTTCCAGAAACCACTGTCTGTGGACACAGTTCACCATGCCATCAATAAATGCAGGTTAAAGACAGACTGCCATCCTCTCTGGGTCAAGCCTCATTTAAATTGGACTGAGGCGAAAACTGTGTCGTGGTCAGATTTGAATCCAAATTTGAAATTTTTTCTGGAAAACATGGACTCTGCAGCTTCCAGACTAAAGAGGAGAGGGGCCGTCCAGCTTGTTATCAGTAGGCAGTTCAAAAACCTGCATGTCTGATGGTATGGGGCTGCATTTGTGGCTATATAAGTAACTTGCACATCTGGAAAGGCATCATCAGTGCTGAAAGTTATACAAGATTTAGTGCAACATAAACTCCCATCCAGATGATGCTGTTTTTAGTGAAGGCCTTCAGCAAGACAAACCGCACACTGTATCTGTTACAATAGCATGACTCTGTAATAGAAGAGACTGGGTGCTGTACTGGGCTGCTTGCAGTCCAGACCTTTGACCAACTGAAAACATTTGGCACATATTGAAAAGAAAAACAGACCAAAGAGCAGCAAGGGAAGAATGGGACATTCCTCTCCCACAAGTCTAGCAGTTGGGTCCTCAGTTCCCAGATGTTTACAGACATGACGAGGGGATGCTACACAGACATCGACATCGCTGTCCCAACTATTTTGAGAAGTGCTGCTAGCGTCAAATCTATGTTCTATGTTCTGTTGTGAATAAAATATGGATTTTTTATGGATTCATTGCATGATTGCATTCAGTTTTTTATTAATGTTTTCCACAGCATCACCATTTTTTAAAATGGGGTTGTATTTCATGACACTTTATAGATTAAAGAATGATGGATAGTAGGATAATTATTATGGTACAGGTGTGAATATGGGAATGCGATTCAGGGTTGAGCTCATGGGTTACCATTAGATGCTGAAAGTGGCCCCTTAGGTAAATACAGTTATAATATTTTTCAACCTAAAAGCATTTAATTAAGTCTTCTCATTTCCCCTTTACTGTCTCCTCCATCCACAATCTCTTCTTCATTCATCTTGCTCGGTCTCTGCAGGTCTCTCCTGGGAAATCACAGCACATCCTTTCTTTCAGCACGTCCTCACACCTTTAACCCTTCCCCATCATTTGTCCATTCCTCTTATCCTTTTGAGACAGATTGTGAAATTCACAATCAATCAAAAAATTATCCATCAGAATCCCGTCTTTACGGGTCAACGAGCCAGTTGAAACATCCTGTTTTCCTCCATGCGACTTTATCATCCTTCTTTATATTTATTTACTTTCCCATTTTCCCTCAGCTCGGTTTCGTTGGGGTGCTCTTTTAAGCACTGGATCAAAGACATGAATAAGGTGGGTTAGCCACAGGCGTGCAAGCTGATGGCTTATATGCTTCCCCTACCGCCCCCTATTAACACATACACACACAAACACCTGCAACTGCCCACTCAAGAGTCTGACTAAGACTCATGCCCACATATACACACAAGCAACACAAACACTGACACGCACATACAGTCAGCTATTGTAAATATGGATCCCATTTCCGTTATATAGGCTAATTCCCCACTCAGATCTGATGTCTTGCGTTCATTGACGTGGGGGAGGGAGGGGGAATAAAAGCATAGATTTAAGAGTGTGGTAATTCCATTTTCTTTATACTCCATATCTGTGCTCTCAGCAGGGCAGAACGCCGCAGGGAAGCAATGAATAAAAAGATGTGGAAATAGTCATGAAAAGTGGCAGTTGCATGTCTGCTCTTTCACTGTTTTACCAAGGACACATAACAGGCTAGGCATAACCCGATAATCAAACAAAACACTGATAATGGCCCGACACTTGTCTATAAATGTAGACATACACACGGAGCCTCGGTATGGGTGGGGAAATAAAAATGCAAATGCAGAACATGTCCACGATGAAAAGTGTTTAAAAGTCAAGAAAAAGCAGTGAACTGGAGTTATGAATCCTGATGTAAAATGAAGTGAGAGAGGGTGATGAACTGCAGTGTATTTCTATATCTGTGTCAGACAGCTTGTCTGTGTGTCCATAGTGTGGTCCCCGAGGGAGGAACTTCTGTCAGAGCTGATGTTCAGACAGCCTCCACCTCAGGGCTCAGCTGCCCACATGAACTCATCTTAAAAGAAAAATTAAATGATGCAGCTTTTAAAAGGACAAGAGATGGGTCACATGTATGCTCACGTACAGAGTGGGAGACATTTGAAAAGGAAAGAATTAGGTTGAGAACGAGGTAGTCAGGCCAGAATCATAATTATTGTTATTATTATTATTTTAAAAGGCCAATGCATATGACATGTCTCGTTTAATCAGCAGACTGGGAGCATCCCATTCAGTGTGATCTTCCCACAATCTAATCTTTCCAAAAGGTACAGTAGCATGTGTTCCCAGCACTCTGATTCTTTTTACATAATCAGGGCTACTTGACCTACCATCTCTTTCTGTGCCTCCTCACTTACACAACTCTCCCACCTACAGCACTCCGCATCTTTCATGTCCAAGAATCATGAAGCCAAGTGAGGGAAGAGAGCGAAACAGAGCTATACTCTAACACCCAATATATATAGCTGTCTGCTACTTATGAGTAATAAGCAGCACCAGAGCCTGTGAGTAACTCACTGAGTCAAATGCACATGCCTGTGCAGGACCTGCAATAAGTTTGTTCGGCCACAACTGGTGAATTTCTGTTCAGCTGATTCTCTCTGAAACCGTGAGATATATGTGACAAACTTTTCATACTGCTTGTGCCTTCACTGCTCTTTTGTCCTCCAATCCAATCCCACAGATGTTGCTCTTCCCTCCTCCACAGATCAACTCATTTACAGGGTCTTTTCAACACGAAGACAACCCATATACCAAAAATAGCTCCTTCCGTCTCCCACCTGCTTAATCGGGACAAGGGCTCAAAAGAAAAGGGGTCAAGGGGGTGAAAGTCAGCCCTCATCAATCTGGAAGATTCTGTCAGCAGGTTGCCTGCAGCGACTCCTCTTCCAATGCTGGCCCTCAAAATGACTGTGCCTTGTCAGCCTTGTACCAATCAAACACTGTTCTCGTGACCCCACAAGCTACCTGGTGCTACGGTGAAAGGAAAGAGACAGACAGACTGATTACATAGCCTGCCTCTAGGTCATTATACAGCCTTGTCTGATCACGTATGCCCCCTCATCTTTCTCCTTGCCTTTTCTTGCACTCTCTTCCTGATGGAGAGGCCTTCGACCTTCATTGCATTTTTGGTAAATAACACAAGCGCCCTTTGAGAAGTGGAGAAATGGCAGAATGGGTGGCAAGTGAGGTGAGGAGAAAAAAAAGCCGGTGTGAAATGAGGAGGATAAGCTACCCAAGCCGGTCTCGATGCGCTGTGAAAGAAGAATGAATGAACTGGCAGAAAACAGAGAACAGGTGGACTGAGCACAGGTGAAAGGAGAGGACATGTGGCGGGACCAAAGGAAAGAGAGGAAGGACAAGAAGACAAAGCTAAATGCTTTGCAAAATATGAAATGTGGGTGGCTGGGTGGGTGTAGTCTTTTTCTTTGCTACCTACTGCTGTTCCAACATTGTCACCCCTGATCTGGAACGGCATGCATGTTTGAATAATGCACCCTGATTTCTCCGAGTTATAGTTATTATTTGTGAACATTTCAAGATTCTTTTCATCATCGACTCGGAGGGTAATTGCTTTGTACACTACAGTGACGGACTGCTGGGATCCATGTGGCTTTAGGTTACCATACCCGCCGGAAAATTAGTAAACAGAAGTAATCAGTCTTTGGTTCCATGTTGTGATCATGTTAATGTTCACACTAAGCAAGCCAGCTTCGGGACATTATCCCCGTCTTCCTCAATATGATTGGTGTGAAATTAATTAGTTCTGCTGTGAGACTTGGGTAACTAAGTAAAACAAGAAAGGAGCTGGTTTCATTGGTAACAACCCAGAATGCAAAACAACACAGATGCATCACAAATAGACACTTTTTCCTTCTGCGGAAGGTCATCAACAGGACTTATTTTACTGAAGGATCTGATTTTAGTTAGTTGATTATTAAGTTGATCCATAACATGTATGTCATGTACTCTATATTTTCATCTTTTAAGGTCATCTTTGGCGTGCACACCTTATTGGACACAACAACAGAACATATATCAGCTGCTCCTGTTGTCTGTGCTGATGAATAATAGAGGTTAACAGTACAGTAAAGACGTTGTGCTGATAGATGAATTTTCTTTTCATGTTAGAGGTTTCGCCCTCCTTATCTGCTGCTCACAGCAGTAATGCTACTCAGTCAACATGCTGTCGATCCTTTACATGCACATACATGTAGCATAGATGATAGCATCACACAGTTGTTGCAGATTTGTTGGCTGCACATCCCTGATGTAAATCTCATGTTCCATCACATCCCAAAGGTCTTCTAATAGACTGTGATCCTGCGACTTTGGATGCAATATGAGTACAGTGATTTCCTTGTTAGATTCAAGAAACCGTTTTGAGATGCTATGACCTTTGGGACATGATGTGTTTTCCTGCTGGAAGCATAGATCAGAAGATGGGTACATGGTGATCACAGAGGGATGGACATCAGCCTTGTTGTAAATGGTATTAAGGGGCTCAAAGTGGAATAAGGAAACATCTCCTGCACCTTCACACCACCAGAAGCCCGAATAACTGATACAAGGTAGGATTCATTCATGCTTTCATGATGTCTATGGCTAATTTTGAACCAACTATCTGAATGTCTAGGTAGAAATGAAGACTCATCACACCAGATCAACGTTTTCCAGTCTTCTGTTGCCCAGTTTTCACGAGACCATATAAACTGTAGCTTCAGTTTCTTCTTCTTTGCTGACAAGAGGGACACCTGGTGTTGTTCTTTTGAAGCTATAGCTCTGCTTTAAAATGTGAAGTGTTGGACATTCAGAGAAGTTCATCTCCATGCCTTGGTTGCAACAAACAGTTACTGGAGAAACTGTTGCCTTCGTATCAGAATTCTGGTTATTTTTCCCTGACCTGCGGCATTAATGACACATTTTTTCCCACACAACTGCTGCTCACTGGAGATTTTTTGTTTTTTTCAGACCATTCTCTGTAAACCGTTGAGATGGTGGTGTGGGGAAGTCCCAGCAGTTTCTGAAATATTCATACCAGACTCTCTGGTGCCAACAACCACGCCACAGTCAAAGTTTCTGGCATGGGATAGGCTAATCAGATCCTTGAGCGAACAAACAGTTGAACAGGTGTACCTAATTAAGTAGCCGACTACACATTCCTCCCCTTCTCTTCTCCCTTCTTTGCTCCACACAAATATAATAACACAGAGACATAAACCTGTGTACTTCTGCCTGTTCTTTTATTTATCTGTGCTAAATCATGCAAGTTTGAAAGATGAAATAACACAGTAACACGTCCTTGACAAATACAAGTCATAAAAAGGCAAAACAGGTTTTTCCTCAGTATATTTTACTTGGCGTGACACATTCAGTAACTCATGCTGGCTGAACTTTAAAAAGAATCTGTTGTGTAACTAAGCAGACTTAATGGCACTTCTCTACTGGTGCTATTCTCATGCTACAGTCTCACATTAACCACTAGTATCATCTCTACTTGTGGCTTTTGTACCTGGTGTTCAACAACCGTTACGTGGTCTCACTTAAATTTGACATGGTTTTCTTCGTGTGTGTGGTTAGTCGTGGGCATTTACAGTGGTGAAAAGAAGACAGTGCAGCAACACCCTCCCCTACATACAGAGAAAACTGAGGAGGGACTATTGATTTTGTGGAAAAGAGGAGGCTGATAACAGATGTGTGAATTTGTCATCCAGGGAGAGCCTCAGAGGGAAATGGCCAGTGCAATCATCAGCAGCAAGGAGCCTGTAGGGAGGCATTCACACATAAACACGCGCGTACACTTCTTTATAAAGACAGAGAGGAGGCACAAGACAAAGATACCAGGAAAACGAAATGGAATCTCAGAACTAATGGGCCAAGGAGTAGATGTTCAATTTATTTCACACATGCACCAACCCGAACCTCAACCAAAAGCTGGCAAACGGTCCTCGTGAAAGCCAAGAGCTATTCACGGTAACAGCTGGTTCCTGCCCGAGTTTCACAAAGGCGCAGTCGCATACAGCCATGTGGACGACAATCTGATCGTGATTAACAGTCACACTATACAATTAGAGCCACAACAGGTGTAGCTGTAGATGGGGGCACGCACAATGAGTCAGTGTATTAACCGCACACGCGGTGCAGAAAGAAGAATAGTTTGACAGAGGGGGAAAAAGAGGGCGTAATGGAGAGAAAGACGCTCTCACGACGGTATTTTATCATCTCTGTAATTAAACATATAGCTGTGGTTATGAACGAGAAATCGAGACGAAGAAATGGCGATAACGAAACAGATGGAGGTGCACACATTTGGAGCAAGAATACAGTGAGGTTCTTAACTCTCTACCACTGATGCTCTTAGGTGGGAATCTCTGCTGCGGCTGCTCCGAATGTGCGCGTGCGTTATAATTATGCACTCAACAGATAATTCTCATTTACAGCCTAGGGTTACCACGGAAACACAAACAGCCAAGCAGCAGATGACAAGTTTAAAAATATGACACCTAAAAAAAGGAGAAAAAAAGAAAGATTATACCTCGTCTGAACTAGCATGCACGCAACCATGACTGTTGGAACATATATACAGTGCATTCTGCACAGTGGTGTGTGAGAGCTGTGTAGCATGAATGTGAATGGGGTGGGGAGGAGACCGAAGGAGAGAGAGAGAGATATGTGTTGAGATAGAGGAGATAATAGGAGGGAGGGAAGGTGGTGTTAGAGAGGAGGAGGCGGCTGATGATGGGAGTGTAGATGGTTTCTATTTTTATCCTGCATGTGTGATATATGCCAATAGGTGTTCAAACCCCAGAGCAAGAGAGACTTCTGCAGACTGTGATGCACCGAGTGTATTTTCACATTTGAACGATAAGTACGAAGTCCTAACTTTCAGTGGTAACATTGAATTTCGGTGCGGATAGCGCAACTACAATAATTACAGTCTATTTTTCAGATGAGTGACTGAAGATAACTGTTGGCCCCAATATTTTCTTTCCCTGCCAGGAAGCAAAGGTGCCGAAAGCCTCCATAAAACCCAGCAAATTGAATGTGCTGATATTAAATTGAATGCACTAAGGAAACAGCGGCAGGAGAAAAAATGATATCATGAAGAAATCAAATCAGGATTATATTCATAAGGCCATTTGATAACTTGTTAATCCCAAAATGATTGGGCTTTGGGCGAAAAGATGCATGGATATACACACACAGACACGCACATCAAAGAGATGGATTAAGGGACATCGATCAATAAGTCCCCATTGTTTAGCAACATCAAACCATTCCAACAGTAACAGATCCGGACAATTTCTCAAGCATCGTACTAAACACAATAAATGCGCTTACAGAATGGACACTCAGAGCGAGTCAGATCTACCGTGGCCAAATTACCAAACAATTTCAAATGTGATTTCTAGTTTTGCTATACATCTTTGTAATGTTGCAGTGCAGGGACCACAGCCACTTATTGGATTATATGGCTATCACATCAATCACCCCGTGCTGTGACTGGCCTCCACTTACTAAAGCATTTATCTGATGATCCCCTCATAAATGGCCTGATGAATAGCACCGTCCTCTGACTTTGGTCTAATCGTAATTGCATCAGTCTCCAATGGATACCGCTTCTCGTCCCTTTCTGTCTCCGTCTTTCTGAATCATTCTCTGGACAGGTCAAGCAAAAACAACAAAACAGGTCCAACTGGCAGAGACATAAGATTTGATCAGAAAATAGTACTGTATCGGTCTGCACTGTAACTAATGCACTCATGCAAATTTAACATTTAAAGTAGCAGCAGCAGCAGCAGCACTATGCTATTTAAGAGCCGCTCTAAAGACTCTGCACTCACTCACATCAGTGTGAGGTAAGTACCAACATGCTTGGCTTTACTGTTCTGTGCCTTTAGAGGAAGTCAGCTAATTCCATAGTAATCAATTACTAGTAGGAGACATAATTCTGGGTCAAGGTGGTCACAAAATGACTGGTATCAACAGCGTCATCCCACGCAGCTGGTGTGGAAAAATAGCAATAACTGTATTTCAAGTGTGAACCTGAGGATGCATATTAATATTAGCCTCGTTCTTCATCGCACCCTGAGGTCTTGTTGGCTTTTTTGGCTGAGTTGCAGACTTTTAATATAATCACCACAGCCTTGTTTTCTTCTATTTAGTCTCCACACCTGCAGGGAACACAAGAAGATTGCAGAGCATTCATGACAAAGGAAGCTAAAAATAGCAGCAACCACCAATCATAATAGCTGCTGTCCAAAAAGAAATGACAAACACTGTTAAGGGGAATAGAAGATTAACAAGCTGATTTACTTTATTTGATTGTGAACAAAGTGTTGGATGTTAGCAAATAAAATAAAATTGAGAAAAATGAGCTTTTCCATCAAGCAACACAAACATCATCTGATATTTTAGGAGAAACACAGACTATTTGATAGCCTGTGATGGCATGCAAACAATTTGACTAGTTAGGCCAACACGCCTCTGCACACCGTGATGTCTGAAACTCAAACACGCTTTATTCCAAAATCCTAAAACAGGCAGAGCTGCAAAGGATACAAAGCTCTTTTGAACAATATCATTGTTTTAATCCATAAACCTACATATGAATCCCTGCATACACACGTGCACAGACATAGGTACACATACAGAAAAAACATATATTTGAGATGATAAATCCTCAAAAGAGGCCATCTGTGAATTTCTAATAACATTTGGCCAGGGTCTTGGTGTGTCTGCTTTTCCATGGGACCTGGCTCAAATCTGTTAGCATTTCCCAGCATGGCTTCTGTATAGAACACACATCAATGACCTCACAGCTGGAGTCTGGAGCACAGGCCAAGTTTACAACTAAGAGGTTCTCCACGGGAAAAGAAGAGACACACGTATACACACAGACACACTTGGCAATCACTGCTCTCCACTTCTTAAAACAATATATTTTGTTCCCTGATCATCTCTCTGTGTGTGCAGTGTCAGCGTTACGATAAAATTCAAGTCTTACTGTCTGACTGCAGTAAGGACCAAGCTCGCTTACTAGTAGTATAATGCGTCTGCAGTAATGTGTCTAACTAGTACAAATGAGGAGGACACTGACTGACATCTTTCATTATGATTTAGGAAGTGTCCCCCCCCTTAAATCCTCTTGTGCAGCTAGTTGTAAAGCATGATCTTACGCAAAAGCTGCCAAACAAATTGAAATGTGTTGATGAGATTCTGCAGTCACAGTCGGCACCTCCAACTGTCCCAGTGTGTGGTGAGCTCATTGATCTACTTTTGCACCTTGAGAAAAATGTCTCTGTTGCACTGTACACAATGCTCTCCAATATTTACACTTTCGTAATTGTGGCTAGTTTTTTTTTCTTTGAGTGCATTGGGTTGTAATTGTTTATGGCACTTTTTGATGTGGTTCGAAGCATGTCGTTTGTCTGCGAGTTCTGTGAAGGACCGGCATCTTGTCCAGGGTCTGCCCCGCCTCCAGCCCCCACTGTTCAAGTGCGAGGATGCATGGATGTTTGTAGAATCTGTGCAGCTTACAGAGTTAACATGTGAGCACAAGCTCAATTTTTTAAAAATAAAACAGCAAAATGAGGTGAAGCTTTCTCGCGCTCTGGTGATCAGTTAGCAACCTTTTTCCCTATGAAAGTAAACTGGAGTGGTTAATAAAACAGATACAATCTAAATCTGAGCTTTAATAAGCTATGTAATGCTAGATCAGTTGTATGAGCATTAGACAGCAGTGAATGTGCAAATATGCTTGTGTAAACTTAGATCTTAGATAGTAGACTCGTCTTTTATGTTACTACAGGTGTGCCACGGGGATCCATTTGTAGTCTTTACTCCTTGCATACGTGAACAGAGTGATATCTGCCACAAAAACTCAAATGTACAATTTATATATAATGTTTATTATATGGATAATAAAGATGACATTTTTTTGATACCTTTCAGATTTAAGGATGCAATATTTTGGTTTGATATCTGTCAAATCTGGACTTAAAGGCTAAACTGGGCGACAGCGTGTAGACGTGTTTACGACACCTTTTGTCCGCAGCAGCGCACCTGCTGGTGGAAAGCTAGCTTAGGAAGAAGCTAACAGCAAAGGGCCAGTACTTTGGAGGTATTTAACAAGTATGATGCCAACAGCTTTGTATGTTTGGATTAGTTTTTGACTTAACTGCAAACTGGGGTCAAGTGAGTTGACACATCTGAAAACCGCTTTCCCCAACTGTCCTCTCTCTTTCCTTCTTCAACACTTGTTAAGACTTTGATTGCACTTATGGTCTCTTGTCAGCTCCGCTCCATGTGATGTGCATACATGACGAGGTGCACTTACGGTGACTGCACAGAAGGCTAAGCCAGAGCAACTGTTAATGACAACAGCAGACTCACAGCGAGCTGAAAATAAGATCTGTGTCACAAACAAAAACAGGTGAAAGCCACAAAACACTCATTTGGTTTATAATGGTCCTGGTTATTATCAGCTCCTAATCTGTATTGCTGACAGTTTAATGTCTTAAAATAGGGGCTGTTCTCTGTTCTGTGTACTTAGCAAACCAGACTCACTTTTAAGACCAATGAAACATGATGAAATGAAAACTGAAGGTAGAAATTGAATTTGTGTACCAAAACAAATCATGTCTCCTTTTATCACAGTGTTTATTTATAAGGGCCTATTGAACAAATTGTCTACTCTCCTAGAAATCTGAGAGCCCATAGTATAGTCACCTCTGCTCTCTCCATTTAAATACAGTACTTACAGTGTCAGGTCACAGGACACTGTGACATTACCCATATGGAAAAGATATATATAAATCTTATAAAGTTTGTATCTGTCTTGTGTGAAACTTGTATGAAAAGCATACAAGATCCCTTGAAAAATTATATAATGAAACTTGTATGTTTTGGATACTTACTAAAACAATGTATGAAAGTAATGAGAAAGTGGCCACTTTCACGAGTAATCACATATAAGTTTTTACTATTTCTTTTCCATATGGGTAGTTTTACCCTTTTTTCACAGGTGCTCTGTGAATGAGGTTTAAGTGCTCTTTGAATGGATCAAGCTCCAAAAGTATGAAGCTACATTCTCATATTTCACTCGGAAACTGTAAAAGTTTAAATGTATTATTTTGTATCTCACGTCACATTTTTATAACACGCATGTCTTTTAAAAGAGATTCCAAGCTCCCTTAAAACAAAGTGGTTAACAATGACTGGTTTCTCAGACCTTCATGTCGTCTGTTTCTCAGACCTTCATGTCGTCTGTTTCTCAGACCTTCGTGGGGACATCAGTCAGAAGGTGGCTCCATAGTGAATTACACATTCACCTGATAAGCAAAAGCTCTCCGGTTCAATCCTGGTAGGAGACAAATTCCTCTGAGGTTACGCCGAATCAGTGGTGACCTCTCATGAATAAGGGAGCAGGTGAAAGCAGTTTTTGTGGGCACAGTGGTCAGAAGCACTGGTAATGAACAGCAACGGTAAAAACAAACAAACAAGCCTAACACTGAGTAATCGTGGATAAATCATCTGCAAAGACTGTGGAAAGGATACAGCTTTTAAGAAAGTGAAAGTTGAAATTCACAATCCAACTCGCTGCTAATTATAGCAGCCCAGACTCATCTGCATCTGTTTAAAAGTCACAGCTCCCCTACAGTACAGCTAGACACACAGTCCCCAAGCTTCTGGTGTGATATCTATTGTTTCTTATTACATTAATCACACAAGCCCTATATTACTCTTTTTACTCAGTACTTTGTTTTTAAGTGTTTGGCTCTTATTTGCACCCAATTTGTCTAATCTTGTGTGAAAAGAATGCCGCTGGTGGAGGCGGAGAGGTGAGTGTGTCCAGAGCACTGTCTGGACACAGTGTGCCCAGTTAAGAGGAGTTATTGGAAAGCTGTTGCTCCACTTACAGCCACCTGCTGCAAGCCTAGTCTGCCTGGTCTGGAAGCATTCATTACGGCCCAGACTACGACATCCATCACCAAAGTCTGATCTATATCCACACATTAGGCTGGAGCTAACACCACCATCCACTAGTCATTAGGAACTGATTAGGTGGGTGGATAGGAACTTGGAATGCATAGATAAATACTTTAGGGCAGCAGTGGGGTTTTACTCATGCAGACCAATCACTTTAAATGGATAGAAGGTTATAAAAGAGAGATATAGAGTGTTGCATAAACAGGAAATAAAAGGATTTATTATCTTGAGCAGTTAATGGACACTAGAGTTTGCATTTTTTGTAACCACTTGATGCTGATTTAGTGGCCAAATAAATTTCTGTAAAGCACTTTGAGAACATTTTTAATTTGTAACACAGCAGAGCGGCAGGCATATCTTCCAGAAACAGCAGGCCTAAATACTCCATGTTTATTTGGATGTTTCCAGTTTTACTATTCATAAATGTAGTGTTATTAGTGTTACAGTTTCATAAAGTTATATACAACCCTATTTCATTCTGGATGCCAGTGGGAAAACTTTTAGGGAGCAATTTTAACCCTGCAGAACCCATGGGGTCAGAGCCGACCCCATGGGTTCTACAGGGTTAAGCACATATAGATAAAGTTTGTGCAAAAAAAAGTTTTTAAAAATGGACCAATGTTACTTTCATGGGTTGTGTTTTATAGACAGCACAGTTGCTGACATGTTTTGCAGTTACTTCCCTTGTGGCTTTGCAATATCACTAGAAATCAGTGCATAATGTGAAAATATTAATTTTGGGGATTATTATATTATCCCTGTATATCACAGGGATAATATAATCCCTAACAAATGCTATCATTTAGAGTGCTTGATAAATAAAAAATAAAAAGTGACATTTATTCAGTATTCAATAATAAGAAAATTGCTTTTTGATCTAAATCAAGTTTAGTATGTATTCATACTTTTATTAAACAAACTATCTCTGAGGGTATAATTCATACATCATCTTCAGGGAATCTCTCCACTGTAAACTGTTCGCCGTCTATGTCCAGAACTCAGAGTTTGAACTGTTCATATTTATGCAGATTTCATTTTCAAACTGGTAGTTTGCAGTCGCCCGATAGTTTATAAGGGTCCAGTTTTCTACAGGTCAACCCTCCCAATTGCCAGAATTCTTCATAGATTCAACAAGGTGTTGGAAGCATTCATCATAGATTTTGGTTCATATTTACATGATAGCATCATTGTTGACTGCCTGTCCACAATGTGAATCTCCTATTCCGCCACATGTCGAAGGTGCTCTGTGGGATTAAGATCGGGTGACTGTGAAGGCCGTGTGAGTGCAGTGAATTCATCATGATGTTCAAGAAACCAGTTTGAGATGATTTGAGCTTTGACATACGATATGGCATGATATCCTGCAGGAGGCAGCCATTAAAAAACAAAATAAAATAAATTAAAATGATGATCAGCGTCGTTACAACGCAGCGAGTGTCAGCTCCACCATACGCAGCTTTGGTAATCAATTCATGTTTAAATTCCTAGCAGAGCTGTAAACTATCATAGCGCCTGTCAACTGTCTGTGTGCATGAACATACACAGAGACTGCAGGCAGTGCAACACTTTCTATGAAACATTGGTTTGTTAGTCATTTTGACTGTGGTATTTTGTTAAAGACAAGTGAACGCAGCTTCACAGCATGGAGGCTGAGACTGACCGCTGAGCTTAGTTTATCAAACATCGTGACAGATTTTGTTGGTCATAAAATTGATTCATTCTTTTGTTTTTCGTGGGTCGATAACGCAGCCCTTACATCAAGCACATTTTTTGAGCCTGTATATTAATTCTTATGGACTTGCTAGCAAAAGTAATAGTAATATTAATGTATTATTTTTCTGTGGCCCGTGTTGGTCACAGCAGTTCTTCAGCAGCCACACCGAGTCAAGTTCTGCTGCCATCTTTTCATAGTTCACTAGTTCACTTCTATCCTTTCATCCCACTGAATCCTAAGTCTGCCCAGAGTAATACAGAGTGTCAGAAAAAATTTAAATACACTGGATGTGTCCTTTCCCTGCTGTGTTATTTTTTAAGAGCCTCCATAAAGATATACAGTTTTGTTTTTCCCAACAACCAGAGCAGCAAAGGAAATTTTCTGCATTAACTTTATTGAAGTACAACTCCAGCAAGTGTTTTTCCACTCATTATCAAGAATACTCTCTGAAATGTGATTATCTTGTGCACTAGCTGTTCGCATGTACAGGAGCAAAGATCAAACCAGTGGGCTGTATTTGTCCTTATACTTCAGCCCTCTTCCCAGCATCCCTTTGGTTTTTGTAATATTAATAATGAACAGCGGATAGTTTTCTCTTTCACCTCATAAACATGCTGGGGAGATATGATTCCCCTGCTGTGTCTGCACATGCCCGAGGCTATTGAGCATTGAGCAAAAACTCTGACAAATTAATTGTAATATAGCCTGGTTTGAGTGGATGCTTGTACACTGCAGCAATGCAGGTTCAAAGTGTGTGTGTGTGCTGAAGAGGGGGGGAGGGAGACAGAAAATAAGGGAGAGTATATGCAAGCTCCACATGGACTGTGGGGCACTGCAATGCACAACTCGATAAGGAAATATTCCACTTTTAAAAACAAATTGAGGTCTGAAGACTTCTTATAATTAGTTTTCACAATATCAATATTACCTAGTAGGTGGAAAGAAATGAAATATGAGAGGCGGAGAGAGACAGACACGGCAATAGGATGAGTAAAAGACTTGAGATGTGTTATGAAGAGGCAAAGAGAAGGGGAAGCAGTAATACAGCCAAACAATAAAGCCTGATAAGATTTAAGATTAAGTATGAAACTGAGCTTTTTAGTATTCGCCTGTAAAATTAAATTTACAGATAAAGATAAATAACATCTTTGCTAAAATGATTTATGTTACAAAATTATTTCAAAAAGATACCCAGATTTATACAAAACAAAATAAATTACGTTTCGAGTTTCTAAATGGACACTTCTGCAGATTAGATTCTCAATGATTCATCAGTGGATTGATTTTATGCTATGACATCATGTAGCTTTTAACAAATACGCATGGTGTACATGCAGATTACTTTTCCTCATACTCAGATGGCCTCTCCTATGTCCTATTTCCAGAATGAACCACTTCTGCACAGCACACTTCATCTGGACAAAGAGGTTATGTCCTATCCACCGAGCCTCTGCACAGAAACAAAATCAATTTGCACACACCGCACGTGTTCAATTGTCCCTCATGTGAAAGATTGAAGTATATTGTTCTTGTGTGCGATACCAAGGTTACGGACCATCTCCCCTTAAAAGCTAAAGCGGCTTCCTTATGATGCATTCAACATGGTAGGTTGTCCAGAGGTAACGAATACCTTTGATGATTCTCTTTCCTTCAGAAGTGCTTCTAAATCTGTTTTGCATAACAGCTGAAAGCTGGATAGACTTAACTGCACTCTGTTTTGAGCAGGTCATTGATGCGGTGTTAATTCAATGCTAATAAGATTAAAACATAATGCACATTGTCTCCTGTGAAACGAGGCTAGTCAAAATCCTTTGAGGAGACTTCTTATTGAGCGCCAGTAGACCATGGCCTTGCTCCTCACAGAGCGAGAGGTAGAGGATGGGTTACTTACAAGAGGGGTTTGGGAATTGAATTAATATAGCCACTAGTCAACCTCTGAAGGCAAAAAAAAAGGCTTACTGAAATCTATTAGTGGCGTTAGTCCATGACTTGACTTTTGTGCTCCTCTCAGTGCTTGGTGCTGTCATATGGCACACGGCAGGATTAATCCCTTAGCATGTGTAATCCCCCAAAGACATCTGGATGGGGGAAAAAAGTTGTTTCATAGCTTTGTGAAGGACACATCCTGCATCCATGTACTGACATAAGAACAGCAGCACGCAGCAGAGGTCAAATACAATTGTTAACTGAGTGCTACCTTTTTATTTATTTTTTTTAAATAAATGAACTCACCAAATTAAATGGCAACGAATGAAGTAAGAAGAGAGAAGAAGACAACCCACACAGAGACACACATACAGGAAACCAGAGGGAACGGCTCCAGAGACGAGCATTAATCCCCACAGATTTAGTGTAGCAGAACAATTGCTTTTGTCACCCTGGATAATCAGCACAGAACACAGTTTATGAATTACAGTAAACCCAGAAAGACATAGAAATGAGAGTGTGTGAATGAGAGCAAATTCATATACGCCAGTGCAAGAGTGAGAGCACAAAAACCCAGGAAAAAACTGGAACAATGATGTCTACCTGTTCAAAAGCCTGGGAGGATTATTCAGAGGTATCCACACCTGGTTTATCATTATCTCTACAGGGAAATGAGAAGTGATTTATTTCTATAACTTGGCTACATATATCGAGAACTATCACTCACAATCATTTAAGCACTTATTATCCACTCAGTAATAAGTACGCCTGACCAACAGACACAATACAGTCTAATCCATAATTGTTTACATTCAGTGTTTGCTCACAGCCAACAGGGCCAATAAAACAACAGAAGCAATGCTTAGCCAAGTGATTGTCTTCTTAAATCTGTTTAATGCAGTGCAGTGAAACCAAGGAGAAGAGCGTGTTTACATCTATCCACCACATCAATACCATTTTCCTTTTATTTGTCAGGTCCCACTCGTGCCACTAAGCCAGCTGGGACCTATGTGAGGAAGATCTGATTTTATTGATTACTCAGCACACATGACCTTTGGGGCAGACGGATGGCAGATCCTTCAGGTCCTGTGGGTTGTCGTGTGGCAGGGATTTAGTCTGGCACATCCCATGGATGCTTAATTGAATTGGGATATGGGAGGTCAGGAAGCAGGATAAACACCTTGGGCTCTTTGTTGCATTGTTGAAGTCACTTTGGAGCTTATTTAAAAAAAAAAAAATTTTTTTATCTACTTTGCTGTAGCAGGATGGAGTATCCTACTGGGGGAGGCGATTGCTATCAAAACACACATTAGGAATGATTTTTCAGTGGGTCACATGTGTCAAAGTATAATTTGGATGAATTAAAAGGTCTTTAAGTGTTATTTTTCCCATAATTTCTACAGCTAGAATTAAGATGTTAGTATGCTAACCGCTATTACAACTGAGCCTGATGAAATGTGAGATCTCAGGAAGATATTTAATGAGATGAAAAGTTGAAGAATAATAAAGTGACTTCAGTTCATTGCCTAGGGACCATAAACTATGAATGGCAATCCATCCAACAGTTATTTTAGTCTGGACCAAAGTCATAGAAGTCACCAAAAGCTGTGTTACTGCCGGGGTTAGAAACAGGCAAACAATCTACCCGACAGTTTGTATGTATCAGGCAGTCCCCCGCTCATCACAAAGAGAAGTCTTAATGTTTCAGGAAATGATAAGAAGAGTCTCAGAGCTTGGTGTGGGAAGCAGCCATCAGCTGTCCAGGATGCTGCTAAACACCCTGGAAACTGATAATCACCAACTCATTTTCAGGCTCCTCATGGAGAGCCTGCTGGTAATTGAATTGGAGTGGGCACAAGTGTTGTAGGTTTGGAAGGACCATTGCTGAAGGCAATCAGCTGTGACAGACAGTGAGAGAGAGACAGGAAAGGAGGGAGAGAGACCGTTCCTATAATTAAATGTTCACACGTGTGACGTACGGTTTTCCTGCTTCGACACCACGAGCATCACTCCAATCACTTTTGCCCAGTTAGTCGAGATTAAGTTAGTCAGGACACAGCGTCCTATGACAGCGAAGCATTTTCATGCACAGCATGCCGAGGATGAAAAGACGGCAGCAAACTAGAGTACATGCATAAAATACCTTGCTGAAAGACCCTCCCTGTAAATTACCCTTCACAGTCACATTGGCCACAACATTCCCCGCCCCCTAGCTGACAGGTGGCCAGGTAAATGGATTTCTGAAAAAGCTAGAAAGGCTTGGTGCTCAATATCACTTTTCAAAAAATGGGCAACCATCCAGACCTCTGTATGAAAAGAGGGTGAAATTGATGCCAAAAAGAAAGGAGAATCTGAGCAGGAATCCAGGCAGGCTGAGAGGAATCACTTCCACTTTTTTAAGACTCCAGGATAGCATTGACCTATGTGACCTCAGACACACAATACAAGCAGCAGGTACCCACACACCACTAACCAGTGTATTGCTCTTTTTGAACAGTTTACTCTGTTCTTATTTATTCCTATGAAGTTTATGATGACCTTTAGAGCTCTATTGAGGTTTTTGGATCAACTGTTCCCAACAAAAAAGTACATTTTTTGCTCCTGTTGCAACTTCAGATAGATGGCAAGCTTGCAATTTTGCTAGTGTGCATGGCAATATCAATGTATGTTTGACAGCTGGGCTCTATTATTCTATATTTTAATGTATTAAGAATACATTTGCACATTCAAGGCCTCTAGAGGATGAATCGAAATAACAATAGTGACCTACACTTTATAAAATGTATAGCCTCATTAACAGAGTATTATTTAAACATTCTTTGGGTTATTGCATGTCACCACACTATAGCATTTGGCTCAAGTTCACAGAATGGCTATAGACTGTTGTTTTGCACAACAGTCCTCTTAACAGAGGCAAAACATGTAAAATATGTTTTAAAGAGCAATATATACATCCTCTAACAGTTCAAGCCCCTTTTTGTAAATAAGATAATGCTGTTGAATCAAATAATTATTAACAGTTTTTATAATTAAAGAATAATCCTATATTAAAATTCTGTGACTCCTTTTATAAACTAATGGTTTCTTGACTCATACTATTGATTAAATATATATCCTATTTGTTGGAACTTGACTTGGTTTAGACTTTGGGCATCATTCAAAAACTGATGTTGTCACACCAAAAGAGCTCCATCTCTGGGGTGAAACACCCCCATAAATGTTACCCATTACACATGGTACTGTTATGTATTAAGCAGCAGATGCTGCATTTAATCCCGGGGGGTCCTTCCCCCCCCTCTATTACTGTTGCTGTTTGTACGGTAAAAGCAAGTAATTGATTTTTTTTTCATGACTCAACCTGAGCTATTTGAATATTTATACAGGAGGAATGTCACTTGACATTATAGTTAGTGATTATGAAGATCCCGCAGGGTGAAACTCATCATTTTCATTTGTGGTCTCTTTTTCTGTGCTTTGGTACTCCACTGTGGACACCGTCTCTCTGCTGATAATTGAGACGGTTGTAAGTTATATCACTACAATGAGCAGAAACATGAAACTTCTGCACGTTATTGCTGTGTAACCTACTTGGAAACCACAGCCCTGGAAAATTGCTTCTGATTTTTCTACCTTTACAATAAGTCCACAATTCAGCAGCGTAGATGTAAAACTAAACGTGGCAGCACATAATTACTTTATAAAGGTGTACTCAGTTACAGAACAAACTATGCTGAACATAAGCCTTCATTCAAGGGGAAAAAACACATTAGTTACAGTGTAAACATTTGAATGTAGACATGTACATGATCTTAGTAGGGGCGACATCCACCATGTAAGTAAGGAGGCGTGATTATACCATCATTTTTGATAAGCAGTTGATAAACGGTACTATATCAAAATCTTGTTCCAGTCTTTTTACAGTTGTGCAAAACCTAGAGATCACATAAAACCTCAAGAATATAGACAGAAAGTAACATCTTTAATCTAAGACTATGTTCACTGATGGCATTGTGCTCTACTTATCACATCACAATCTACAGTCTGTAATAAAATGTTTTGGGTGAAGAAACTTAGCTGAAACTGTTGGCTGCGTACGCCACATGTATGTGCTGATGTCTTGTTTGGTTTATTGTTACATTTGGTGTATGAATATTTAAATGTATACCTGATATTTGTTTGATATTTCATTACAGGAAATCCACACAGAGACTGCATGGGTGCGTGCCCTGCTTACCTTCTCACTCCTTTGTTTTACCTACTGTACCAAAAAGCAGTCATTGCTGCTGCAGTGCTGGTCATTAATATGCAGCAACAAGCACTTTTGCACTTATCATGAATTTTACAGTGCACTTATCATACCTTTTCTACATAAGGGCAATAATTAAACCAAAAAGATACATGGCTGCTGTCATGTTCTTAGTTAAGTGGATGTCTGCCTTGACCGAAACCGATGTCTGGACTGTGACTTCAAAGTACCGAAAAACGCTCCAAACACTGTGTAAACATCTAGAGTAACTCTATGTATTATCTCTATCAATATATTTTTCCTTTTAAAAGCAATCAATTAATCACTCTTACTGAATCAAATGAATAATTCATCTTATAAAGTAGTATCTAAAGATACTGAAGGAAGAACAAGCTGCTTTGGTTCAGCGTATGATTTAATACCGTCTAAGTGTTTACAAGAATAATTCTATCCAACACAAAAGCTGAGTGGTCTCTTCACATTTCTTTTACATTTTGTGGTACAATGCCATCGTGTGATCATTTTATAATATAAATGAATACAAAAGCACGTCAGTCATGTGTTTAAAAAATGTAAGTACAGACTGACATTCATCACACTTTAACATGCGTAGATGATTACAAAGTCTTTAGGTTACTGACAGGTGGAGCCCGCCCTATTTAAACCCCTGACATCAGCAGGTTTGCTGCTGAAATCTTTAGTGTCATTATGCCAGGCTCTAAAGACCTCTTTTCCAGAAAAAAATTACATGTCTTCCAAGGAATTTAAAGTTTCATTTTCATTTCAATTGTTGTTAAGTGATTCTATTATAGGATAAATAAAATATAAGTGCCATAGGTTTTAAACGACTGAGATTTCTTCAGGACGCAGCAGATTTAACTCAAGGATAGATTGTTTAATACAAAAAGAAGTCCCAAAGAAACACATGTTCCACTGTTGCTTTTGCAACTGTTGAGCTCAAAGTGTAGGAGTGTACGTTCAGAATGAAACATGCTCAAACCAAATATTATGGATTTCAATTAACATTATTATTGAGCATATAAGCCTCTTGGAATAATGTATAGACATGGGACATAAAGACAGGGCTGTTTGGCCGTAGCATAGCAGGCATCTTTGAAACAGATCAAAAGACAGCTGTTTGGGCGAAAACCCCCAAACCAATTGTGACGGATGCTTTGGGATTGCTCCACTGAGCATCTCAATATCACTGACTCAACTATGAACCATCATTTCTAATACTGCAGGTCAAGCTGAAGCTGTCTGTCCCAAATAATAATTTCTAATATCAAGGGTATCCTTTTTTCCTCAGATGAAAACTGTTGATATTTTTGGTGAATACGTGATTTTAGAGGTAAATTTTCTTTTGACTGCATTCACAAACTCAATCTGGATGCACTGTTTCGCTAAGGTTTAAATGTTTGCATGTTGTCACAGTTATGACAACTGTCCCCATCAAGCTTCATTCAAACTATGCAAACTTCATATCAGACTTGTGAAGGTCAGCGCAGTTATAATCTTGACCCTGAAAAGAAGAGGTTACCATCAGATCTGGATCTTAATCTCATGACCAAATTAATTCTTTGACTGCTCTCATGAATTCAGGGCAACAAGTCAATGACTTCACATTTAGGTGCTGGCTTTTAGTCATAATCCCATCAGTCATACACTCAAATTGTAATTAGTAACACTAAGAATGGATGGCACGTTCCTCTATTAAACCCAAATCAATACTCACTTATCTGCACTGATTATTATGTCCATGTACTGTAGCTGTTATCTCTAAAGTAAATTATGCATAAATCAGAGCCTGGTAACACAGACTGCACACGTGTACATGTTATGTAACTAGACCATGCCAACTTCTTATTTTGATCCACATTGTAGTTCTTATGCACATGTGCCATTAACAATAATAATATGTGCTATTCTTCATGGAAGGTCAACAGGGAATTTTCCCTCAACGGCAGCTACATTAGCCTCTGCAGCTACGCTCAGGTCATACGGGTCTCTACATACACCTGTGAGGAATAGGTGTTCATCACCTCATCACCAGTGTATGAGTCCTTCACTGGACCACTTTGGTAAAGTTTTGTTTTGGTGGTGATCACACCCAATCCTATCACTATGCATTGTGACTGCTTCCATCATATCAACGTCAACAACTAGCTGTTCAAATGCTGTGTAATACTGCACTTCACACCTTTTGACAGGTGCCATTGCAAAGAAGTAATATTTTTCACTTCACTTGTGTTCATGTGCTGTAATTTGAAAGAAACATGGAAGCCAGTTTTTACTCTAGACGTTTAACAGCTGAGTGAGACGTTTGTGTTAAGCTCAGGAGACTCAACACATCAGCGAGCATCTTCACTATCAGATTTTCATACATTCTTTTTCATTGGTTAAAGTATTAATTTAAAATAAAAGAACATAATCATAGACAAAAAAATATTTTATTAAGTAGTTGATGAGTTTTTCACTTTATTCAAATGATTTCATTAGCTTGAAATCATGTGAGCTTCGTCTGTATTATTCGTTTATTAGAGGTTCGACTGCGATACATAATTTACTGTGATCAAAATTCAAGCCGTACCAGCCTTTAAAGCACTTAGTCACAAGAATAAACATCAGTCTCAGGTCCTGTCTGTCCTGTCAGAAATTACACTGAGATTATGAAGTTCAGTTTTCTTTCTTTATTCTTATCCAGGACACTACGGTTTCTGTTGGTGTGGATGGATGAGTGATGATGAGCTGAGGTTTGCAGCGTTTCCCTCACAAACACACACCAACGCACTCTCAGCCTCCTCCAGTTTATAATACAGGTTCAACCAAATATGACAAATGCTCAATTTTATAACCACCCTAAGGTCAAAATCAATTTGATTAACAACCCAGAGAACAAAATCCCTCACAGGTCCTATTGCCTAAATGTCCCTGATTTAACTAAAGCCTCAGCACTGTGTGCCTGCTTGCTTGCATCCTTGTCTGCCTCATTTGCAGGATTTGAGCTAAGCCTTTTAGCCCTGCTATAAAGTGATATGAGAGCTCTATGGCAGTTGGTGGCTTGCTAACTCACTTGAGTTGCTAAACCGCTTTTTGTCCAGTCGGTCAAAAGGAACAGGAGGCCTTTTAGGTCTACAGTTGAAAATCATATGTTCTTTGCTTGTACTAAAAGTAGTTCATACAAAAGTATGCCCCCTGCAAGTTTCTTCTCTGCAGTCTGCTTTTGATACAGTTAAAACAGTTAACTACAAAAAATAGATGCATGCTTGTGTATTTTCTCCATTTCTAATTTTGGCCCACTCTTCACAGCTTGGTCTCTATTTCTCTTCACCTCTGGCATGTGGTTGTTATTGAAGAAATTGCATTGTCTAAGAAGAAAGATGCACAAGCAAAAATAGCAGAACACTATTCACCTGGTATTTCATTGCACATCGCTGAAGCGGGATTATGGATTCTGATTGAGGCCGGATTATTGTCAGATAAACAAAACAATCAAAAAGCCACAGCGGTCAAAGAGAGCATATACTTAGTGACACAGGGAGGGCACCCTTGTTGCAGTGTGTCATAGCACAATCTGACAAATGTACAAGGAAACACTCAACAGCACAACTCTCAGCCCTGAGGCTCCGAGACAGGAAGCCAAGAAGTCAAGGAAAGTAGTGTCTGTGGTAACTGGTGCTCATCTTATTAAGTTAGATGAGTATAA
Source organism: Pundamilia nyererei (assembly GCF_000239375.1). Lineage (NCBI taxonomy): Eukaryota > Metazoa > Chordata > Actinopteri > Cichliformes > Cichlidae > Pundamilia > Pundamilia nyererei. Next base: position 276,751 of record NW_005187448.1, read on the forward strand.
ATTGCTGTACAGCGGACAGTTGATACTTTTCGATAGATTCCAATGCAAGTAAGTGGAAGTAAGTGGAGTAGATCTATCTATCTGTATTATGCTCTGAAAAAAGTAAACTCTGTCATAAAACATGCTTGCATACATTTAGAAATGGTCAAATAGATAAAGACAAATCTTTCCCTTTGTGTGTAAGGTTAGTGTACATCTGTGTCTGTGACTGTGTGTTTTTATGACGTGAACTGTGAGCAGAGACTAGAATGTCAGGCAGGTTTACATTAGTCAGCAGATGCAGTGGGCCACATCATTAGTCACTCTGACACCCACTTCTGGCCCCTGTTTTATTGATGAGGCCAAGCTCAATATCTACCCCCAGTCTAAACACACAGACACAGACACACACATAACTTCCAAGTTGTTTTCACATTTGAACTCCAAAACTGCGTCAGGACATTCAAGGCTTGTTGTTGTCCAAAGTTGCCTCTTCGCACATGTAGCACACAACAGAGTGTTGGGTAGGAAGCAAGAGACTTGATGCCCACTTGCTCGCTGTGAATTTTTCATACGGTTACCTGCACACAGGCTCAACTGGACATTGCACGTATTAGGGGGCTTGGACACTAGCTTTTGGGGCTGCAGTGTATGGGAGTATGTGTGGGAGTGGCTGTACAGGAGAACACTTTGGCATTAAGTAGAAAGCTACAGGCACTCACTGCACGAGGGTAGAGGTTGTGACAGCAAACAACGTCCTACAGTTTGTCAGGAAATAAAATTATAATGATAAAATGTAATTCTATTTTCTAGAATGCAGTCTGTCTGTAGACCAAATATCCGATTCAGAATCAAATATCTGCTCAACAGCAGATCTTCTGGGCCGATTGTGAATGGCAAGGCACAATGACAGGGTGCCAAGTGTGTTATAGCAATGAGCTCAGAGCCATTTATGGCCTCCATGACGCTGACATTTAGCAGGATGCTGCAATTTGTCAGCCTCTCAGTCTGACTCACACATCCACAACAGGGGACACTCATAAAACACATTACCATTAGGCCTAATAGTGCTGCATCACATTACTCTGTGTGTGTGCCTCTGTGCGTTTGTGCTCTGTAAAATTAACAATATATGTGTAGTTCCTCTAACTGCCATTAAAATGACTGGTGGAAATACACGGTGACAAAAACCAACTAATACATCCTAGTGCACTGCATGTTCACCTCGATCAATCAAAACTAATTCATGATTGAGTGTATACAGTAACAACAACTCTGTACTGCAGGTTAATTAGCCATTCAGCCAACACTGGAAACGTGCATGGCTTTTAAAATTATTTGTTAATACCAACAATTATCTCTGCCTGTCACCTAAACACTAGTTTGACTCTTAGAACGAGAAAGCATTCGGATGTTTTACATCAGAGTCTTTGAACCACAAAGCACTTCGAGACCTACATCTAGTAACTTACAAAGAGCGGAGAAGGAAGGCTCTCATTGTTTCATTTAATTCTGAAAGTGCATTGATGCTAACCACAGGGCAAGTTGGAGAGGTCGGTAATGGTTTGCCATATTTCCCATCTAATACTTTGTCTTGCTGCTTTCAACTTTCCCCATCTCTCTGCATTTCTTGCTCTTTCTCTCTCTCCCTCTTATCAATGACGTATAAAAGGCAAGCAATGGCACAGCCATAATGGAGAGAGAACATCTTGATGGCTGCTCTTTCCCCAGAAGAATACCATCAGTAAAAGTACAGTGGACAAGTCTACTGAAAAGTGTCCTTTCCCTGTAGTTTCTTATCATCGTGCATAAAGTTTGCAAAGGATATCTTGGAAAGGGTGACTCAGACTTTGAAAGCAGTTATAGATTTCTGGGCCACAAAGTCAAGCAGACAATTCAAGTCAAATGATAATCAAACATTTACTGACACGGGTGCAAATAGACACGAAGACAAACTTGCAAATTCACGGGTACTTGCATTTACGAGTGTGCCCTTACACACACACACACACACACACACACACGCGCACACACACACAGCTCTCACAACCAGATAAAAGAGGTGTCTGTTCTGCTCTTACCCAAGTGTTGTCATAGTAACGATGGTGTACCAGAAGGAGGCTGGGATGCTGGTGAATTTGCTGGAGCTTGAACCCTTCTCTGCGTAGAACATGACGGTAGCAAAGATAATTATGGCCATAGTGAGGGAGAAGAGGAGGAAGCCCAGCTCCGAGGCACAGCTCTTCAGTGTGTAGCCCAGGATGCGAAGGCCCTGCGAGTGACGGGAGAACTTGAAGATACGGAACACGCGGAAAACACGGAGTGTCACGAAAGCACCGCTCACGTCCTCGTTGTCAGTCATCACCAGGCCAATGTAGTATGGTAAGATGGCCACCACATCGATGATGCTCATGACGGATCTCATGAAGCGGTAGCGGCTGGGTGCAGCAAACAAGCGCATCAGGTACTCCACGGTGAAGATCATAACACAGGCCGTGTCCATGCAGAAAAAGGCCACGGTGTAGCGCTCGCCACATGGCACTTCCTTCTGGTTGGGCGCTGAGCCACAGGGCACCGTCTCTACCACATTGGTAATGACAGAGACAGCAATGAAGAAACCAGTGACATAATAGAAGACAAGGGCCATGGTTGAAGTGTGAGGGTTTTCAAAAGCCCGCCACATAGTCTCCCTGAAGGTCATATTGGGCAGCTTGGCATCCTTGTTGTCCTCCTGGTCATCCATCAAACGCTCTGCATTCTCCCTCTTCCTGTCCTTGTACTCTTCGTAGCAGCAGTCACCGATGATCTCTGGGACAATGCCAAAGAAAGCCAGCTCCTCATCATAGGAAGATATGCACTCGTACCGTGGATAATGGAGCTTGCCTGTACGGTAGAAGTTGAGCACACTACGGAACACGTCGGGGTCCCGGTCAAAGAAGTATTCTTTGGTCTCCTCGTTGTAGAAGAATTCCTTCTCTGAGCTGCCCAGCAGTGTGTCTGGATAGCGGTCCAGAGTGTTCCTCCAGGTCTGGAAACGGCGTCCACTCACATTAAGAATGATGAGCTCATCCTGCCTCTTGTTCTTTTCAGCAGGTGCTACTGGCATGGGCAAATTGGCCACAGGCATCCAGCCTATGGCTGCTGCCCGGGCAAAGGGAAGCCATGCCGCTACTCCCGCCGCCATGCTGTGTCCGGCTTGGGGTGTAGGGGGGAAGAAGTCGAGCACCTTCACAACCAGCTTGACTTCAGCTCATTTACCAGCTAAAGAGAAGAAAGGGAGGGAGTGTATGAGGATAGGTAGCACATGGGTGCTGTTTTAATCCTCACAGGCAAGGAGAGTGAGATCAGTAGATCAGAAAACAGAAAAAAGGAAGAAAATATGAGACACTTGAATCTTAAGAATGTAGGGGAAAAGGACAAATGGTGAGCTAGTGAAATAAAAAGATGTGAACATAACAAAACAATGTATACAAAATAAACAGCACAACTAATTGTAACAAGGCAGGCAAGCAGAGGAAACAAAAGATATCTTGATAAAATGAAAATTAAATTAAACATCGCACTCATTTATACATTTGTACAAAATGTATTTCTATTTCATATACTGAGCTTTAATGTGATCACTGACTGCAATAAGCATGGTCTTTCTCAAGGCTAAATTCCTCACCCTCTGTAGAGGTACTGGTTAAGCAGCAGCCTTCTGTTGACAGTTTACTGCATCTTACAGGTTACAAACTAAAAACAGGAAAAAAATAACATCGCAAAACAGCCTAAACTGCTCCATTTTTTAAGCGTGGGTTTGGTCGCCTTAAAAGTGATCCAGGATAGTCGAGACCTGTTGAGTTTCAAGTAGAAAAAAAACAGTAGATGCATCTTTATTTTACTCAAGATGAGTCAAACTACTTCATGATCGCTCAGATCAAATTCACCATCGTATCAATAGCGCTGATGAACCAATCAGTCTTCATGGCTAACCGAAGACGCAATATGTTAAAGCGGAATGATTTCCCGAACTGCCCGAGAACAAAAAAAAAAGAAAGAGAGAGAAAGAAAGAAAGCAAACATCGCAGGCTTGTATTCGCAGCTTCGTGCTGACTGTAGTGGTTGATTAATGTAGAACTCACCGACTCAAAATTCTCCATCCACACAAACACGACCTTCTTCCAGGGCAGTTTAGTGGCAAGTCGTAGGTTTTGGTTATTTCTCAGAGCGTGTCTGGAAAAAATAAATAAATAAATAAGAAGAAGAAAAGAAAAGAAAAATACCAGGAAAGAAGTTATTCTGCGAAGAGGAGAACCACAGGAGACACACACTACAGCTGATGGGGGAAGCGGAAAAGTACCGGTGACGGACGTACCACAGCTGCTTTCATTCAGTTTCCATTATGCGAGGGGAGAAATGATGAGAGGACTCCGCCGTGAGGACCGTATTACCTTGGCTTTCGGGATGAGTATTGGGAAGAGGAACGAAGGAGGAGGAGGAGCGCTCTTTCTCTCGCTCTCCCTCTCTCTCTCTCTGCGCAGGGCGGATTGTGAACCAAAACTGCATTTAAGGGAAGCTGGATCAGGATTTAGAACCATGCGCAGAAAATAAATATATAAACGTCAGACCGCTTTCTTCTCCTTACACGAATGCTGTTCTTATTGTACAGTGTGCGTGTGCTCTGCTGAACCAATGTTATTCCCACACACAGCACTAAAGGCAAGTGCTATCAGCTGAGTTATCCACAGGATTCATCCCAGCAGAGGCATATAAGAATCCACAGGAGGCCAGAAAAGAGCGCAATGGATCAACTTTGTCTTTAATTAAAGCACCAGAGGACTATTACTATTCTTCGCACAAACAAGCTGGAAACATCGATACGATGTCACCGATTAAGTGGAAAACCAGCTGGTAAATAGTTGCCTTATTACGTCACATATAGTACTGTGCAAAAGTCTTGAGTCACCCTTCATTTCTTCACATTTTGCAAGTGAGAAAAACGAGTGTGATCGTGTTTATTCTTCAACACTGTTCTTCGTGTTTTTCTCTTTTTTGAGGGACATTCAGAGCTCCTTTTTGGATGTTGGCTGCCTTTGGTTTTGTTCTCTGTCAAGGTGATCCCGTCCTGCTTCAGTAATATTGAACTCACAGGTTCTGGCGAGGCCAATCCATGAATGATAGTTTTTCATTTTAGAGTTTTCCATCCAGGCATGCTTTTGCTGCATTGTCATGCTGAAAATGGAGCAACTGCCAATCAGATACTTTGCAGTTGGCATTGTATGGCGGATCAAAGTCAGATGGGGCTTTCAGTGTTCATAATCCATCAGTTCTGACAAGATTCCCGACATCGCTGGCTGAAAAGGAGCCCTACAATATGACAGACCCTCCGCTGTGTTTGACAGATTACTTTAGCCACTCACTGTTGTACCTCTCTCCTGACCTCTTCCGTACATATTGAATTTTAAAATTTGAATCCATCACTCTGTAAGACCTGTTGCCACTGATTTTCAGTCAAGTTATTGTGTAATTTTGTATACCTCAGCTTCTGCACATTTTCCCCTTCCTAAAGAATGGCTTTGTGACAGCTACCCTTGCACTGAGACCATTTCTGATGAGGTTTCAGCGAACAGTCGATGGATCAACTGAAGGTCTAGATGCATGTCTCGTGTCCTGTGTCAGCTCTTTGCTGGATTTTCTTTCCTATTTCTTCAAGACTTGACTTTCAGATACTGTCTACAATCTGCTGTAGATCATTAAAAACAAAAAAAGTATTTATTTTGATCTCTAATTGTCCAGTTCATTTTTTTATATATATATATTTTTTAAAAATCAGCAAAACCGTTTGTTGGTGCAGGAATACTATTTTATGTCTATTAAACTTTGCTGTCTTTTGAATTTTTCATAGATTGAGCTTAAGAAATGGAGAAAAATCTGAGTTTCTAGTAAACTTCTGTTTCCAAAGACCTTAAAGACACAATTAAAAATTTGTTTGTTATGTGTAGACACAACACTGGTTAAAAGCATGGTGCCTTTTTGTCCCAGGATGATTCATAGTCAAGTGTTAAGAGGCTTAACAAACAAGAAAACTATTGTTCTGTAAGTGTTCAGGTACAAGGACTGGACTGAAAATGAGTGACAAAACAGCCAGTGTTAAAACTTTGCAAGACCTCCAAACCAATAAGAAAAATAAAAAGAAATTCAATTATATTTTATTTATATAGCGTCAAATCACAACAACAGTCGCCTCAAGGTGCTTTATATTGCACAGTAGATCCTACAATAATGGATACAGAGAAAAAGCCAGCAATCATATGACCCCCTATGAGCAAGCACTTTGGCGACAGTGGGAAGGAAAAACTCCTTTTTAACAGGAAGAAACCTCCGGCA
>NW_005187448.1:283238-285044 GCF_000239375.1 Pundamilia nyererei
TATGATTCAATGCAGAGAGGTCTGTTAACACATAGTGAGTGAGGAAGGTGACTGGAAAGGAAAAACTCAATGCATCATGGGAATCCCCGGCAGCCTACGTCTATTGCAGCATAACTAAGGGGCAGCTTGAGACTGTTGCACAGTATTGTATTTCTATCGTATATGAACTAATCCAGAAGTGTTAGATAACATTCCTTAACATCAGCACATTCCTTCTCCTGTCCTATTCTTCTTTTTGAATACGATAAAGCTGTAAAGTTATTGTTCTGTGGTCTCAAGACCCAAGTGGACCCAAGGGGACCTTTACTCTAGACCCCAAATGGATCCCACACACATCTAGTAACATACCTGAATAAAATACTTCACAGCACTAATGCAGATATTTTGAAGTCAGCAAAGATGGCAATGTTTATAAAATTAATCATAAACCTAAAAAATAAAAGGACATAGGTAAATATTTGGCTACAATTTTAAACCTACAAGCTTTGAGCTACTGTGACGTATACCTCGGCCCTTTTCTGTTTGCATTCTTTTCTGTGGGTCTGGGTGTCTACAGACTCTGGCAATCATCTCTACATGTAACTTTACTCATGAAAGAAAAGACAAACAAAGGGGCTCCAGTGGAAAAGCTCTGCCCTGAAAACAAGTAGGTGCAGGATATACCAAAGATTATTTCTCAGGACAACTCACTGTATCCCCTGCTGTTGACAGCAAACAATAGTGAGAACCAAAACTGCATTGGTTAGTGGATATTCTGTGCACCTTATTCCTTCAAGCAGATAGCAGTGATTTCTCTTCTGGGTTTGTTGTTATTCTGACTGACGTATATGAGTCAGAATCTATTTTGACGTTTTAATAATTTCAGAAACCATGTCAGCCACGTAAATAGGCTGTAGCACATAAACTGATGCTAAAACGATGTTATGTTTATTTATGTTCAGAGTCAGTGTGTCATTGCATGTGTACCTACATTAGTTAATGCTTTGCTGAGCATATGCATTCCCAACTGTGTCAACAGAAATATTGTTTGGATACAGAGGGCTTCGGATATTAGTGGAGGCAAGAGCTCATACACAGATTGGAAAACACTTGGTATCTTGTTGCAGTCAGGGATGTACAGTATGTAAGCAAAATATGAAAAAAAAATACATTACATCATATTATTTACCATAAAGTCACCCTGTGAGTTCCATAGACCCTTGTTCGAAAATGATAAATCGCTGATGATTAATATTTAGACGTACAGCTGCACACCCACACACACTTCTTTATGCCTTTCTGCCCTTGTGTAGCTATCTTTAGAAGCACCTTTTGTTGGCTCAATTAAGTCCCTGGCCGTAAACTGCCCCCTTGGTAAAACAACAGAATAGCCAAAATGACCTCACCTTGTGAAAAGTATCCCCACTCCTTAAACTCAAGCTAGCTCTGAGAAGAAGACAAGTTCAAGAAAATGCACACAGGCTCACACACAGACACACACACATGCTGCAGGAGGCTGGCCTTTTCAACCAATGAGTCTGTGAGCGATTCCAATAATTCAAATGTCACTGAATAACAAGGTGGGTTGAATTTCATGGTCAACTGCCCTCTGTAATTATCTGAAGACACTACACGGGCATTAAAATTCTAAATCCTCTCTTCCTTGCAAGGCTGTGTAAATAATCATTCTGTACATTCGATAATCTTTAATCCTACAACTGCTTACAACTTGCATAGTTCCCATTTCTGTATAGCTGTATATCTCAGATTCTGTAAAGTTATTTATTTCATATTCTGTATAGTTTTTCATATTTATATCCTGTTCAT
>NW_005187448.1:286058-293837 GCF_000239375.1 Pundamilia nyererei
CACACACACACACACACACACACACACACACACACACACACACACACACACACACACACACACACACACACACACACACACACACAGACTGGCAGGGACAGAGACAGAGCTGCGCTGTCACACACATTCAGACAGTACTCAGCAAAAAAACCAAACAACAACAACAACAACAGCTGCATATTCAGATGCACAACCTCTATTTTCCTTGTATGCACCTTTTTCACATGACTAAATTCCAAGGTTTTTGTTTTGACATTTCCCTTGTTGCACATTTGTTTGTTTGCTGGCTTCCTTGAACTCACTTATTCACTATTCATAAATTCCCCACAACCTGCCTTCTTAGTTTCTCTAATCCCCATTAGGTATCTGAAATCTTCCTTGGGGGATTAAGTCTCCGACTGTGGTGGAGTTTATCCTTGGTCTGCCAAACACTGACTTGGCAACCTCTCTGTCTACTGTTCAGGAAGGCAGTCATTGGCACAAAGAAGGTTATAGATGTGCTCTTGGCCCCTGTCCAGCACACAAAGGGACTAAGACAGCACATCCACCCTTCCAAACCTGTAAAATGCAACATTTTGTCTACTTGTGCCCAAACTGAAACCAGGGCACAGTTTTGCTATGGAGCATGCTCCATTTACTACTTCAAATGAACTTTTGATTAGCTTCAGTGTTAAGGTTTTATAGAGCAGCAATGTTGCCTCACAACTAAAAGGTTCCTGGATTGAATCTTCTGGTCAGCTGGGATCTTCCTGTGTGCAGTTTGCATGCTATTCCTGTTCGTTCATGGAGTCTCTCCTGGTACTCTGGCTTCTTCCCACTTCTTCTTCCAAAAACATGCATGTTGGGTTAATTTAGGTGGTTACTATTACAGTTTTTTACAGACGCTAGGACACATTTCTCAATACTTAGGTCACTTTTGCAAAACTCTTCACACAATTCTCCTAACTGACCGTCAGCTTGGCAAAGCAGCTCATTTCACATTCAAAATGCACTACAACTACCAAAACACTTCATTCAGGTCTCAAATAACCTCATTCTTCCAGAACACTAGCAAAGGTTGACAGCCGACAAACACACTTTGTCACCCACAAAACAATGACCTAAAAAACACTAACAACATGTAGCATTACACACTGTTTTCTTGTGTAAAACAAGGACACATCTCTGTTTATACTTTCAATATATGTTACTGGAATGAATCAGACATCATGTATTTATGTTTATGTATTTTTATTTTTTTGCACTAAGTAATCCCAAAATACAAGAATTTGTATACACACCATCCACTGATACACATACAATAGTAATGCTAATCTACTCGGTCTCCTCCATTTGGCCACAGGTTCTCATCCACATCACATCTTATGTCATCCAGGGCAACACACCTAGGAAAGAATCTTCTGGCTGCCAGAATTGAAGGAGTTGAACAATTGAAGGAGTAACACCTGTGTAGATGTTCATCTACAATGAGAATCAGCTGTGGCTGGTTAAACTGCATTTTTAGATTTAAAATATGTTTCAATAAAATATTGCTGTTGGATTTTGCTGTCTTTTCAAATTTTGCATTGTGTTATTGTTTTGGCCATAAGTTTAACAGTTTTGAAAACAGTATGTAAGCACATGCAAAATGTCCTGTACGTACAAAGGTTTTTGGCAGTTGTTGTGTCTGAGTGAGAAGATGATTCATGAAATTTGAGAGATGTAGTCATTGAATGCATTTTGTGCCAAAACAATGATAACTGGTCCTCAGTTTAGCCCACATAGACTTCTGTTGTGCTCACTGTGTGAGGACTTTTGCAAACGTGACCTAAGTATTGAGACATGTGTCCTAGCGTCTGTAAAAAACTGTAACTGTAAGGTGAATGGAGTGCTTAAAAATGTATGAAAATAAAGCACTGTATGAACCACTGGCTAAATGTGGCTTGTAGTCTAAAGCATTTTACAGTTACAGGTGAGATTTTAGCAATAAATATATTTACTATAATAATAGTAAATACTATACTATTATATTAGTATATTTACTGTAACACAATATATTATAATATACTATGATATATTCACTGCATCTTATTAAACCTAATCCCAAATAATGTTCTTAGGTACAAAACCAAACAAACAAAAATCATGAATATTTTATAATCGACTCTATTTCAATATAATTGTGAAGTTGGAGGCAATGCTGGCTCTGGGTTATTTTCTCTCTGTTTCACCTACTAAAAATTGTATTTTTACAACCACAATGTTACTGGCACAAATTCCCAGAAGTCTTGTGGAAAACACAATAAAAGACATTTTTGTCTGCTATCATTTGCAGTTGCTCATTAATATTACAATGACCTGGGTGAGGGATGGGAAATTTTCCATTTGCTGAAGAAAATATTATGGATGTCAAGTAAAAAGTTGTGCATAATCTCTATGTATAAGGAAATCTGCTTTCTGTTATTTGGCTTCATGTTTGATCAGCGGAGGTGTGACAGCTTCGAAGTAAAACTTTTGTCTTCATGCTTGATGCTATAATATCATGAAATACAAACTTAATGTGAAAATTTTCCATTTAAATGTAAGTTATTTAATTTGACACTTTTATAGTTTTTTACTCACAAAAGTAGTGGGGATACACACATGTTACTGTAGTCACGGTGTGCCACTTAAGGTAGACCCTTAGAAATAGGTAGAAATAGACTGTGACTCTTAGAAACAGACATGTGAAGCATTAAAGTAGATCAAACAGTCAAAAAATGACTAACGAAATGCACTGCTTGCAAACTAATATTTTTATACACAAAAGATTAAGTAGTTTACACAAAGACAGGTTTACATAATGAGCAGATGCAAAAATTGAACTTTTTTTAAAGTTAAGTCCACTTGGCTCATGTCTGTGTTATGTAAGAGCACTAAGTATGCAGTAGGCAAGCAGGCTGGAAAATCTTTTTCAGCCTCGGTTGGGCATGCTGACAGAAAAGCCCTGAAATTCACCTCTGACTCCTGCTTTTGTCTTTCATCACTCAAATCCTCAGGGCAGAGCAATCAGAGGTGTAAAAAGGTTGTTGATATTCTAGACATATGCTGACTTTCACAGAAACTCAAGCAGAAACACAGACTCTCCCCACAGAACGGCAGCACAGTAGCATGATGTAATTTTCTCAGGGGATCAGGTCATCAGTATGCTTTCTTCACAGACTGTTGCAGATGTTAAGGACTGTATAGCATTATAGCTAAGTATGTCTCAGACGCATTACAACATAAATAATACCAAAAAACCCAAAACATGGCTTTTTTAATTACTTACGATTTGGCACCTTATGTCATTGTGTTTTTTTCATTTTAAATGTCACTTATATTGAACAACCCGTGTTTAGGGAAGGCATTTTAAACCAGCTGTTTAAATTACCTGCAAAGTGAAGGGTAGATCATCTGGTGAGCAGGCCTTAGCCCATGTAGGGCACCTGGTTGTGGGTGGTTTCCATGAGGCCATGGAGCAAGACTTTTGATCGGTCTTTAAATGATTCTGGCAAACTCAGGTGACTCAGGAGGAGGAAGCGGTGCTTTTCGCACTGTGCACTGTAATTGGGTGCTGCTGACTTCAGCTGAGGATATATCACACTGACTTGCCTCCTGTAGAGGAAACAGACAAAGGGGATGACCTGCCCGTCACTGGGATGAAGTCACTCGGGTAGATAAACAACTCCTGGCAGGGTGGACGAGAGTCGCCCCAATTTTCTTTAGACTTTGGTTGTTCTGGCACTGTCTTGGCTGATATGCCTCTAAAATGTTTCTCTGAAGTCAAGGACAGAGTTTCTGGATTGGCAGACTCAGGTGGTAGTTGTTCTTTTTCAGAAGGAAGACTAGAGAGTTTATTCTAATTTCAGGGTGATCACACTTCACGGTGAGAAGGTCTGTATTTGGATACCGGTGAGGAGAGTTCTCCTGCTGGTCGAACCTTAGATTCAGGAGGAACAATGACACTGTGGATCATAGATCAGCTCTTGTGGATATTGGATGGCGAATGGTATTTTGCCTGTTAGTCTATATGTGTTTTGTGGACTTCATAGAGGCAGGGTAGCAGGGTACACTCAGGACGAGTCAACAGTTTATCAATATATCTCTAATTACTAAATTAAAGACATATAATAATGAACTGACTCCTTGGATAATTTTTTGTTGTCACTTATTTGAACAGCTATTTTAAAGTTGTAGCTCATGTTTATAAAACTTGTCAATAATAATGTAAATAAGACAAATTGTTGTAATAACAACAGTTATTACTATTGATTAACAGAAACTTTCATTGTTTAAGAGTAATTGACATAATTGACTAAAGTTTAATTCATTATTAATTCATTATTTACAATTAATTGTGGTATATTGTAAAAATTACATCTTGTATTGCAATATTTGTGTAGTGAGAAACTGTTGTTGTAACTGTGAAATAGCAGTTTCATGCAAATCAATATGCTGCCAGTTGTTTGCTGTAGCTTCACAGACATTTTTTATAGTATAGTCCAGGGCAAAACCACACTGCCAAAAGACTAAACAGACTAGCTAAGCTCTCCTGTGTCCCACAGAAACCTTGTCAAGTTTGTGGCAGGTGCACCAACTTGGAATTTAGATTTGGAATCCTGTAATATGTCCGAGATCTACATGAGATTCCCTGAAGCTATGTTGAGACTGATAGATGGTGAAGGCGTCGTGGTGCTTCCTCAGGAGGTGTGGGGAGCATGTATTGAATTTTGTTTCAACCTTTACAAATCACACAAGCCTGCTGAGCAATGTCCATACCACTGGTGCAGCTGATGACTGAAAAGAGAGAAATACTTTATATCATCATTTCATAGTAACTGCTTAGTTACGTAGCACCATTGGCTTTTACATCACCTTGAAGAACATCCCAGCAACAACCCCAGTAACAAATCCCCAAGTGCAGAATAAAATCTTTAGCATCAGACGTTTGGTAGTGCACACAAACATGAAAAAGTTTACTTCAAAACTTGAGAGCAAGAGGCTGCACAAAACATTTGAAAGGCAATCTTAGCTCTTAGCACATCTCATGAAATCCAGGGTTTGGAAAGCACTTTAAAAGCAGGATAACTATATGGCATTAAACCCAAACCATCCAGGAGTCACAATACAAGAACTAACCTCTAGTAGTTTTGATATTTGAGAAAGAAGATACTTCTTTCTTTATGACGTTACATGTAGTTCAAGGTCATGGTTTCCACAGAGTATTATACCGCTAGGACCAAATGCCCTGTGATCACCTGTACTGCACATAGAACAGACACAAGTTTCCCATCATCAGTCAGAGTCAGTGTTGAACAAGGCGTCTGTGACATACATGCTGGGTCGAGCTTTCACTGCAAAATACAAGCACACATATCCATATGACAGCATGCTTTACTCTACAAGGGCTGGGATGAAATACAGAGGGCAATGTTTTCTAAACGCTTTAATGGGACTAATAAAGTAAAACTGCCATTTAAGCTTTGCAGCTCTATGGATACCAAAACTATGACTTGACTCATTGTCCATATGTCTGCAAATATTATATAAGTTGCCACAAAATTCAGTGTTACATGTATGTAACATGGCAAAGACAATCTGCCTTACAAATTGGTCACTAACACAGAATGGTAGTGAGAGTAACATTCAACAGTAGACATCACTGTTAACATGTGTTAAGTACATGACTGCAAATCTTTCTTAGTCCCCTCTCACACACATGCACAAAAGAAATAAACCATTATCCAACACAAGGTTATTAGGCTACTATTAGGCTACTATTAGACCACTAACAACACAAGGTGTTATTAGTACCATTAAGGGACTAAGTCTGTATACTGTTAATGCACAGATTTAGTCCCTTAATGTTACTAACAACACCGAAAATAATAAATATACAAATAACCATCTAATTTTACTATTGTTCTATTAGGAAGGAACAAAAAAACTTGGCACTAAACAGCTACTACCATGCTTGTTGCAGTTTCCAGGTAGTCACAGACTCATTCAGTAACACAAAAGTTTTTATGAGACCAAGGTGAACGGAGAATGATTTTTCTCGCCGTCTCCTTCCCTAGTCTTTGTGACTCATCTCTAATGCTTCTAAGCAAGATTAATAGAGTTCACCTCCCATCCCAGTGGCTCCTGTGCATCTGCAACATGCACAATCAAACACCATAGATACCAAGGTCCACACAAATCACTTTGCAGATTTTGGGCTGAAGAAATCCATCACACAGACAGACAAAGACATAGTCCTTTAATTCTGTCTTTGACGCTTTCGCCAATCCTAATAGTCATTAAGCCCTGTGCATTGCGAAATGGGAACTTGCTGTTTTGCCTAATTAAACCATTCTCTTTTCAAGGGTGGTTGTTTCTTTTTCATTTGTATTGAGTTGGGAATCTTCTTGGATGATTACTTAAGTACCTGGAACTCCACTGCATCCTAATGGTGATGATGAGAAGTAATCACTGAAGGTTAATAAGGGTGTACAGCACTAATCAGGGCAAGTCTGTCTGGTAGAACATTCACTGCCTCCTGGCTTCTTATTAACAAAGTCATCAAGTAAAGAAGAATAAAACCCAACTTTTGCAGGCTAATTTTTTTTTAACAGAATGGCATTATTGGAGGCTGCTGATATGACTAAACTGTAATCACTTTTCTTTTATAGACTTTTATAGTCTATAGAAAGCAAATGACTATTATCAGCCAAAGGGAACATCCCATTTTCAGTTTTTCCCTTTGAGTGCTTTTCATTTTTGCTGTATACGTCATGCTGTTTCAAAGTCTCACATCAATAAGACTGAAGCTTCTTATTTTCTGTCGCATCTGTGCTTTTCCTCTTTCCACTGTCACTCCTGAGTCCACAGATATCAACAAAAATATGCAACAAGCAAAAGTAGTAGTATAATAGCACTGATGCCACCACCTGTGTCATGCATTTAAGGTGGTTCATAGGACCAAAGATATGCAGTCCTCTAACACCTTTCACAGACAAGTATGAAAGTACTTCTGTGTAAGACAGTCTGCTGCCACAGGGGTTACTCGCCAGCTTTGGCAATGTGGGGAGTGACTTTGACAAGATCAAATGTAACTCAGGGAGAGCTGGCTGTCCTTTTGTAGTAGAGGTGAGCTACTGATGACTGTTAAGGAAAGCAGCAGACAGAGTAATGGTCTGAGGTGATGGTGGGTGAGAGACTTGGCACCGATCACACTGTCACTTTTAAATGGTGAGATGCTTCTGCAGTATCCACAGCAACGCCGGCCAACGGGACAGAGGCAGGCAAGCTTAAATTTCTCTTCACTGTTTGCAACATAGGACTATTTGGCATAATGTGGATCTACATTATGCTCTAATTGCTAACATGCACGTCTACATTATGCCAAAGGCTCCTATTTTATTTATATGGGCAGGGACGTTTGTACGTGTGTGGGATTTTATGAGCACAGTATGTTTCTATTTTTTCAAGCAGTGCTTTGAGATGGCTTGTTTCCCTCTGAATATGCATTACTCATTATTTTCTTTACATAGAAACGCTGCCATGAGTGATATGTGGACTAATGAACACATTACAGCCAATATGGAGAATTCAAGTGGGAATACTGGTCAGGGAGAATTGTTCTATTTCAGTATGAGGAGTCTGAGTAAATTTTACACTTTGGCAGATAGGACAATGTCAAAATCCATCAGTCATATCCCAGCGTGCCCCGTGTGACCATGCTAAGTCAATGTCTCTTACTCTTGTCATTTCCTTGACAAAGAAGATAGATAGATAGAT
>NW_005187448.1:294503-326139 GCF_000239375.1 Pundamilia nyererei
AGATAGATAGATAGATAGATAGATAGATAGATAGATAGATAGATAGGGTTTGTTGCATGACCCATTTTTCTTTGTGTCTGGCCTTCTACTGCCATGTGTGACATGTGTCCTGTGTGTTGATTGGCTGTAGGCTGTCTCAGGTGTGTCTAGGTCACTCTAGTTCATTGGGGAGTAGTTCTATTTGCAGCTCTCCCACAGGCCTGTGGGAATATGAATACTGGCTCAGTTTAAATGTGACTTCTTTCTCTGGCCATGGTGATGTGGAGAAGCATTTGAAAACATACATATTGCACCACTTACAGACAGTTGCAGTGACATGGTGTTAAACTATTTCAATCCTTAGACCTGATACCACGTTTAATCAGAGGTTGGAGTCATCATCCAAGGGCATTGAGGGATATTGAAGTACGAAACTATCTATTTTAAATTAGTTTCTGCTAATCTGTTATTCGGAAGTTCTGTTTATGAATTCACTGTTCGAGGCACTAAGAGCATTTCACCAATCTCATCAGAGACACCTGGTTCAATATCCTATTGATGCTGAATTACTTAAAGCACCATGTTCATCTCATTCTCTGTAGTAACTTCCTCATACACATAAATATTTCCTGCTGTTCTCCCTGCACATCCCCAAGGTTCTGATCTGTGCATGGAGTGCATCCTAATCCCCTTATCCTACAGCAAATATACTTTATCACATCTGTGCATGTTAGCAATTAGAGCAGGTTGTGTCAAACTTTGCCAACATGAGCGTTGGGGATTTGGAGGGGCCTAATTAAGAGAACAGAGTAAACTACCCCTGGCCCATGCTAGTGTACGATCTCAGCCCTCCTTATTTCATTATCGGTAATAAAGAGGTGCAGTGTGAATAGAATACATTAATCTCAGTACAGATAAATGCCGGCCAAAAACTGGGAAGTGGTTGCAACGACAGATAAAAAGACGAATATGTTCAAATCAGTTTCAGGGGTGAGGAAAACAAACATGACTGATGGTGATGTTTATTACTCGAACTAAAACTTTGAAATTTGTGGCATGAAGCAAGAGTTTCCCAATCGACCATGGCAGGTGGTTTCTCAAAGTGTAATATCTTATCATTAATAGCCAGCGGTTAAAGAATGGCCAGTGTCACTGGATGATGATAGCACGAATAGGACCAGTGGTTGAACGTAACTGTCAACCAAGTCTGTTCAGCCGTCACCTGCTGACTCATTCCCCGCGACTTCTGCATCATCGGCTGCAGCATTCACATCACCGCCTGCGGCCGTCCCGCTGCCGTCAGGTTCCGCGGCCGTCCCTCTGCCGGCCGTTTTCCGGGCCTCTAAGTTGGCATCATGGCCTTCGGGGCCGACCTCCGGACCTGCTCAGTGGCCGCCACTACCTTCCAAGTGGTCGGCCTCCTGATTGGTTTTGCCTGCGCCGCCGCCGTTGCTTTCCGCACGGCCGGCCTCCACACCAGCTCTGTCACCTATGCCACCCACCTGGCCCCCCGACGTGTTTCTCTGTTGTTGCCGTCTTCACGGTCGGCCCCCTGAACTTTTCGTGGACTCTTGAGCTCTGGTTTCGTTTTGTTTTTGATGTGCTTTCCTGCGTTTTTGGACTCTGGTGCTCCTTGTTTTTTGTTTGGTCTCTGTCCCTCCGTCCTGGACCCCCTCCGCCCACCCTGGCCTGTTGCTTTGTGCTTTTTTTGTTTAGGGCTGTCGGGAGCCAGCCCTTAGAGGGGGGGTACTGTCATGGTTCTGGGTCCGTTGGACCCAGTATTTTGAGTTGTGATTCATGTTTCCTGTTTTATTGTGAAAGTCTTTGTCTTATGTTAGTGTGTGCAGCTTTGTTCCCCCTGTCTCGTTAGCCCCGATCTCTCCCAGCTGTGTCTCACTCCTGTTGCCGATTCCCCTGTTACTACCCTGTGTATATAAGCCCTGTGTTTTCTCATGCTCGGTGTCGCGTCGTACCATCAGATTATGCCTGTGTGGTTTTTGGTCTCAGTGTTCAGTCCTCACTTCATGTTTTGTTTTCTTGCCAGCAATAAAGCTGAGGTTTTTGAGTTGCATTCCATTTTCCGAGTCCTGCATTTGGATCCTCATCTCCGCCTGCCCGCACACAGAGCCCTGACAGTAACTCACTGATGAGTCACTTTCCACCTGGAGAACTACAAGTATGACACGTATGTATGAAAAGTATGTCAATACTTGTTTTGCCTCTGCAAAGCACATATTCACTACCAAACAATTTTGGGCTCTTGTGCAGTTCAACCTTTGAATAAATATACTCACTTGCCATTTTATTAGGTACACCTTACTGATACAGGGTTGGACCTCCTTTTGTCTTCAAAACTGCCTTAATTCAACAAGGTGCTGGAAACATCTGAGAATTGAATCCATATTGACATGACCTCTGACCTCAACGAGGCATTTCAGCCCAGAGCTGCTCGCTCTATGCTTGCTGCTCGCTCTTTACCCCTTTTTTTATTTTTTTTATTTATTTATTTATTTATTTATTTTTTTTTTTGAATGATTCTGTCACGGTCCTGGGTCGGTGACCCAGTGTTTTAAGTTTCTTGTGTCTCTGAGTTTTCGTAATATGATCTTAGTTCTCTTTGTTGCCCCAGTTTATTCTATAGTCTAGAGTCTTAGTTTGGCTTTCTTGTATTCTGTTTAGTTTTCTGAGTATTTAGTAGCTGCCCTCTGCGTCTCTTTGTTGTTGTTCTGTGTTTCTTAGTTGCTCTGTCTACCCTAGTCAAGTCTGCGTCTATGTTACATTTCCTGTTTTACTTTGAAGGTCTGTGTCCTACATGAATGTATTGAGTTTGCTTCCCTTGGGTCTCGTTATGTCCGATTTCTCCCAGGTGTGTTTGTCTCAGTTTAGGGTTTGTAGACGTTCAACCCCATTTCTAGTGAGTTTGCGTTTGGGTCCAATTCCTGCCTGCACACAGCCGAAACGTGACAGATTCTGTGTGTCTTAATCAGCAAAGTTATTATAATTTTGTATTTACTTTTTAAAACTTTTATATCATTTTGACTTTTTGTCTTGAATTCAGCTTAGTTTCAGGTCGTTTCCAGAGTTTCTTATTTCAGTTAGTTTTTATTATTTATTTTGAAAATGTTTAGTTTTTATTTGTTTTCGTCTTTTTAAATTCTTATTGTACGGAGGGCATACATCAGAGGCAAGATTTAGGAAAATGACTACAAGTATTTTAGTTGTTGTTGTTATTGTGTTTTTTCTGGGGGGGGAGTCTAATTTTATTTTGCTTAAGTAAAATGTTGTTTTTTGTTTTTTTTTTTGTTTTTAACATCTAGCTTTAGTTTTTATTTTACTCTTCGTTAGAAATAATAACCTTGAGAATCAGCTGACCAATTATATGTGAGTGCTTATCTGCATTGGGAAACAGGGCTGAGCCTGAAAGTGTCCCCAAGATGTTTTATACCATTTTTCTAAAATAATAATAGTAATAATAGTAATAATAATAATAGTAATAATAGTAGTAATAGTAATAATAATAGTAATAATAAGAATAAAAATAATAAATAAATGTTAACTATTTAAAAAATACCGTAAATCAGAAATTACATATAGCACCCTCCAACGTTTTTCTCCTGTCTCATCTTTTTTTCTTGTTTGATCTTTTTGCCATCCTCAACGTTCTGATAATCGTGACATTTAAAAGAGGGAGGCTTCCTTCAGTCGAGGCCAGCTCCACTCTGATTCCTCACACATTAATCCAGTTTCTTGACTTTGAGTGAAAGCTAGATCTTGGAGGCAGCATGACATACAACTTTGTCCACCCCCCCCCCCCCCCAAAAAAAAGTATAATGGAGCAAATGTAAAACTATAAATAAGAATTTTTGCCCAGTCCATGTGGATGGATATTGCATCTCTTCGTGGCATCTATTCATCTCTGCTACTTCATTGCAAAATGACCAGTTTTATTATTTATCAGCATGTGAGCAATTAGCTACGACCTTATTAGAGATTCAGTTCATTCATTTGTTTTTCTGAGTGACAGGCAGCCTCAGCTAACATCTGCTCTATAATTGATTAGATCCTTTGTATTATTCAAAACTTTCTATAAACTTATTAAACATCCAATTTGAAAAGTGAAATGAATCTTACAACTCTAGATAAAGCCTTTCATTAAATGAAATTTGATTTTTAAAAGCCCCTTATATATTTCGAGCCCTCCTCACCCAGTTGCCCTCTAGTGACTTGGTAACTGAAAGTCCAGAGGTGGGGAGACTGTATTCAAGGCAGATGAATTAATTTATAATGAAATCTCCTTTTCTCTGTGGCACATGGTTTAGTTTGCCGAGCTGTCTTTGTTTTCTTGCTGAAAATGCACTTCTGGTCTAAAACCTGAGGAGAGAAGAGAGTGGGGCGTCCAGGAAGCTCTTCTAAAGCTGGATTACCATAAATGAGACAGGCATCAAGAAAAGTCAGACAAGCAAAGAAGCATCCTTGAATATTTGCCATTTGCTGATTTAGTGTTTCACCATGCTAGTTGTTCGATGGAGGGACACGAAAGGTAACGCTCCTAAAGAGCAGACTGATACTAGAAGAATCAGCTCTTTAGCAAAAATGCAGCAACACAGCCAAAATGTTTCCAGAGAAACAAAGCAGGATGAAGCGCAGGGTTTAAAAGTACGATCTGAAGCTACTGTTAGTCTTCACAGAATTTACGTTTAACATATAACACAATCCAAAAACAGTTTCCTCCAGTAAACACATTGATCAGTGTGTTTCCCTTGTTTCAGTTTAGCTCCCTCAAAGGTCAAGTAACAGGATTGTCTATGAATGTTGTTGACGTGAACGACGGCAAGCTCAATAGACGCTATATGAAGACGGCTTCCCTTTAGCAAGAGCCTAACGAGACGCCGCGATTTGTAGTTATTGATCACCTCTGTCAGAACAGGGATTGAATTTGCAAGGGGCTATCCTCCATTCATTATGCCGATGATTAAGATGTGTCACAGAGCCTGAGATGCTCACTACTTGAATGGAAACTGATGATGGTAATGACGAGTGCTCTGAATACTGATCCATCTCTGTCTCTTTCTCTAAAAATTAAGACGTTTTGTAGAAAAAAGCTCAAAATCCCTGACGCAAGCCGTGATCTATTTTTGGTATTTTTATTCTGACAACAGAAATGCTCCACAGACCATGAAACAGCTGTGTCTTAACCTGCAGGAGACATTTATTGTGTGTTTGTGTAAGAGCACACACGTGTTGTTTTTTGCATTTGTCTATGCGCCTGTATCTTTGTCTGCGTGTGTCTGTCTGCGTTTGCTCGCGCGTTATCGCCCTGTCACACAGTAATTACAAAATGCACCTGATCCACTTCCCAATCTAAAAAAAAATCACCACAACACCCTCGCCCTGTGTTTGCTTGGAGGAAACTGAGAGCAATGGAGACATTTGATCTGGTTTTCATCAGCTCCTCTTAAACCTGTCTGCTTCACTGATTGTCTATAAGGGGACCGGCTGCAGTGAAAAAAAGAATCATCAAAGTCAATGAGGAGAGTGTGATTAGCGTCTCAGTCTGAGTCACTACAACACTCTTAATTAATAACCAGTTGACTTTAACCGCAGAAGACACACACTCCTCCTCTGCGAACATCAAAGGCAAGGTTCTCTCAAACAATGCAGCACTGTTATTTCACCGCATTGAGGCAGACAAGAACACACACACACACATCCGCACCTCTTCTTTGAAACAGGGTGATGTTCAAACTGAATGCATTCTGTTGAAGACTGAACACCTGCATGAACAACTCACACATTGTGCAGTGCTATCACCTCTACTGTTTTGATCTATCTGCCTTTGCCTGCTGTACGTAATTTACAGGATTTGTGTAAAACACTTTCCAGAGCATGACAGACAAAATAAAAAGCCGAAACGCCGACTTGATCCAGGTGCAGAGTTTATTACAAGTTTGCGACTGAATGCTAGTCGGAGACAGTAACTGGGAGTGGCAGACTAACTGAGGTAGAGACAGAACAGAGACATGAGCGAGTGAGCTAGGCAGGGTGAATTAGAAATGTGAGCTGGCTGAGAGAGAGCACGGCAGACTGAAGCTGGCTGAGAGTGAAGCTGGTTAAGTGGTGCAGAGCTGAGCCAGAGAGCCTGGTCTACTGGAACACAGGAGAACAGGATTATAACTCAGTCAAGAAAGTTTACCGAAGACACAAGACAGACAATGCGCAATCCTAAGTTGGCCAAGGTATGCGTGTAGGCCGACACAACGGGTGGTGGCTGGTGAGGAGTAGATGAGTAGCTGGGTGTTGACAAACTTCAAAGTACAGCAGTTGGGTAGCAGTCAGGTGTGCCAGCTGATTGCAGATCAGATTTTTAGAGTGCCAAGACTGGGCGCACAGACACATTAACAAAGAGAACACAAAGCAGGAACCACAACAGACATGAGAGTGTTGCAGAGACCCAGCCAGGAGCATGACATCATATATTTGCTATTGGCTAGCACTGCTCTCGCATGTGGGCACGGAAATCCACAGAGAGGCAGTCAAAATGCAAAATGTGATCAGCTGAGACAGCCTTGTATTCTAACCTGCGCAGCAGATGGTTTGTTACACGGAGCCATCTGGAAAGTCATCTCTAAAAACAGTTTGGAAAAGGGCAGGAACTTTCAAAAATACTTGGTGGGTGATTGGATGAACAATCTATCGCCATCTACCCACTTCAGCTAATCAGATGCTCAAACCATAGGATGCAGGGAGGAATTAAATTGAATCTTTGTAATAAGCAGGCAGTGAAGCTGTCTAGGTAGTTAGCAAGTCATTAGAAGATTCTTGACAGGTAGCACTTACTCATGTCCACACCTAAATATGTCTGTAGCTGGGACCTTAATGGCCAGTAGTTCCTTGATGTATATGAACAGGGCTACAAGTTAGAACCTGGTTAGAATCCAGCTGAGTTTACTGGATTACTTATATTCTGGAACTCACATCAGTTCAGTTCATTTTTATTTCAAACATGTGCCTTCACAATCATTACCAAATATCATTCCATTATTTGTTTGAAAAGGAGCAGGCAGAAGTATTTACTTATTTGTCCCTACCCCCTCAAGTTTTACCTCTCATTCATTCATTCATTTATTTATTTATTTAGTTTTTAGTCTTAAAATAAACAAACAACATGAAACAAAAGTAAAGCAAAACAAAACATACATAAATCAAAAACAAGAAATTAGCAAGCCCCACCACAGTATAGTTTCTTTCCTATGAAAAATACATTAAAAAAGTGTTTTGGAAAAGATGGAATTAATAGATCTTTTTTACAGCAGGTGTCTTGACCTATCACAACAGGAAAACGCACTGATGTATTAATGATAGCTGCTTTCCTCATACATGATGTGCTGCTTTTGTGAATGCAGGTTCACTGTCTTGGCTTACTGAGACGCTTAATGGAACTGAGCCGTGCTGTGACAAATAACACGGTCTGCCATGACAGAAGAAATGATGCACTGTATATGCTTTGAATTGCCGTTTGACTGGAAATCAATAATGGGAACCCCATCTGAGCAGAAACCGCTGTTTACCCAAAGGGCTGTTTTTCTGTAACTGTTGCAGTTTGTTGTGATGTGCTGAAACAGAGACGGACACAGAGAAGGGAAGCGCAGGAAGTGTTTAAGCTACACCAGCTACAGCTGAGCACTGGATGCCCAAGCATGTTAGTCCACAGCTGTTGGCTACTCACAGCTTGCTATTCCATGTCACATGAACCCATCAATTTGCTGCAGATTGCTAGACTAAGAATAACAATAGATTTTTTTTTTATTCATCCACCATTTAGAAAGATTTTGGTGTGGACAAAACACAATTTTGTTAAAATTTTCCTTAAATTGTTGATTTTGACAATATTCCTTTTGGTACTTTAAGGGACCAGAAAACCCATTTTATCCTCAAGTTTCTATGAGCTTTGTCCCTTCAAGAAGAACTGAAGCACTGTTTCAAGAACAGTTCAAGTTAACTTAGATGAAAAATATTTCATTAAGACATTTTGGGATTTGGCAACATTCACGGTATTCATTTTTTCTCCCATAAGACACAAAATCATGTTCAAGTAGATCATTGGATTTTTTGAGGTTTCAGCTCACTTTGATTAAAATCTAAAAAATATTTCTAGACTTTGATTGTTGCACATTAAATATTTGGAATATAACTACAAAAATCGTAATGCCCAACAATCTTAGTTGCAGGGAAAGTAAAATACATAGCTGGAGGCTCTCATGATAGGATAGATGATGGTAGGGTGCTTTACTCAGAACCCTTGGGTTTAATAATAGATTTAGACAACATGTGCCTTGAAAGTGAGATCTTCGTTATTATGAGCTCCTGTTGATATGAACAAAACTATAAAACTACGCTCTTCAAGAACTGGTTTGAATAGGAATTAAATATACCATCCTCCTCATCATCATCATCATCTGCAAAAACTGACATCATATTCTCTATATTATTTCTACTTTTCTCCTCCTCCACCCTCTCATCCTTATTCCCCATTCAATTATTTGTTTCCAGTCTTCTTCCAGTCATATTATTATGCTGCCTCAGCTTGATCTGCTTTCCATGCCCCACATTAATCTTCAGTTTTGCCTTCTTCTGTCATTTCCCCCCTCCTGCAGCTGCTCATCCGTGTTTCATCTTTCTGTCTTCGTTCACCTTAAGCTGCAGTTAATGATGAATGAGACAAACCTCCCTTGGGCTGAGGCCCGGGCAGCTCTGTGGGATGGTGCACAGCAGGGGTTAAACTGGGCCAGAATCTTACAGGGCTGAGTCCTGGCACAATGACCTCCTGAAAGTCATCAAGGGGGTGCTCACCATGGCTGCAACCAATTTCAACTGTGTATACATTTTTTCCCCACAGCATTCTGTCTTCATAATATACAGTAAAAATCGTGTACCATTATGGTTAATAATAACACAGCTGCAGATGATATGAAATGTAGAAATCTGGTTTCCAGATCAGCTCCTTCTTTTGTCAGATAGATGACTAAGATTGTCTGGACAGATAGAAGACAAAGTAGGGAGAAAAACGGGTCAGAAACTGACATGGGGACCTCATTCTGTCACACAGCTGAATATTGAGATAATCTACTAAATCAGCATATGCCTCAATTGAAAGAAGTACATGGTTCTTATAGCTCTAAATGATAAGTGGCTAGCTTTAGCAGACATTAAGACCAACTCAGATTACACAAGTGATGACCAAGTGATGCTAGTTTGATACTTTTTTAATGAAAATATTAATGCAATAGCATATAATATTTGCTTTCTTTCTTGTTTTGGGGAACTTTTGCCTTTATTGAATAGTGGAGCAGTAAAGCTAGGAAACTGGGGAAAGAGCGAGAATGGAAAGACACAGAGCAAAGAACCACAGGTCAGACTCAAACCTGGGCCACTGCACTCTGCCCATGTGATATATGGTTGCCTTCTCACACACTGAGCTAAACTGACATCCATAAAATGAGTGGTTCATGCATGTTTATTTTAAAATTGCTTCTTTATCAGAGCCTGACACCTTCATTCCTATACTGATGCACATATTTTACAGAAACATTTTATTCTCATTAAACTGCTTGCTTTCCACACTGACAGATTCAGAACAGAAGATCTGCAGCACAGAGCAGTCCTTTGAGATTAATAAACACTTGGAAGAAAAAACAAATCTAGGTCTTTGTATGACCCCAATTGCAAAAAAAAGTTTGGTCATTATGTAAAATGGAAATAAAAACAGAATGCAAGGTTTGTAAACCTTATAAACTTTTATTTTGGTAACATTAGAAGATTAACATATCAAATGTTTACATTGAGAAAATGCATCATTTTAAGGAAAAAAAATGCTCATTTTGAATTTATGGGAGCAATAAATGTAAAAAACAAGTCAGGGCAGGGTCACGTTTACGTTTACCACCGTGTGCCATCCCCTCTTCTTTAAAAACAGTCCATGAACATCCGGGAACTAAAATATTCATTTACGAGATTTGCATTACAGGGCATTCTGTTTTTTTTATTTTCATTTTGCACAGCATCCTAGCTTTTTTGGAACCTGTGTTATATTTGGAAATTCTTTGCCTTGTATGTTGATCTAGTGCAACCTTGGAATCACTAGGGATGGGTATCGTTTAGGTTTTATCCGATACCAGTACCAAACCGGTACTTTTGAACGGTGCATTTCTCGGCTTTTAAAAAACTCTATGCGTCGCCAGGTGTTTCATCAGATTTGAGGAGTTACCTCCTTTGACAGTATCACAGTATCAGCTTAAAGCACTTGTTGCTGCTGAGTTTGCATCTTTTGCTGTGAAGTACAGCCAGACTTTGACCGCTTTGCCTTGGGCGTTTTTAATCTGTAGCTCTGCTCTAAAAGAACGTACGTACCTGGGCCTGCCTACTATGCTCGCAAAGGTAAAATGATTGGCTAGAATCCAAAGTGTGTGACATCTCAGGGGAAAAAAGCACCGAAATAAAGCACTGAAATGTGCGCTGCTTTTTGGTCTGGTTACTACCGTTTATGTCATGGCACAGGACACCGGTACCCATCCCTAGAAATCACCAAGGCTCTCAGCATTAGAAATTCCAATTAAACCCCTGGCATTCTGCTACCCACTGGACATTTGGGCCTGACTCCTTATTCATGGGCTGCATCATGTTCTCACCAGTCCGTGTACCTTTTGGAGACACATTACTCTCATGATACCCATTTTTAAAGACAGCACTTTCTTTCATTCCTCAGAGCACAATTCTCTCAGTTTGTTCTTCTTTGTTCTGATCACCACATGATCTGATTCAATGAGTGAGCTGAATTCACTCACACGTATTTCTTCCCACCAAAGTCTATTTTAAGACCGCGATACCTTTCCTCCTAACTTTTTGATAGACTTTGGTAATGCAAGCAATTACTACTGAATACCTTATCTGTGGTCCAGCAGTCTATCTGAGAATATGATCATTCTCACAATGCAGCAAGAGGCTGACAGAGACACTATAATGCCGGTGCGGTGAGGCCTAAACACAATAGGAACCTGCTCAGGTGACATCACACTTTGTACTTTTATCTGAAAACTGATTTTTAAAATGAAAATAATTTCAGAGCAGACAATCTCTGTTTATACTAATACTTCTGTAAATACTTCAGTGGTTTAAATTCAGTGGGCGTGTGTGTGATGGTGTAAACAGGACTGAGTGGAATTTTATTGTAGAAAATCTCACAAAGGAAGAACAGCAACAACAAAAAACAAGACCAGAGATTTCTCTGATTGGACCAAAGATAATGTGAAAGATGTGATTTACTTCTGAAAGTGAACCATAAGTTTTGATTGTATTTTCATGACTGATAAGACTCAATCAGGAAGTGAACACGGGTGTCTGTGTCATTGTTTAGCAAAAGCTTTTGTTCCTACCTGTCCAAACTGAAACAAAATCCCAGTTTTAAAGCTAAAACTAGGTCAGCAGTGTTTCCAAAAGTGTCAGTCATGTTTTAATCTGCTGTCAGTTGCAGGGAATTAACTGCCATTATTCATAGACTATTTAGCATTTATATATGCCAGTTGTACTCTCCTATGTCAAAATATATGCTGTTGAAATCCTTCTCTAGCTTGTTTTTTCATCTTTTTATGCATTTGACAGTGCTGATAGTTATCATTATTCTGACAGCTCTTATAGTAAATGCCGTCTTCCTTTCCAGCACCATTCCTGGGAAAATTACACACAATCACAAGAAAATCACTTCCAGCAGCTCTGAGAGGGAATCTCCAGAAAATTGGGACCATCCCGGCCATCAAATACTGCTATTTTGCCAAAGTCGCTGCTGTCTCAGAGATATGTGCAAGGTATCCTTTGACTTCAGTGCACCAGTTACAATAATAGAGAGATGGGTGTCATTGCAGACTCGCCACAAATGGCCACCTCTCCAGCAATCCTTGGTATCCAATTCAGATTCGCTCGTTAGCGTGAAGCATGGTTTGTCAACTTCAGAAAGTTGTGATTCACAGTTATGTTTGTTATTGCATTTAGATCGCACACACTTGAAAACATCCAAAGACAACAGGGCATCGTGCCATGTTTGTCTTTAAGAGAACTCATGTTCATGCTTGTGTGGCCTTTACTTACAAAGGATAACTGGAGGAGTAACAGAGAGCAAAAGAGAGAGAAGCTTTGCTCCCTTCACAACCTTGAGCCACATTGATCACTCTGTTCTCCTTTTCACATGATTATTGAGCGTTAGTCACGATTCATAAACAAGGAGGCCGAATGCTCTGGAATAATGCTTTAATAGACTTGTGGATGTCCTCAGAGTACAATAGTAGGGCAAGGACTCAGCTGATAGGTCTAAAGACAGTAATTCGATAAAACTATTGCTCTTAAGAGCAAAGTGGTGATTGTGAGTTTGCAGAGCAACATCGTGCATTATTCTTTATCATTTTTAAGCAGTATAGTAATAGCATGTGTCAGATAAAGAGTGCAGGACGTTAAGCAAGGTAAACCGTATACTCACAGTCAACTCAAACCAGAGCTGCACCCTCGGGATGTGAGTGCATGGATCCGGCTCAGCTGTGCCTCTTTTGCTGTTTTAGTGTAAATTGGATATTTCTAGCCCATTTCACTGTTATGTGTTCTGTTGTTGTTATTGTTTTTATCAGCCCTCTGTGCCTCCAAATTGCTCTCTAATCACTAATTTAAAATGCCAGTATAGCAGATGTCATAGCACAGCTGATAATGTCATGACAGTAAGTCGTGATGGCAACATCTGATTAACATCTGGTCATTAACAGAAACATATCCTCTCTCCATCTTTGCCTTATTTTTTCTTCATGCAGCAGATCAAGGAAAACTTGATCTGCTGCATGTCTGCCAAAAAAGTCAATAACAAATTAAATAGAATTTTAAATTATTAAAATCAGGTCAGGGGTTTTTATACATTCATTCAGGACAACTAGTAAAAATCTATTCAGTATGGACTTAGGCTATGTGTGTATTTTAGGACAAACTGAGGTTGAAGTACGGTTGTTTGTTATTGGGAATGTGTTCCATCAAATCAAAAACACACATACTGCAAGATTACAGAAGCATTGTTATGAATAAACAAAACTAACCAAAGTAAGTATTCCACAGTATTCACAGACGCATACAAAACCTTTTTGAATTTTAAATTAAAACTTGAAAATTGTTTTTTTACTCGGTATTGCCTCCCAGCCTGTCCACAGCACCCAAAGGATGAAGGAGATCCAGAGTCTTTGCCCTGAAAGATCAGAGCTACTTTGGCAGTATAACAATCACCTACATACATAAAGAAGGTGGTTTTCATGCTGTGGCTGATCAGCGTATAGCCAGTTACCGATCCAAGTCTGAAACTTCTTATGGGAATTCTGCATGCCGGTGAAGTTAGATTTCCTTTTATTGTTGCAATATTTATGACTTCTATAACTTCTTTCAAAATAAATGCAGCAGGAAAACTTTTAGTCATGTCTCCCTATATTAGCTTTTCTCTTGAGCGTACACATAACTAATTTAAAGAGTGCTCTGCTGTGTCTGGTGCCTTCTTATAACAAACTGTATATTCAAAATTCATTTCCATTTTCTTTATTTCCAGTTTTGACCTCGTCATCGTCTTCCACCACCTTTCTGTCTGCCCTTCCCTTTAAGCCTCTAGCTCTTTAGTGCCAGGCAATGGCCATGTCATTTACTGAAGCCTGCCATAGTCAAAGCTGAATGGATGCATAATGAATGACTCTTATCGCAAAGAATGACAGTGCAGGTTGGTTTCTCCTACAGAGAACTAGGGCTGCTGTTCTTCTTGTGAACAGTATCTCTGTCTGAGGGATGTAGCGAGAAGTATCTGCTTTAACAATATTTACATCTTATGACACACAGCTACACCCACATTTACCCTTTGCTTGACCCATGGATCATTCCTGTATGTTTTATTCATCTCAGCTGTCACATGAATGTTTTATCAAGGCATCGACAATAGCTGTAGTGCTTTCTTTCAAGCATAAACTCTCCACTGGTCCCGCAATGTAAAGATACCAGACTGAGGGTGTGCATCACAAACTGTTTCAGTGGGTGCATTCTTAGATTATCAGCACATTGCCTTTAAGTATCAAATTAATTGCAGAACCATTGTGTATATTCCCCTAGGGACAGAGAGATTTAATTAGATATTCAATCTAAATGGCTAACCAAAATGAAATATTCATGACTTAACACAGAAATTCCTTCGGTGTCCCTTGGCAATGTTCTGTTTCATATCAAGTGAACACTCATTGATAAAGAAAATATCATACATTTACATTTGCTTTTGCTGCCAGGAATTCTTTTTCCCAGTCGGACGTATAATCCGTTGAAGCATCATCTCAGGTCGTATACATTTCAGAATACAAAACTAGAAAGATTTTCCTCAGCGTAGCTATAATCAGAAACTGCCAAGTCATAATTTCTGTTACCTTCCATCCATTCCGCTCATCCTTTTCAGGGTCGCGGGGGGCGCTGGAGCATATCCCAGCTGTCGTAGGGCGAGAGGAGGGGTCCACCCGGGACAGGTCGCCAGTCTGTCGCAGGGCCAACACACAGAGACAAACAACCCTTCGCACTCACATTCACACCTATGGGCAATTTAGATGAATCAGTTAACCTACCTCCACAAACTGCATGTCTTTGCTACAATTTCATCCAGACTCTTGTTGATGATTACCAGCCCAAAATGAACAATATATACAGCATGATAAAGTAATTAATTACTCTCAACAAATAATAAGTCATACACTAAGCTAGTAGCTAAGTTATCTGTGTTGCTAACAAAAGCCAAACAATCTGTTTGTCTTTGATCAAACTATAGCAAATTACTGCACAATGCATTGTGTCTTTATTGTTAAGTTGTTTTTGTTTGCTACTATAATTTGCTAGTGACAAGAGAGGTCATGCTAAAATTTGAATTGTTTATGCAGCTATAAAACACCTATAAAAGTCACATCATTTGTATTTCAAGATTGAAACAATTTATTTATACCGTAAATAATTACTGAAGATACCATCGTCATGCCCTAAGCATAAACGTGTTTAACTTCCTTACTTAATGCTTAATACTTGATAATCTCAGCGGAAAGACTTCTATAAACTGAGGCAAGCAACTTATTTAAATTCATTTAACATTTAAGTTAAATTCATCAGGCCTTCTGCTGAATATTGTTCAACCCAGTATCAAGGCAAAGCTTTCATGCTTTGCTGCTCCTAAGGGTGAAATGGACATGCATGCTTAAGTTGCAGTAAGTTGTAGTAAGCTGCGCCACCAGCGCGATATATTACTTCAAAACACCATGAGAACAAACATTTAGAGATATATCACTAGTCAGTAGTGATGTGCGATACCACTGATTTCCTTTCCGATCCGATACCAAGTAATATTCAGGGTGGTATCGACGATACTGATCCGATACCGATACTTTGTACAAAAACTTATTTTATTTATTGTATCTCAAGCATCATATAGCGTCATAATGATTACAGGACATCAGATTACTTGTTCTTATCACTTAATAATGCAGAGTTCATCATATAGAAATAAAAAAACTGAAGTTGTGGCTATGTGAACACGTTGCCTGCCTGCAGCACTAAAGGACTCCGTGAGAGACGTCTGTCTCACCCTAGCAGCACCTGTCCCTCTCCTCCTCTTCAGTTCGCCTCAACATACGCTCGTCATATTCTGTGATATGATTTACTCTGAGGTGTTTGGCACGGTTAGTGATGTTGCCACAACCATACATGCCAACCCTCCCGATTTTTCATAGGTTTCATATATGCCTTGGAATACCAGACTCATTTTTAGGTAAGAGTTCAGACATATTTTGCTTGTAACTGCATTTTGTGCCTGCATAAGTGACAGTTTGTTGCAGGACGTGCGTCTGATGTTCCAGAGATAAGCAGGAGTAAGAAGATCAACAGGCGTGGAGACGGAGAGAATGTTCTTTTCAAGTGTGTCAAAAGTCGTTAACAGAACATTTGTGGTTTTGAAACTTATGCATGTGATGTATCTGCTTTGATGCATGAGGGAGCGTAAGAATACCCTGATGTTATAAAAACAACTGCTTGTATATTTTTGGGCGGAGATCGATGCTGATTGTGTGCAGTATTCATCTCCCCACGCGTGTGTTCATTAAAATCATTGTTTGACCCCAAACTCTTCTGGACCATCGTTGTTTTGTTCTCATCCTCAATATTCTGAACACGCGACAGTGTCTAGGCGGGCGATGCTTGGACCAACGCGGGACAGCAGGTCCTCAAACTGGCTGAGTGAAAGACGGTGGTATTGCTGGAATTGGCCTTCATCCAGGCGCAGCTCCTGGAGCAAGTGGTGAAACTCACCAAACTGCTCACGCGTCTGGAGGACCTGATGGACCCAGGTACGGCGAGGACATCTTTTACGCCGCTGCTCTGCTCTCCACAGTAAATGGAGAAGGGAGACTCTCTCTTCAAGCGCTAGCTCGACAGCTGCCATCTAGCAAAGATACCTTCCGGCACAACTTCCTCCCACATCCCACCCACATTTCCGGTTCACACGCGTCAAAATTGCGAATGTGCACGTGTCAAATTAGGGGCGTCTGGGGCGTTTTTGCTTGCGTCTGTCTGTTCTGTTGCGTCTGGAAAAGGGTTTTTTTGCCCCAAACTAAAAAATTGTCAGTACCATGGTCATATATTTCCATTAAATATGTCACTACAGCAATGGCTATGGTAAGCATATACTGTAGAGTGAACACCAATGTTAGACATGCTCCAAGTATTTTTTTTATGTTTATTTCCTTCAAAAGCTAGAAGTTGGCTTCCAAATGTTATACAGCATTTTTGTAAGAAAAAAGAAAAAAGGTGTTTACAACTGAAAGCTTACGGAGCAATCAAGCCCACTGTATATAATATTTGACCTGTTGAATGCAAATCCAATTTTAAGTTAAGATTGTCATGGTACTGTTTTGTCTTTTTCTATCACTTAGCTGTAAACATGAAAAAGCAAAGCAGCGTCACCTACTCTGGTTTTGTTGCCAGCACATGTTCGCATTCTTCTCCTGTAAATCACTAGCTAGCAGCCCCTTCCAGATGAGATCAGGCGCATCATTAAAGCCGGTGTGATTGATCGAGGAGAAATGTGTAGTCTGTCAAGTCTTTCATGTCATGCAGAAAAGCAGTAAGATTTTATGACTATAAATGCCTAATCTGACTCAGTAATTGTCATAACAGGAAAAGCCAACGAATATACTTGAGCAGCATTACAGGAAGAGAATCTCTATCACTTTAGCTCTAAGAGTTAAAAGTTTTACCACTTCACTGGACCTGCACCTAACATGTCAGTTTCACTGGCCCATAAACTGCAGCAGTTGATCATGTAGAAACTGCTTCCTTCTCTTCTCACCGTTTTTTATGGAGAGGATCCTGCCTGCCTACTTCTCCTGGGTTCTTCCACACTTGGCTCACTTTGATGAGACCTTGTACTGTCTCTTGCCCTCCCGAGACGGCGGTTACATCTTTGTCAGGCCAAGAGCTTTCTTTCTGGCAAAGCTGTGGTCAAAAATTACACTGTAATAGATTTTGTCTATTACGGGGGGGGGGACATTTACACTCTAAGACATCACGACAAGGTCCTTCATTATTATAGATAAAGCACTGCAAAGTGTATATAGATACACTACTGTAATAAAGGGGGGATTTAGGAAAGATTAAGAGCTTAAAACTTCAATGTTTCCAACAAGTGTGTCCATTTAAATTAGGTCAGTGGTATTTTAAGGATTATATTAAAATGGCAAGTGTTAATTTCCTCTCAGGGTTTAAAAGTCTGACTCAACCATTGCTGTCCTTATTTAGTTTCCCAGGTAAAGTTTTCTGTAGATTATTATTTAGTGCGGTTGCTTTTTTTTCCTATTTATTTTCTTATGTTCATTATTCTTAAAGAAAGTAACACAGTAAGGCAAATGACTGGAGTCACATGAGGACATTGGAACATGAGAGGTAGTCACGAGACGGAGGAAGCTCGCACAAGGAGACTGGAAGAAGTCCAACTTCATTAACACAAACTGAAAGAGGAGCTTGACAGCTCCAATACATGGAAAATAATGTTCTGATGATAAAAAGGCTAAAAATTCAGACACAAAACTATCTCTAAGAAACATCTTCCATACACAATAATGTTTATAATTGTCTTAATTCTTTATGCATAAGCTTCACCAAGGTGCTGGAAACACTCCTCAGGTATTTTGGTCCATTGACATGAATCATCACATAGTTGGTGCAGATTTGCTGGCTGCACATCCATGATGAAAATCTCCCGTTTCTTTCTCAGAATCAAGAATCATCAGAGCAGGTAACACACTTCTGTTGTCCACTTTTGGTGAGCCTGTGCAAATTGCACCCTCAGTTTCCTGTTCTTAGCTGACAGGAGTGTCACCTGCTGTGGTCTTCTGCTGTGTAGTCCATCTCCTTAAGGGGTCTATGTGGCGTGTATTCTGCATGGTTGTAACAAGTAGTTATTTGAGTTACTGTAGCCTTCCTAACAGCTCAAAATAGTCTTGTGATTTTCTTCTGATCTCTGGAAGGCATTTTCTCCCAGAGAATTGCCACCTGCTGGATAGTTTCCCTATATTTTTATACCATTTCCTGTAAACTGAAGAGAGTAGATCATCAGCTTCTGAAACACTTAGTCAAGACCATCTGGCACCAATAACCATGCCATGTTCAAACTCTCTTAAATCACCTTTCTTATCCAATTTTCTGATGCTCGGTTTCAACTTCGACAGGATATCATGATCTTGTCAACATCCCTAAATGAATTGAGTTTCTGCCATGTTATTGGCAGACAACCCAGCTGAACAGATGGGCCTAAAAAAGTAGCCGGTGAGGACATCATGGTGGATAACCTCCTTCAGTGACTGTTATATTAAAATCTTCTGTTGACTGCTGCTCACATCTGTGTTGATATAAAAATATAATATATATGAAACAGATTTAGCTTTCATGCCTCAAAATCTTGATCAGTGGTCAGCTTGAAACACAAGAAAGGGTCACGAACCACTGCACTTTTGTGTGGCATTTTTGAATTAAAGAGTTATTGAGTGTGTAAATGGCTGTGAGCGTTGTCACTGTTTTGTTGCTGTTATGCACATGTGTGTAGTGCAGCTGGAATATGTGCTGCAAAGAGCAGGCGAAGACAGTGAAAAATGGATTAATGAAAACAGGGATGTTTAAAAAAGTGGATCTGAAGTCCTTAAAGGGATATTTGAAAAACTTTGGTCTTTATGAAGTTCTCAAACACTTAATACCCAACTCCCTAAAAACAAAGCACAAAGGCTAGAGCCAGCATTTCCCCCATAAAAAAGACATTGGAATAATGTGATGTTACGTTCTTAGTCTAGGTGTGCATTGAACGCAACAAGAAACTGGCCCCACTCACGCGCCACCCAAGAAAGAACACAAACAGTCGTATCTTTTAAAGTGCTAAGCAGCCATGTATTTGCTTCAGCAGTGAGCAATGCCAAAAATAACAAACAAAACTCCCTAATGGTCCCTATGCTTTCCTACACAAATGAAAACCAACCAAAAGACAATTCCCTTACCTAACTTTCTAAACAAAAAGCAGGAGAAAACTTAATCAACAAAAATGGCTTCTCACGCCTACCAGGCTGCTGCAGTGAGCAATATATACAAGGTGAAAAAGATACACAATCGCTACTTTACAAATCTATTTACAAGATTAAGGTTCAACGCACACACAAAAAGGTTGTACTTGGTTATACTTGCAAATCAATGGGCAAAAACACTCTACGAAACAACGAATCAAAAACACAGGCTCTTTATTGGATGGTGGAGGCTAGGAGAGAGGGGGGCCAGGTGGCTGTCATCTGGTGGTTAAATACTGGGGGTGATCAACCAATTATCCAGTCCCAGGACAGGAAGAGACTCCACCCAACTACTCAGCAGGCATGCCCAGGGGTCCACCCCCTAAGAAAGAAAAGGGGGAAAAACCCACAGCCATCCTCTGGTGGGAGGAGTCACACATAAAACAAACACTGACAACATTGGATCATAACACTGACTATGAACTGGGCCACACACAGAGGTCTACAGACATATCAGAAGCCAAGTCATTATAGTGATGCCACTGCAAACTGAACAGTAGGGCTCTGTCACATCTGCATGCCTATATGTGAAATCTAAACTGTAGTAAGAACAGAGTTAAGATTTCTGTAACTGAAGTTTTACATGAAGTTCCTTATGAAGTAAAAAACAGTTGGGCAAGAAGTTTGATGCTGTTCATGAGTTTAACAACAGTGTAAACGATGTCAGGTTTTCAGAAATCAGTCAGAACCAGCCTCTTGTCTGTGTTACTATAGCAGCACATACACAAGTAGATTATTTCAATTATACAGTGTGATTACTAATTAAGGTTGTGTTGCGTGTGGTCTTTGCTCATAATCATTTGATAATCCACAGGAATTTACAGCATAAGACCCAAATGTCAACTTCAATCAGCTTCACAGCAACAGCAATAAACACGTTTCATGAAAAGCCTATACTTACAGTAAACAGCATAACAACAGCTAAATAATATGGTGATGTTAACTATAATTTAACTCTAATCATAGGAATAATTCATCCAAGTTAATTAAACTTGATTCCCTACAGCATTATTGTTAAAACTAATTAAATGTAGGGCTAACTGGCATTTTCCAAGTCCTCAAGAGATCCATTTAGATAAAGTGGCAATTACAGGGACTGGTCAGAGTAAAAGAGCTTTGAAGTATAACTCAGTTTTTCCTTTGACAAGGCCTTAATGGTAAAATGTTAGTTCTCTGTCTTGTGTTTAAAGTTTGCAGTTTATAAAGTTTGTTTGTATTCAAGTGGCTGTGTTCATTTTGGTTTGTCAGCAATACTGTACATCAAGCAGCACTGCTCCTGCAATGGCTTAATCTGTGGATTCCCATTGTGAGCGAGCCTTTGTGTTTGCTTTGAACAGCGAACCATTGTTTATCTACAATACATCCCAGCATTCCACACACTATGATCAAATGGAGCTTTACGACACGCTGCATCGAAACGTGTGCTTATCATGAACTTACGCTGATGTGGATCACTTGTTTCTTTTTCCCTGTGCTGCCCCTTTTCAGGCAGATGATACTTTAAAATTTTCAAATTCAAGATGTCCAGATTTTTGTCTTGCCATGGCTATCAAAGAAAATCCTACAAAAACGTAATGTGCTTTTTAGATGGGGAAGCATCTTTATTGTATTGCAGAAGCCATACTTGTGGACTAAGTATTGATATAAAATATGATAATTTGGGCATTAAGGAATTGTAAAGGATGAATGAACCATTGTGTTATAAAGTTTATTGACGCAAGAGTTTCACAGTCGGCAGCAAAGACTTGAAACTGGGGAAATCGGCAGGATTTTGTTTGTTTGTTTTTTGGAGTCTCGGTTCAGGTGGCTTTCCTGTTGGGTGTGGAGAGAGTGACCCGTGGAAACCAGAGCTATTGTGAGGTTAGAACTGTGTTTTCTTGGGAAAAGACTGCGACAGGATGGGAATGTACTGACCAGGGCTCCACAGAGGAACTGCAGCAGTGAAGCATGGACAGGCAGGTGAGTATGGCTGGTAGGTTTCCTCAGTTTCCTGCTTGGACAATGCAAACCAGTTCAAAAGGAAAGTGGCAACACAGGTGAGAATAAACTGAAACAAACAAGACACATATCAGCTAAACTGACTGGGACTTAGATCAGCCTGACTGCCACACTGATTGCCAACAGTCTGGCAGAGAGTTGTGGCCTGAGCTGCTGTTTAAAGAACTTCCAGATGAGAAGCTGGTATGCCAGGTGAGGAGAAAAAACTGAGAAAGCTCCGCCCGGCGGAGGACCGCTCATGCCCACTTGGGAGAGGAGGCCACTGCAAAACCATGACAACTACTGAAAGTCTGGAAACTTCTAAATGAGAACAGATGTGAGCACTGATGCCTAAATCACAGATCACTGTTCTGCAGCATCAGAATCAGAGTACCTTATTAATCCCAGGAGGGAAATTGTTTTGTTGCAGAAGCTCAATTAAGACAGAAATATGAAAGATTATAAAAATATGAAATATTTTCATACTACACCTGAAAAATTGTCATTAAATTAAGTGCAGTATGTTAAAATAAACATTCCAGTGTTAAACAAAACTATGTATAATATACCAAGATATGGCGAGTGAAAATAGCCCAGGTATCATTGGGAGGAATTACCAAGTTTGATGCCACATAGGAAGGATTTCCTGTGGAGTTCTGTGGTGCATCGTGGTGGAACGAGTCTTTTCCTGCGACTGCCCAACACATCATGTGGGAGATGTGAAGGATTGACACCTTCGTCAGAGAGTCATGCTCCACATCTACAATGTTTCTGCCCTTGTGGATCGGTTAACTTATTAGTTTACTAGTCCCCACTACCCTCAGTCTGTTCCCTAGTGTCCCCTACCGCACTACAGCATAGAGGTTGGTACCAGCCACTACAGACTCATAAAACACCTCGAGCCTCATCTGGCAGATATTTAAAGACCTCAGTAGCAAAACAAAAAGTAGGGACTTGGCTCTTCTTGTGAAGGGCTTCTGTGTGTCTAATGAAGTCCTGTTTATTATCAGTGTGGACATAGAGGTTCCTGTAACCATTCACTGTCTCCATACTGTCCCCATGGATGGAATAAGAGGTCAGCAGTGTCCTAATCCTTCTCATGTCCACAACCAAGAGGTTGGCATATAGCTTATAACATGCATAGGTGATTACAAATACAGATACAAGAATGCGTGATGGTTTCAAATCAAAAATAAAGTTGTCAGTCTTTTCTCTTTGATCCCTCTTTAGTAAGGCAGCCAGTCCAGGGAGTGTGTAGCTCCTTTTAATCAGCTATATGCTGAGAAGCACAAACAGGAATCAAGGAGCAGAAATCAGTTCCAGCTAGTTTCAGCAGGGGTCACAATACCTGATTCACTTTGAAAACTGGATTTCCAGTAAGGCCCTCTAATGTAGTCTGTGTGTGGTGTGTGTTCAGCTCTGTAGTTCACAAAAAGAAAGCTGAAACGCTCATACATGAATGTGTTGGGGGTCCAGATCAACCCGTGCAGCTTTGATTGAGGACTCTTTTGAATCATGCTCCTGGGATGCACCTCATCAAAAGACACTTAAATTCAGAGCTTCTTGGCCCAAGATTTGCCTGTTTAATATGTAGCTGTGAATAAAAGGACTCATTAAATAAACTCTGAGCGAGTTAGGCAAATATTGAATTAGTCTCCAGTATAACCTAAATTTATTTTCTCCTGTTATGTGCTAAGTGGTATTTTGGTAGCTTTTCAAAAGTGGAACAGGAAGTATAACAAAATTTATGCAAATCAGGAGGTTATGCCGACAATTGCCCAAGGGGCTTCTGCATGCAGACTATTGATGTCATCTGGGTGTGACTTCAAAGCACAGTGAGGAGCGCTCATCCTCCTTCAGGGGCACGAGGGTCAGCTTGCTGACAAAACACAGGTTTTCCATTAAGTATGACCAGAGCTGGTGTCACCTACAGCTGGATATTAGGAAAGCGGGACTATTTGTCACAATGCAGCCTGTCCAGGTCTCTCCACACTCAGCTGGCCCAGTACTGTCAGCCACGAGGAAAAAATTAACCCAAAAAGAATGATTGTGGGGAAGAGGTCTGAAATTGGGAATGCAGCATGGAGAAAATGGCTTCTTCTTCTTTGGAAGAAAGAGAGTTGTCATGAAAGGCGCCAAGAGACCAAACAAAAGTCTTACAAGACTGAAACTCAGTTCAGCCTAAGGGCATGCGTATACCAGAAAAGAAGAGGTTCATAAGGCATGTTGTCTAACTACATCAGAATGCAAAAGCGTGCAGCTGTTCAGAGTGGTCGCATTCAAACAAACAACAGATAGCCTGTTGTTAGGGTGAGAGGGATGACAATTAGAAAATAAGGGGGCACAGTTTCAAAGAATCTGGAAGTGACTCATAGCACTGCGGCTGTGCTTTTCATGTGAACAATGAGAGATTCAAGATTGCTTCCAATGCAGCCGACTGATTTCAAATAACATATGGCAACAAGATTCAAATGAGATGATACCAAACATCAAGAAAAACTATTACATCTGGTTCCTGCCAGCCTGTCCCTATAGGCAAAGAAATTTAAAAAAAAGAATAGAGGTATAAAAAGAAATCTATACACTGAGAATATGCAGAAGCAGGGTGCATAGTGTTAAATCTCACTAGTGAAATCACTGTAGCACTTCAATAAAAGTGTCCTTGAAAGCTGCTGAAGGTATTCTTCCCCCTTCAGACACAGTAAAGGGTTTTACTTGAGTGCAAGAGGAAGCAGGTTTGTTAAGTTATTGTGATTTTGACAGGGAGGAATCTGACTTCAGGTTCAGTCAGATACATTTTTCCCAGCAGTGCAGGCAAACAACATGAAATATTTAACATGACAGTTTGCAGTGAGAGAGCTGAGCTTGGAACAGAATCCATACCTTCTACTATCTTGAATGGCTGATGTAAAGATCTGTATATAGTTTTGTTTCTTTTATAGAGGCGAGATGTTAGTGTTTCATTTCTAGGGGCAGAGGAAATCCAACCCTCTTTTCTTTTTTTTAATCTGATTGTACTTGCAATCAGAACAGTTGTTCTGCTGTAATTCAGAGCAGAAGATAACAGGCACCAGCACTGGTAGAGTGACTGTTGATTAAATGTTTGGGTATCTATGACTGTTGTTTTAAACCAAGTTCAGATTTTAAGGTTCTTAACAAACTGTGTGTTGGAAGGTTGTCTGTTAAGACAAGTTTAATACCCACCTAGGTTGACTTTCCTTCCTATTACGACCTTCCTCAAACCAGCCCACATTGGACTTTGGGATGTTAGATGCAAAAATACAGTGATGGTTTCTTCCCTTAGAGTATTAAAAATGTTAACTAATGCTTAATCGTGTGCACTTATTATAAAGTGTTACCAAAATGTTTTTGGTTCTGTCTGGCATTAATAAGTTTCACTTTAAAAGCTTAGTAATTAAGATGTTCTCTTTCCCTCAATGTACAATCAGTCATCAATTTTTCTGTATTATCTTTGTTTGCAAATTAAATTTCAAGGTTGTGTACTAGATCAGACTGTAAAAAGTGAGTTTAAACCAAAACTATATATATATCTATAAACCTTAGTTGTTTGTCAGCTCTTCCCTTTTTACTCTGCTCTTCTTGTGCAGTTGTATCAATAGCTGGTCTGTGGTCTGTTTGATGGCAGTCAATGGAATTTGCTATGGAAACTCAGCTACTTGGCAGTAACCTATTTCATATTATTTTGAGGGCAGGAATTTACGTCTAATTTTATATTCGTCAGCTGGTGAAAAGTTTACACAAATCACATTATGCTGCAGGATGTGGAATACACAAGTTTCTGGAGAGAGCCCAAGGGAGCTCACAAAGACGCGTCATGCCGATGGGACTGAAGTTCGCCACGCTTTTACAGAGAGACTTTCCTAGATGCTTAAATATCTAACTGTGGTGGTTATTATCCTGTGGGCAAATATAAGCACAGCACCAAGTGTTTACAAGAATTTAAGAACAAAAGAACTAGAGCTAACTGTAAAAAGTTCACGTCACTTGTACCATATACATTGTTTTGCAAGAGCTCTCTAAATTAGACAGGCAGAGTTTGTGTCATATGCGAAGCCACAATAGCCACATTTATTGGGAATTTACCAGGTTGGAATAAATTTTGAATATACGGTATGTTCTGTCATGTACTGTGGATGAATGTAAACCTATTTACATTGTTGTCTTCATGTAGGAAGCATTTACATAAACAGATGCCTGGTAAGGATGTTTATGTAAGGACTCAGACACAGGGTGAAATAGCAGACCGTGCATTCAGGCTCTGATGTTACAGTAGGTCAAAATAACATTGAGAAATGAATACAATAAAAACTGGATGCTCTCCACAGAGTGGGACCCATGCTGCTACTCGGTGTGTTCCTGCATGCATGTTGTATATTTTTACACAAGTATATGTGGGCTGCCAGCTGCTGTTCATCTTGTAGGAGGCACCGTGCCTCTGAAGTGAAGTGGCAGTCAGAG
Source organism: Pundamilia nyererei (assembly GCF_000239375.1). Lineage (NCBI taxonomy): Eukaryota > Metazoa > Chordata > Actinopteri > Cichliformes > Cichlidae > Pundamilia > Pundamilia nyererei. The sequence goes on from NW_005187448.1 coordinate 320,621, forward strand.
TCGTTTGGGTCAGAGGGGTCAATACACTCATAACCAATTATATGAAACTTTTTATTCTCTTGATAACATCAGATGACTCATGTGACCTTCATTTCAGTTTAATCTTCAGCTTTAACTAACCAAGAATAACGTTCTGAATGATAAGCTGAGCAGTATAGATTAATTCAATTATTCTCCATAGCAATACTCATTAATATGTGAAAATGATAAGCAGTGATTCCAATTAGACTGCCAATCTTTATGCATTCAAGTCCTGAAAATACTGCTTCCTGATTGGATTAATGCCTGAATTTAACTTAAAGTTCACCTACAATTCACAATGGTATGTATGTGGAAGCATTTATACATTTTCAGTATGTTGCCTTGGGCATGCGTATGTGCTGAAACAGACATGCAAAAGAATATACTGGATATACTGAAATGAACTGATAACTCTCAGCCCAGAAGCACTTGTCATTATTTCCTGGATAATAGCATAATTTAGGGCAGGTGTCAGTTTCTGCTGAATTCTAAAACAGGTCATGATATTCAAATTCGTCCTCGGCTGCATGTGTAGCCAAAAAGCGTTCTTTGTCCAAAGCCCCATGTTTCAGTACGTGTAAAGTATCCGCATGTGTGGCATGAAACAAAAAGAAGCAAACTTACCTGAGTGATCTAGAATTCAATCACTGATGTTTTTGCATCTCATCAATCTTACTCTGCCTCTTTCATCCCATCTTATCATGCTGCTCTTGCAGGATAAATCAAAAGAGTGAAACGGCTTGTGAGAGGATTTTTTTTAAACATGGGTTATACTGGCTAACAAGTGACATTGGTGTGACTTTATAAAACATACAACATGTTGTTACCTTTGTCACACTGAATTAGATGTGAAGTATCACACAGTATGGCAGCAGGGAATCGGCTGAAGTGACCATAACACTCAAGTCGAGGCTAAAAACTGTTTCCTAAATGACTGCATCAGCTCATTACAAAGTGTGGAAGAATAGGTCCATGTGGACTTAATATCCAAAGTGTTGGAGTGGAGATTCAATTAAAGCCCTCACACTATGTGAAAAATGTCATGGACGGTGACCTCAGGTTCACTGCCCATATAAAGACTGTAACTGAATCACTTTTTCAGCATCTCACATAGCTAAACTGAGAGACTATGTGCCACAGCAAGATCTAAAGACGCTTAATCGTGTCTTTATTTCTTGTAGAGTTGACTACTGCAATGCTCTAGAGGAGGTTAAAATAACACTGAACACAAATGAACTCAAAACAGAAAATAAAATACAAGCAAACCTGAAACTTACTCCACTTCAGCAGGTAAACAAAGTGTTTCTGAATTTCAGTTAGAACATAGAAACCAAAGATTCAAAATGATAACCAAGATCCAACTCACTGATCTAGATTTAAACAATAAACATCAAAACAATACCAAAAGCGATCATCATTACAATCATATTATCAATGTACCATTGGTTTCAAATAGGCTTTAGATTACAACATTGTTGCTGATTGCTGTTATTTCTGTGACAGTAAGCCGTCCAGCTAGTTACAGTTAGTTACAGTTAGTTACAGTCACAGTTACACCTTCGTTTCCACGGTCACCGGCAGACCTGACGAAAGAAGGAAACCAAAAGAGTGAGAAAATATTCACGTGGCTGTTTCCATCAGAATGCGTGGTGAAAGCAGAAATAGATGAACACAGATGGCAAACTGTGTGCTTTAGCTTTAGACTCAAACTTGTTGCAGCCTTCCATAAAATATAAGCCCTTTTCACCCACAGCACATCACAATAGTCTGTTTGCGTCAGGCTGTCAGCTCATCTGCTTCTTTGGCTGACTTTGGTCCCCCTCTAAATTTTCATATGTGCTTATTTTGACAAACTGCCTTTAAAACTAATGATTTCCCATTAAATGGCCCATATACTCAAAGTACTAAAGAAAAATCAGCAAGTGTCCCTCTCTCCCTTACTTAATCATTCTTACTCTGCTCCCAGCCAGTCCACTTTCTTCTAACGGTGCTTTCAATTCTGCCCATATGCTGCTTTTGATTACTGCAACAACCCATTAAACACATACACAAACAAGAACACACACCAACTGGCATGTAGCTCACAGCTGTTTTTTTGTTAGAAATGGATGTGGGGAAAATGGTCACGTCGATGATGTTTCTGGTGAGCCATTTTCATTCATTCAGCTGTGCATTGATTAGTTTTTACCTCCAAAAGCAGACCAAATGTAATCAATCAGTTAAAAGTACTGGAAGTGTGCCTCTGCTGGGCCCTGTCTGCAATGTGTTAGTGTGTGATTCATAAGCATGTACTCTAACCACCACAGTCATCATCACCATCAGCATCATCATAGCCTTTACTGTCATCATAATTCACATCATCATTATTACACTTTTGTGTGATTCATTATGCCATTATCTACCCAGCTTTATGCATACTGTACTAGTTAGAATATGCAATAGCGGCTGAGTCGTCTGATTGAGATTTATAGCCAGGGCAGCAATGATTATGACTCCATTACACAGAGATCGACTGCAGGTACATGTTACATTGACTCTCCACATGTTCCCTGAGTCCATGCTAACAAATGGGCCTCCTTCCAGTCAGTACCAACTGTTCATCAACTGCCATTTAGCAACTGGATAACAGATGGTTAGTGTCTGCGCTATGATACATCACTGTTAAACTGAGGAAATAACGTTATATTGTAACTACAATGTATTTTTAAAAAGGCGTAGTTATATACAAAAATGCATCAGTAACAAAAAGTTCTTTAGCATGCAGAAGTTGATATAACTGCCTGCTACTAGTGCCTCTGCAGCAAGTGATGTGGGATTATACACTGTTCAAAAAATCAAAAATCAAACGAACACATAGAAAAGACATTCGCTTTTAATGGGGAAAATAATGCTGGATCTACACTGACATGGACACAATGTGTTTGAAGCAAAAGGATGCCGCATTGTTTGCTGGAAATGAAAAATAAAAACCTACCGAGGGATGAATTGTCCCAGAGCTGTTCTTATTGGATTCAAGTCACGTGAGTGTGCAGGCCAACCAGTGGTATCAATTCCTTCATCTGCCAGCAACTGCCTGCATACTCTCACCACATGAAACCAGACATATTTATGCACCAGGGGGAACCCAGGACATATGGCACCAGGGTAGGGTCTGACAGCAGGTCCAATCATTTCATCCTGATGGCAGTCATGGTGCCGTTGCATAGGCAGAAGAGGACTTTACGTCCCTATAGGGTCATCCCTCCCCAGACCTTCAATAACCCACCGCCAAATCGGTCTAGCTGAATGATGCTCCAGGCAGTTCATGTCTGTCACATGTGCTAATCTGTAAAAAGCACAGGACAACACTGGTGGACCTGCCAGTTCTGATTTTCTATGCCAAATGGGCTCCAGCAATCACAGAGCCTGCTAGAGAACCCTCAGACCACTCTCATGAAGTCTGTTTCAAATTATTTGGTCAGAGACATTCACACTGGTGGCCTGCTGGACATATTTCTGGCAATCGCATGTACTGATGTGCCATCCTGGAAGAGTTGGACTACCTTTGCCCTCTGCAGGGTCCAGGTATTGCCTCATGATGCTACCAGTAGTGACACTGACCCTAGCCAAGTGCAAAACTAGTGAACAAAGCATCAGAAAAGATGAGGAGGAAAAAAATATCAGTGGCCTTCACCTGTGAAGCCATTTCTCTTAGAGCACCTTTTGTAAATTTAATTAACACCAAAGAAGTTGAAACCTATTACTAACCCTCTCTACTAATTAACCTACCAGATACTTATTCTAGTAGTCTAACTGAATAAATGCTATGCTCTGATTAAAAAGTGTTCCTTTAATGTGCAATTTCACTCAAAGCAATAAGACTGCATGTGCTTTACTTTCTGCTGTTATGTGTTGCATCATCATATGAGATCGGCACTGGGGAGTTAAAGAAGTGAATGAAAATTCATAAGCGACCAAAACACAATCCCCTCCTGCTTTAGACTGCTGGTGGCATTCTGGGTAGCCAAGGGACCAGAGCACTAGTTGGCAGTCTAATCTCATTTTACCTCCTTGTGAGATCACATTAGCTGTAAGTTTAATGTAACAACAGAATATTTGCTCAAAATCTTCAAAATGATTGAATAAACCTTGGAATAAAAGAGGAAATTTCCTATAGTTTAACTTAGTAAATGAATAACTCTGTAATAAATTCAGTCTGTCTATGGGTAAGCAAAGTGTTGTTATTTCCCCTCATTAAGGTTTGACACAGTAATTAACTTTGTACTTGCGTCATTAATCCAGCGCCATTAAACAAACCCTTATCAAATACATTCTTCTGTATAATTGCTCTGATTACATCACACATGCCTTTAACATCTGCACTGGGATGTATTTGTACAGCGTGCACAAAGACATGCCTGATAATCAAGTATTCCCAGGTTGGAATCAGTCAGTGTTGAAGAATATCTGCCTCACTGGGACCAGTGGGATAAGACTACTTGCAGGAAGTTCTTACTTCTGTTTCACTGCCCCACACTTCATTGTGTGCAATGACAACATATTTAGGGCTGGCGTTGTTTGATGTGATGTCAATGTTGTGAATTCCCATGAGCGTTGCTTAGAGGATCTTAGTGTTTAGCATGAGTCTCAAGGGGTGTTTGAGCAGCTGGAAATGCACAGTCTGCTGGGCTCTTTCTGCTTTGAGGTACCAGTTCCATTAAAACCGGTTTGATTTCTTCCTAAAACTGTGACTATTGCTGTCGAATACAGGGCCAGCTGTCAGTAACTAGACTTGATGGGCTTGCTTCTAGCCTATATAGGCCAGCTGGGACCAGAGTTTGGCTGACAATATGGAGATCAGGGCTCAAATAACCACCATTGCTGAGGATGTTTAGAAAGAAACACCTTTTCACAAAACTCCCCTCTTCAGCAATTAGCTATTCAATTTTCCCTGGCTTGGCTCATCGGTCAGGGAGTTAGAAAATCTGAACCATCTGCCAATACAGTCAGCAAAGGCAACTAACAGCCTGGGGCTGTTTGGCATGTTTCTGTCTTAGCATGTGAGCAAAACCTTTTTTTCTGTTTTTTCTTTCTTTTATGTTTTGTTAAATTTTGCAACCTTACACGGCACCCTGCAGCTAAACTTGCAAAGGAAGTCGTAATTACAGAGGGCCACTCTATAAATGTGGCATTACTGGGAGATAACTCATATCCCCTAATCACATAGTTCTGGCTTCGATATTCCCTGATACTCAGCAGTTGTGTTTCCACGTGTTGATGGCATTGTTTAAGCCTGCTCCATGGAATCAGTCAAGCACTTGCAAAATGTGTCCAACAAAAACAGAGACGTAAATGAAACACAAAAACAGGCTGATGCACAACAAAAGCTGCAGGACTGAATGCGAGAACTATCGAAGATCAAATAATCAAAGACAACTACTGCTTATCCAAGACTAGGGATGGGTATCGTTTAGGTTTTATCCGATACCAGTACCAAACCGGTACTTTTGAAACGGTGC
>NW_005187448.1:326830-342694 GCF_000239375.1 Pundamilia nyererei
TTTTTAATCTGTAGCTCTGCTCTAAAAGAACGTACGTACCTGGGCCCGCCTACTATGCTCGCAAAGGTAAAATGATTGGCCAGAATCCAAAGTGTGTGACATCTCAGGAAAAATAAAGCACCGAAATGTGTGCTGCTTTGGTTACTACCGTTTATGTCAGAACTGGTGCCATGATGGCACCGGAAACCGGTACCCATCCCTATCCAAGACATGGATATGGGATGGGTGGATGGATTATTAATAAAATGAAAGAGAATGGAAAGATGAATAAATAAATACATATGTACATATGTAATGTTACAAAACCATCAAATTATTTTTTTAGTTAACTTTTGAAAATATAAAATTCTTGAACTTTTCTCGTCCTTTTGAAGGCTTTTGGTGGCTCTGAGCAAAAAAGTTGAAAGTAGCATTACAAAATATTTTAGCTGCACTTTGAGAGGCAACAACAGGAGGCTCTGAATGGCCTACCTGACTCATAAACCAAAAGCCTCTGTGAATGGTGCAAGGCCATGCAGTGCTTTATAATTAAAGAATTTTCTAATAAATAAAAAACCAACAGTTAACCACTAAACAGACTTTAAAATAACCGTAAGGCATGCCACCCTTCTTTTCTAGGTCAAAACGTGCAGAATAGTTTTAGCTAACGAATTTATCGTATTCATGGGGACTGCTTTACTGTAGCCTCGAGGCATCTTTGGGGCAGGTAATTCTGCATGTGCAATTATAGCTATAGAGGCTACTGGCAGACAGCCATCACTGACATGTTTAAGTGGAGTATATGTAGATATTAGACCGTATGTGTGTTAAAGTCCTCACACAGAGATGTGAGATTCTGATGCTTTACACTTGTGCTGCCAGTGCGACTGAGAATGAGAGCTGCTTTAGTCATGCCTGTGAACCTGAGTGCCATGTACTGACAGGCACAACACGAGGTTACCTCTCTTTCCAGTATTAATGGATGAGGGAGGCAGTGACCCTGCCTGACTTATTTGTATGCACAGTGGCAGGTAATCAGATCTGTGTGTGGCAAGTTGTCAGCATGATCCTATTGCAGCAGGCCTGGTGGTGTCATCAGGCTTCAGTCCCAGAGAGAGTCATCTTACACCTAGAAATAATTACAACTGTTACAAATGGAAAGAGTTCGTTAGAGCTTGCTAATGAGCAACCCTGTTGCCTCGAGGTCTTTGGAGATACGGTGAATACAAGGTACTTTAAAAGCAATGCAACACAAGTGAATGCTAACAAATGCAAATTTAACTCTACTGGAGCAACCATTCAGTTTTAGATCTAATACATTACACATTTGAGCTGATAGACAGAGTAAACAAAAGCAGTCTCCTCCTGTGATCATGCCACGTTTATTGTTTTTGCTCTTGTTAATGGTGTCTCTAGCGTGCAGGTAAGCAAATATGAAATACCTACTATATCTAATTTTAAAGATGATGTTTGCATGCACAGTCATAACCATCTGTGCTATTTGCCTGCTGTGGTGCAAAGGATGTTTGATGACTCAGTTGATTTGGTACAAAAACAACATAAATGTAAAAAAAACACTTAAACTGACAACCCTTCATTTATCACTTTCTTGGCAACTATATTGGTGTGTGAGGAATATGTCACAGGTATTATTGTGGCCAAACGTACAGTTTACATTCTGCATTCAATTCTCTCGTATGATTAAGTCACAGAACTAATGTTTCTCTCATCGTTTATCATCTGTTGGTTAAATAATTTAGTATGGTCAAATTAGAACGTATGTATCGGACGTGAATTAAACATGAGCAGTAATTTGAGCAGGAAATGGAACCTGATTTGCCAAGGTATGTGGTGACATCCAAATGTACGACTAAATGACTCACCAAAGCAGATTTGAGAAATAGCTGTGAAAACACATAAAATATGCATGATAGAAGGGATATTATTAGATCACAGATGTTCTATTCAGTCTACACAAAGCTAACCCACACCGTAAAAAACAAATCCTAGAAAACAGTAATATTCCAGCAGCTGGGGCGCCAAAATAATAACAGAAAATAACTTTCCCATAAAAATACGGTTATTTTCAGTAATGACACTACAGTTTGTTGCCCTAATTTTACATGGGATTTTGCCTTTTTCAACTGCTTTTAAACATTAAATTAGGAACAATTTAACGTGATTAAACAATGAAATTACCTACAAACAAGGTCAATGAATGCGGCACTATGAATAACAATACTTTAATGTACAGAAATATACAGTTAGCAGTTGGTTTAAATAACAATGGATTGCATTCATATCGCGGTTTATGAGACCCTCAAAGCGCTGCACAATTCCACTTTATAATTCCCCTCTGGCCACCACCAGTAGGCGGTAGGTGAAGCGTCTTGCCCAAGGACACAACGACTGAGAGTGTCCGAGCCGGGGCTCAAACCGGCAACCTTCTGATTACAAGGCGAACTGCCAACTCTTGAGCCACGATCGTCCCAAATAACAATAATAGTAATAATTGTTTGATGTAAAAAAGTTTATAAGAATAATTTTATATATTTTTCCATAGCATTACATTTGAATTTAACAGTTCAATCTTTCAACTAACAGACAAATATTTGTGAAATTATGATGCATTTGTGAATGTATTTTAACAATCTACATATGCACACGTACAGACAAATACATTTAACAAACAATAAAATTGTGTTTTATTACATTTACAGTGATTTTATGTTAATTTACATTTGAAATGTAAAATCAGTCTATTTATGTAAATTTAATGATGTTCTAGAAGAACAGTACAAAACTGTAAAATACACAGTAAAACACTTTTATATCACGATTGTTTTTATAGTGCACTGTAACCACGAGAGAACCAGCACTCACACCGACCTTGCGCAGTCAGGGGTAGTTAGCAAGCTGCCAGCGGAAAAGCTGAAGACATGAATATTGACAGGACGTTTCCTTTTTGCCTGTGCATTTAAAACAACTGCGCCATATTAGATCTATATTCACTCGGGAATTCTCTGGGTTTGGGATGCAAGATCAACTGTTGAAAGATAATCAAGTGTAGCATTTTGATGATGGCGATGAGGGAAAGCAGCTTTAGAGATCAGTCTGGAAGGTTCTGCTGCAGCATGAAAGCTTAGCTTGTTTTGAAATCTCATGCTAATTATAAGCTTTGGGCCCAAAAATTAAGTGGAGATCTCAGTTTTACCCAGCAGATAGCATGCAGTCTCTGACAGTGTGTTCCAGTTCTGACTTCCCTTTCAGCTCCTCTCATCTCATCTCCTATCCAAACCCTTCCTGAAGCCCAGTATTAACCACAAACCAAACACTGGGTATGCATAGATTAGTTTTCATACTATTCAAACAAGGCAGACTCAAAGCATTCAAATCTCTTGATTTTTAGACATTGCAGCATTGAGTGATCCTGATAAAGTGAATCTCTCTTTTCTCATTAGAAGAAAATGGAAATAAAGCAGGAGATGGAGTATCGATTGCTTTGTGTGTTCTTTTGCAAACTAAATGAGCAGTCTTCATCTCAGCAAGTGGAATTATGTCAGCTCCCATTGACTTGTTTGTGTCTGTTTCCTGACTTTTTCCTGTGCAACACCTGACGAGAAGGAAAAATTACAGAGTTCTAAACGCAAGGTAATTGTTTAATTTTGCTATCTGATTGCTAGTGCATTTCAGTAACTGTGATCCATATGGAGTTTATCTGTGAGTAAATTGGTAAATGCCTGGGGACGATCGTCGCCACACTCCAGCTGAATAAACACTGATTAAACAGAGACAAGCACATGCTAAACACAAGGCCAAATGTTGGTAAAATAATACAGTGTTATGCTAAGTAATGAATGCTGCTACCTATCAACAATGTACTTGAGTGAAGCACCATTAACACATCAGCTTTAAAACAGGTTGGAAGCAGACAGAAAACTATTTTGCATGATTGTCCATGATTGAAAAAAAAAACAGCATAATTTAAACTGGCCAGTGGGGGGAAAGAATCCTCCTTGAAGGGGGTTTAATGAAAAATATAATATAAAACATCATAGTCTATGTGTATGTAAGCCCCTGTGTGTTGGGGGATTAGAGTGTAAGATAAAGGGGTTTAGCAGAGTGTGATAAAACCTCTTCCTGACTTACAGGAGGAACGAAAGCAGCAGAGGTTTCTGTTTTGGTCAGCTCAGGTCAAAGTCAAAGACAGAGCTTCTTCAGCTGTATCACCTCTCAGAGGAGAGCTCAACCAAACTACTGACATTTTCACAGGCGCGATATTTTCTTTGTGAATGTACTCTGCTAGATCTGCTCTGGGACTCCAATACAGGAGGCTGAATTTCTAAGTTTGAGTTACTTCTTTAACATAATAGCTATAGCAGCATGCTCTGCAGTACATTCAAAAGCAATAATGTCTCTTTCTTTCCTCCAGTTTGCAAATGTGTTTTGAGATCCTGTTTGTTTTTCTGTTTTTTTACAGCATGAATAAGTGTTAGTATGGTAACAACCCAGTCAACCCAATATTCCAATGCCACAGCCTTAAATGAAAATAAAATCCCATAGGCATTTCCTCTGAGCCTTTTGAATTTCAAATCATGTCAGATTATGCGTAGAATCTAGTCTCTGGTCTAGATTCATGCACGCAATCCATGCAAGCTCAAACCAAAGAAAAAAAGGGTGGGGGAGAGCGAAGATAATCAACTTCCCTCCTAGTGAAATGAGAAACTACAGGTGGGCTCTGTGGTGTAGATAGGACTGATGAAAATCTAGCAGACAGCAGCAGACAAACAGAACAGTGGGCATGGCATTGTTAGCTTAAATTGATTGCTTGTGTTGCAGACAGTTGAGTACATAAAGATCAGTCAGCAAACACATGTGGAATAGATTATTACGTGATAGTAAAATAGGATTTTTGGTTTCCAAGCTCTCACTTCATCACAAGGAAACACTAAATGCATTACAGCATGGGATCTGGTGTAAGAATAACTTACTAGCTCAGTTTAAAAGCTTAAAAATATATATTTAAAAAGAGCAGCAGTAGCAAGCGACAGAATAATGAGTGGTGTGGCAACAGGGCTGTAGCAAAAGCAGAGTCTCCTCCCAAGAAAACAGCAAGATGTGTTATTTCCCCAAATGCCCGGTGACAAATCCCACCAACATAGAAAGCTGTAGGAATTATGTGACTTGTCTTCGGGGAGCCCAGGATTTTGTGGTGTGATACTGATATAGACCCACAGAGTAAACAAAGAGAATGGGCCAGATGGGTCAAAACAAATGCTGGACTATGACTTTGAACATTATCCAAATAATAACAATAGCAGAAAGGTCTTTTAAGTTGGACATTGTTGTAATAGTTACTCAGACTACAGTATTTGCCACTAATCATATAGTCATTTTGCTCTGATTGACAAGATCAGAAATTGTTTATTTACCCTCTGCTCGGCAACAACAAACAATGTGATATACATTTCTCTCTGCTGTGAAATATGTGCCATCTGAATATAGTGGTAGACTCAAATTGACTGTCTAAACTAGCTTGCAGGCTTCACTTCCTTTGTTAAATTATCTGCCTCAGCTAGCTTGCAGACTTCCCTCCATCCACTGAATGTAATTTCATTCCACTCAGCAGGGTGTAATAGAATATATTTTCAAGTGAGTGGGGTGTCATGAGTGCTGTGTGTGTGGTATTACAGCATTAAGGAGCAGATTTACTTATAGTTTGCACCTCTTTTGCCACTAAAACACCTCTTGTCAAGACCAGAGAAAATGTAAAAATGGACAAAGTTATTTTGCTGCACTTATCGCATGTGCATTGACGGGTGATTCCTCTTCAGAATGAACCATTTGTGGAGGAGGGTATTTAAATAAATCATGTAAGGTGATTGGCTAATGTTTGCAGTAGTCAATTTACAGCTTGGCTTATTGAGCAATTAATTAGTGCCAAATAAAAAACAAAAAACAAGACTTTATCTACTTTGTACTTGATAAACCAGGGCTCCTGTGAGCAGGCACCACTCAATACAGACACTATGTGGCAGAAAAAAGTAAAAGCCACAAGATGCTTTTATCTGAACATATAAATTATTGGAAATAAAATAAGAATGTTACTATTAAAAATTACTTTATCTTTAATTTGAAGATAAACCAACAAGAAAGACAGATATTCAGCATCCCGTGGAGCTTCACATTTCAGCACCATGGACAGTGCCCAGTGTTTCCCTTGTTGACATTAGTCTGCATATAGAAATAAGGAGAATAAATTGGCTACCTGACAAAATTCAGTGATGTGGTCTTCAAATGTTACTTCCACTTTCTGCACCAGAGAGGTCTGACATTTTTATTTTCTCTGCGCCCCTCCTGCTGCACAGACCTCATCAGTAGTATTGCAGATGTCTCTTTTATGTAGCTCAGACAGTTTGAAATTGTTAAATTCCTCCGCTAATGCCTCCAGTTTTAAAGAAGGCTTTTTAAAAATCTTTTGTGCTTTTCCTTGGTCTTCACTGCACTGCTGATTCCTAACAGAGCAAATCTATGCTTATACTCTGTTCATCAGAAAACATCTAATAAGCCTGTGTTGCTAGTAGACTCCTCACCCCCCTATTCAGTTCTCCTTGTCTGCAGCCGTACACTAATTTGTGGGGCTCTTGGTAGATTCCATTGGTCATTATCAAAGTGAAGAGGCTGTGTGTGTGTTCATAAATTTGCACATTGTTAGTAGACCGTTCTCAGAACTTTCTCCTCACATTGGTGTCTAGCCTCACGCTAATTTGCCCTGCTTAGTAAATGTGGCCCAAAGTGTACTAATGGCCTCATTTGACTGAAGTGCAAAGGCCTCATTAAATATAATAGGGGTAAAATATCAAGTAAAAGTGGTACAATGAGCATGCACCTATTATACAGCTGTAACACTTAGAAGATTTGACATAGCCCGAAAAATGAGATTTTGGGGAGTTTTGCGGGATCCACCATCACTGCAGTTTGGATGAAATATCTGTAGCTTAAAGCCTTATGTCTGCAGCAGCCATGACAAATGATTAACTCTAATCATATGTCTCCCAACTCTGAGACTCATGAATCATTCTGCATGAACAGATTAATAGCTCATAAATCTTATGAGGAACATTATATCTCTGCAATTACAGCAGTCGCGCTGCAGCACAAGTCTCATGGTATATTCAAAATGTTTGGTGAATATTAAAGTGAAAAGACCAGTTAGGAATACGGAGCTGAGTGCCAGGAGAAACTTATTCTCACTGCAGAAATACATCACGATAGTCGAGAGGGCCTTTGGTAATGACAGAGAAAATACCAGGGAGAAAAATTACAGCACTTGATGTGAATGATGCGCCAGTTCTGCCACAGTTATCAAAATGTTGAGAATCTCCATTAGTCCATTTATAGATGATGGTTGCTGTTTAAGGATGTTGTCATTATACCCCATTCATTCTCTGAATACAGCTACATAGTGGCTCAGTCTAACATTGGATAAATGACAGAGATGCTTTGTGGGCCTCAGCATCTGGGAAGTTGCTCTTTCAAACATTAAATAACGTAGTTAGTGTACACACAGAGAAATAGACAGAGAATAAGTGTTCCACTCTTCCTGACTATCCAAGCATTTCTGATTACTGCAGTGTGTGTTTGCAGTGATAAAGCAGCAGATATTCCTTCGGGTATGGAGGGAAGTAGTGTATTCAGCAGTATGTAATTATAATTTGGCGATCTGACACATTGTGAATGATTGTGTCTAACACAAACTACAGACAAGAAAACTACAATAAGTCTCTTATAATAATTTACTCATAAAGTTTCCGGTGATATCCCTAGGTCTCTGTAAATTCATTTCTGGCCTGCAAAGCATGATTCATGAGCCAATTTAGTTAGCCCTAAATCATTCTTGTGTGTTTAGTAAACTTTGCAAAGTGTGTTCGGAAGCTAAATGCTCGAAATGAAGCCCTCAGGATCAGGTAAAGTGTCAAGCTAGTTTGTCTTGCCATCCACAAATACTGTCACTTTCAGTTGGTCATTTGGGTTGTATCATCTGTCAGCAATGAAAAGCATATCTGCAAGCTCATGATTTCTCTTTTATCTGTTCTGTGCAAAGCTGCTGCTACAGGACTTGCCTGTCTGAATCCTCTTTTACTGTATTTTATTTGCATTTTACTCCATTGTTTAAACAGACTGGTGATGGTGATTTCTTTTTTAAAAAACACTGAATGGGTGACCTTGGGGTAAATCTGATGAGACGTCCACTCCTGACAAATGCCTTGAGTGTTTTCCACTTGTAAATAATCTTTTTCACTATAGAATGATGGAGAATGATGGACACTGTAGCCCAACTGCTCACAACAAGTGCATTTGATTAGCAGCACCTGGCTGCGACTGACCCTTTTAATGCCTATGAAAACATGTTTTATACTAACTATATGCTTAATTTTAAGCTTTACATACAGTGGGGCAAAAAAGTATTTAGTCAGCCACCGATTGTGCAAGTTCCCCCACTTAAAATGATGACAGAGGTCAGTAATTTGCACCAGAGGTACACTTCAACTGTGAGAGACAGAATGTGAAAAAAAAATCCATGAATCCACATGGTAGTGGAAACATCATGCTATGGGGCTGTTTTTCTGCCAAGGGGACAGGACGACTGATCCGTGTTAAGGACAGAATGAATGGGGCCATGTATCGTGAGATTTGGAGCCAAAACCTCCTTCCATCAGTGAGAACTTTGAAGATGAAACGAGGCTGGGTCTTCCAACATGACAATGATCCAAAACACACCGCCCGGGCAACAAAGGAGTGGCTCCGTAAGAAGCATTTGAAAGTCCTGGAGTGGCCTAGCCAGTCTCCAGACCTCAACCCCATAGAAAATCTGTGGCAGGAGTTGAAAGTCCGTGTTGCTCGGCGACAGCCCCAAAACATCACTGCTCTCGAGAAGATCTGCATGGAGGAATGGGCCAAAATACCAGCTACTGTGTGTGCAAACCTGGTAAAGACCTATAGTAAACGTTTGACCTCTGTTATTGCCAACAAAGGTTATGTTACAAAGTATTGAGTTGTATTTTTGTTATTGACCAAATACTTATTTTCCACCCTGATTTACCAATAAATTCTTTACAAATCCTACCATGTGGATTCATGGATTTTTTTTTCACATTCTGTCTCTCACAGTTGAAGTGTACCTCTGGTGCAAATTACTGACCTCTGTCATCATTTTAGGTGGGGGAACTTGCACAATCGGTGGCTGACTAAATACTTTTTTGCCCCACTGTATTTTTGTGTTGATAGAATGATCCAGGTCATCTCTAAAAGTGACATGAAAAGAAAATACATTTTTTGTGTTAAAATCAAATGTTTTGTTGACCAACAATCTCCCCCGACTACTTTGCCAAAATATACTTTATATTACTATTATATTATTATGGTGGGAAGAAAATCAAAATGACTGTGGTGTAAAAAGGCTTAGTCATGATGCAGTAAAGACAGTGATCCTTGTTTGAAGCCTGTCTTTACTGCATCACTGCCATGTGTGTTATATCCTGCAAAATATCCTTCACTGTGGGTAAAGCCTCAAAATGCTTTTGTTATCATTTTTGAAAACGATATCTATGCTGCATCCCTAAAGCAGCATCAGTCATCATATTCTTAGTTCTCAGCCTAAAAAGTGCACTTCTTTGTGTGTGTGTGTGTGTGTGTGTGTGTGTGTGTGTGTGTGTGTGTGTGTGTGTGTGTGTGTGTGTGTGTGTGTGTGTGTGATGTCTGGGAGTCTACACATGCACATGCAAGCCCAAAGGGAAATGTAATAAAAAGAAGGGTATTTTTTCCTCTTTTTGGTATGTGTGTCCTCATTTCACTGTGTATAGGTGTATCGGTATAAGAGAGGTGAAATTGAATTTGCCCCCCTTCACTCCCCTGTTTATTGTGTTAGGCCAAAGCCTGCGCAGAACACCCACACTGAACGACAAATAAATGAAATGCGTTTCATGTGTGTGTTTGTAAAACAGAATAAATTGGGGAATATGCTCCCGTGTGTGATAGTGTAGCTGTACATACTGTCACATAATGAAGCTGCTTTGCTTTTTATGGCACCATGGCTATGGTGCAGGGCTAGACTCAGTGAAAACTGAGCCCATTATCTTTCATCTCTATTCACACCCACAGCCACAAAAACCCTTTCTGGGCTTTACAAACATTTGTGTCCTACATACCACAAAAGACCCTTTATACAATACAAGAAAATACAGATATAATCAAATATATACATTATTATTTAGTCAGTCATCTTCTGCTAGTCACTGAGAAAAATACCTTTTCCTTTAATGCTAAACTGATAAGCAATGATACATTTGTAATGATGATGGAGTGAGACGTTGACTGTCAGCAACACTGACTGCAAAGCAGAGTCCTGGCCTGCTATTAATGGCCATGCCATGCTTGTGAATATTCATAGTGTTTTGGAACATGTCCTCGCATTCAGAGCAAAACAGAGTGGAGCACTGTGACAGGTCTGCTCACTGACAATGAAATGCATTTCATTGGAGTATAAACAACCCAGCAGTGTGGCTGTCCATCAAAGTAGTCTCACAGGACTCTCATTTAGACCATGGGGAAATTATATCATAATCTGGATTGGATCAACACTGAATTTCTCCTTCTGAATATTACTTGTTTTATTTAGTCTTTATTATATAATACTTAAACAGACAATGTTTTGATTGAATGCAGAATGCCAGTCATGAGACAAACTCAGATTGAAGCAGTAAATACATGAATGTGCATTATTACCACATTCAATCACAGAGACAGAGAGAGAGAGATGGCAAATCCAATGGCAGTATTAAAAAAAGTCTAATAATAAATGTGATGTGGTGTGTGTGTGCATAGCAGTAAGCAATAAAGATTAGATGTATCCACTCAGATAGGTGTACACAGAAACGGCACCCATATCTTTTTCACAATCAAACTTCTTTTCGATTTTACTGTTTGCAGAAAGAATATTCTGCTTCTTTCAGGGTTAAATGCACAACTTGATTTAACAGATAACTGCTGTGTTTTCTGCATGTTGCGCATAGCAGGTGTAGAGTTTTTTTCTCTTTTAACTAAACAGCTGCATGATGTGGCTGAAAACAGTATTTTGTGAATATCAAAGCAAACAATAACAGCTAACAGCTGACAGCTAAACATCGACTGAAACCCAGTGTAAAGCTGTTCAAATACTTGTTTTTAGATTTGATATGCTGTTGTAAAATTCTCAGTAAAGTTCAGGTTAAAAGTCAGAAACCTTGATGTCTTTTTTATATGCTCACTTTGGAACCAACAAAGGTGTGTTAGGGGCAACAGCAGACAGGGAAGGCTGCATAATGGTTTTTATCCAGTATTACATTTAAAATTCAGTATTTCAGCATTTAAAAAGATAATTAAAACAAAGGCAACATTTCACAACAAAATTAGGTTAACTAAGAAAAACCTCATTCATATAAATCATGAGCAACAGCCACCAACTAGGCAATGCTCCAATGTACACATAAGAGGAGTAAAGAGTATAAAACACTGACTGCGAAATGTAGTGAGATGAAATAGAAAATGACGCATAATGAAGTTCCAGAATCTGAAACTTGTGCTTAACTTATTTTTCCACCACAGACGAGCCATCTTTTACTCGTCTCTATTTACCTCACTTTATATAAGTGAGGTAAATTTGCTATTTGCTCCCTTTGTGTGTGTGTGTGTGTGTGTGTGTGTGTGTGTGTGTGTGTGTGTGTGTGTGTGTTCCTTTATAGTAACTGATGCCGTTGGGCTTTTTACCTCTTAGGAAGAAAGATCCACTTGGGGTTAATAATTAAATTATAGTAAGAACACTTTTATCATATATTTGGGTATGGTAACAGGTAGTACAGGTTAGAAATAGGGAGTCAGTGCTGGTGGTGTGCTTAACACTCATCTCAGAGAGTGAGACTGAGGAATGGAGAAGTGTACCAGTACTGTTTTTCAAGAGGGTTTATAGCATGAAGATATAAGAAAGAGTTGATAAACCTAAGATAGGAAGTGAGGTCAATAATCAATGAGTAGCACTGTTTCATGCTGAGAAAGAGCTCCAGGCATGTGATGTTTGCTTTGAGCATTTTGAGTTGGAAGTATAGAGAAGGTCAGAAGATGTTGCACTGTGACTTTGTGACACATGATAGGATGCAGAGAGAGAAACTGATACCGAATGAGGAAGTCAGGATTATCAGAGAATACAGTACACACGAAAGGGGAAGAAGAGGGTGCAAGCAGTGTGGAGTGGACCGAAATGAGTGTCAGGAACGATTTGTGATGGAAGGATAGCAGCAAGAGTGAAAGGGATGGTTCATAAGAGAATAACGAGACCTGCTATGGTGTATGGTTTGGGAACCGTGGCACTTACAAAGAACAGAAACCCGAGTTGGAGGTGGCAGATTTGAAGATGTTAAGATTTTTACTTGTAGTGAGGAGGGACAGGATTGGAAATGAGTGCATCACTGGGACAGCCCGGCTTGAGCAGTTTGGAGACAAAGTTAGAAAGATAAGGCTGAGATGGTTTGAGCCTGTGCAGAGGAGGGATAGAGGATATTATGGAGAAAGGATGTTGAAGATGGAGCTGCCAGGCATAAGGGAAGGAGAAGATCAGTGACATACTGAAGGAGGGCTGGTGTAACAGAGAAGGATGCTGGAGATAGGGTGAGATGGAGGCAAAAGGATAAGGTTGGACAAGTAATGTCCTATTTCAAGTGTAACAATTACTTTCAAATTCACCAGAGTCCATTGATCCATTATAATGATATTCAGGTTTATGAATATATCTCAGTATTTGCATATCCTCAATGCCAGCTCAAGGAAATTCAGTTTTGATGAAAGGCCTTCAAATGCTTGCACAGCACAAACCATATGTTTTAAGGATCAAAGCAGCTGTCACAGTTTCTTTTTTTGACTCAGTGTGATAATCGGTGTTGCATTCATGATCATTAGATTGTTTGCATGTTTGTATAAATGCTAGTTTTGCCTCCAACAATTCAGTTGTTTGTTCTCTAAGACGGAGATGCGGTTTATCAAAAGTTGGGTGACTTAACTGTCTACCACTTTGTTGAACAAAAAATATGTGCAGAACACAGAGCGGCATACGAGCATATGTGTGCCAAGGGAGATGTTGGGCTGGCATGTGTGTTGTGTCAATGATTTTGAAAATGAAACAGCAGCAGAGAACTACAGCGCAGGCACTTTTGCCTGAGGGTCATTAATATTATATCCAATACCCATAAAGTTCAACTGTCCTCTCAATCTACCTGCAGGCTTAAGAAATGACACAAAAAGGCCATCCAATATCTGACACAAGTACAGTGGACCCAAATCAAAACTACCTCTAAGAGGAGTTTGGGAAATATAGGACCTTGTGCATGTGTCTCTTGCGGACTTTAAAAATGACTAATGTGCAATGAAACATATGCGACTTAATATGAAAACGTTGGAAACAATATAAAACATGGATCCCACAGCATACTCTAAAGTGAATAAAGTCTCATTTAAAATTAATGAAACAGAGGAAAAATGGCCTCGGTCAATAAAAGCAGATGACAGTCCTTAGGTTGATTTACAGCTTTAGAGAGAGGCAGTGCCGAACTCAAAGAAGTTTTTCATCAAGATACTAGCTTCCAGCCACCATAGACCACGAGTCAACTGGCAAAGTAGTGAGCAACTTTATCAAATATTAACGCATTTCAAGTCTTATTTGTCAATGTGGCAGAAATTCAGCCATGACAATGCAGAATGCAAAGAAGTAAGATTGGCTTCATGACTCACAGGCCTAGTCTGAAAAGTTATTTAATACAGTGTATACACACATACAGAGTTCATACTGTAAATGTATATGGAAGTGTAGTGTGCATACATATACTATAAAATACATAAGAAAGAGAATAAGACATGTGCAGAGAGTGCACACAGCTGACAGTTGTCATTTACCATCACAGTGTGAGATGAGATGCACTCTGACACATTATGGATTGAGCTGGCAAATCTCTCCCCATAGGATGAAGCAGCTGCTTCCACGCAGACCTGAGGTAGGTGGGAAGCAGAACAGCGAGGGTCATCTCACTCGTCTGAGACGCACATTACATATTTTTGTCTTTTGTCCCAAGTTCTATGCTTCAGCAGAATGTCTGTTAAAGGTATGTGCAGTAAAGCTGCTGGCATTTACTTCCACAAATATCCTCCTGCAGTAGATATAGAAGTAGACGTAAAAACAAAAAGAAAAACATGGGGCTATATTTCACTGCAGTCTACAGATCTTGTGTTAAGTAACCATCCTGGTGAATTTCTATCAATGTGCAGCCCCTGAAGGTGGTGCTATGATTGCAGCTCTTTCCTCCTATCTAACTAATTACCTGAGTTACTGCTAAAGCAAACACCGAAACACCATTTAGTCATGCACTCATGTGTGGAAAGGTATATAAATATACAGTGACTGTGCAGTGTTTCATTTTAGATTTCCAGGCAGTGTTTATCATAACAGTGTGCTTTTGTACTTGCTATGGTCCCTCACACATCTATATTCAATGACAGGGTATAATTGTACCTCACTGGTGCTACTGCTGTGTTGAGTGAACACACTAATTGCTGAACTGAGCTCACAGCCATCATTGTGGCATACTGCAACTCCCATACAACCAAGCAAGACAGAAACAGTTATTGTACAGTTGTGTCTGCCTCGGGTGGAGTAGAAATAAATTCAGTGACTTGGAAAAAATGACTTGAGCAGGTACAATGTGTACAAGATGCAGTCCATTGACATTAGTTTTTGTATTGGTTTTCAGCAAGTCAAATCATCTGCAGACCGAAAGTGCAAGTGTTCCTCTCTTTGGAATAACTGTGTACACTGTGATGCTTCACCGCAGGTCCTAATATGTTATGATACAGTAGTTCAAATATGGCTCAAATCTTTCGGGGAGTGTTTATTACATTCGCCATGTTTGCATTTGACAGTCACAGAGCAAGGCCATTATAGCCTGAATTTGATCCACCTATTGCAGTAGTGTTGTGACTGAATCCAGCGCTATCTGCACCTCTCCCTGCTTATTACCCTAAATTAATAAGTTTTCCATTCCCCTTCAGTGTCTCACCCCCCCACCTTTCAATTAATCACAGAGAGAAAAGGATTGAACGTCCGGTGTCCATCAGCACTGAAATCCAGCTTCTTGGTGGAGAAATAACCTCTCTTTTGTTCTGGCATTTATCATTTATTGATGACAGTAATTGTTTCTGGCACCAGTGAACACAGCAGCCCAGACACTGGATATTAAATCACTTTATCACCATGAATGGAGGTTACAGTTTCACTGGCTTCAGACATCATGTGGCACTTTACTTTCTGGCACATCTCATTGTCATTTAGGAAGTGAGTTTATCATGCAAAGGAAAGTTTTTACAATATCTTGTTTATTCTCTTGTTTCTGTGAGTTCTGTGAGCACTTCTTCTACGAATGGATCTGAACGTCCTCCCTTCCTGTGGCAGTTGACACGTGTGTGAGCTGTACATCTGCTATACTAGGATGAGCAGAATATTACACATGTCGTTTGCTCTACAGAAGCAGATGGGAAGAGCCCGCTGAACCAGCACTGTGCTTAATTATTTCTGATGCCACTAAGTAGGCTGAAAACAAACACAATTGCCTGTTTGATGGGCAGTTCAACATATATATAAAAAAATAAAATAAAATTCCCCTCTCGCCCCTGCGGGCGGTTTATCCTTCAAGCTCGGGTCCTCTACCAGAGGCCTGGGAGCTTGAGGGTCCTGCGCAGTATCTTAGCTGTTCCCAGGACTGCGCTCTTCTGGACAGAGATCTCCGATGTTGTTCCCGGGATCTGCTGGAG
>NW_005187448.1:345303-351030 GCF_000239375.1 Pundamilia nyererei
TGGAGAACAGCTGGTTTATTCTCCTGCCTTCTATCTCTCTGGTGTACCTCCTCAAGCGGCTGGCCAAGGCTATGAGTCTTTGCTTGGCAGTTTCCAAGGCCTCAGGTATGGACAGTTTGCTGTATTTCTTAGGCACCTTCCTCATCGCACCTTTCTGCAACTCCGTTAGTTGGCTAACCTCCCTCCGTGCTACCGTGATCTTAGCCTCTAGCCTCCTTCTCCATGGAGGGTACTGCCCCTTGTGGCTGTTCAACTTGTAGCCAAGCATCTCACTGATCACTGCTGCCGTATTGTAGATCAGCTTGTTAGTGTCGGTAATCGTGGTTGTAGGTATCGCCCGTAGTGCTGCATTAACATCATCTAGCAGACCTTCTGAGGGTACTTCACGTAATCTTGGTAACCGGCTACGGGGGTCCAGGTTTCAAGTTTGTCCATGATCCTATTTTTCAGGTCAGTTCCTCTCGCACTCAACGATCCTTCTCCTATCGCACTTGCAGAGGATAGCTAACACCTGCTGAGAGAGCCCGAGGCATCTGACTGATTGATAAGAAACCACGAATGAAATATTAAAGGTTCATTATAAAAGTGAAGAATGACTGAAAGAAATACCAATATCAGTGACATAACTTACAAAATAAGTACATAGACTTAAATGAAAAAGGGAACAATCAAATGTAATAAATGAAGGACTATGAAAACAGTCTTCAGTTCCATTTTCCCACTTCTTCTGCTGGTTGACTTTGATCGCTTTCTGAGTGACTTAAGTGGAAACAAACAAGCAAACAGTGCTGAGACTGAGGCTTAGCCAATCTGCAGTTTTCCTTTCTTTCTTTTTCTTCCTTCATTAAAATTGTCCACATTTGGCTAAACTTCAGTGATATATGAAACATGCTTTAAGTGACAAAGGCAGAGAATATGGTACCATGTAAGAATACTGTTTATTGAAGATTCTGTTTCTATATTGAGGGTCACTGATAAGTAAACTGCAAAAATGCATTGAAAAACAAAATCAAAATCCAAGTCACATTTTTTTCTACATTAATAAGCAGAAACAGCACGATATTTATCCTTCACGTCACTGCCAAAATCTTTTCAGCAGCTGAACTCTGAAATCACTTTATGCCATAAATATTCTCTCATAATTTTCCATTGCTTATCTGTTCAAAGAGCTGAACGGGCAAGTGAGAGGTCCTTTGAGGCTGAAAAAGCCCACAAGAAAATGAAGTGATTTGAATATTAACTATCGCCAGAAACATACATCGTGGGCCAGTAGCTTGAAGCGCAAATGCAGTGAGATAAGCCCAGCGACTGAATTGGTGAGATGGAAAGAGATGAAAAAGACATCAAAATGCCAGGGCAATCTGATAAACACCTGATAAGGAAACAATTAGCTCCACCAAATATCATCTTTCTTTATCTCAGCCATCTATTGATCTACATTAACTTTAAAAGTCTCAGAGTGTCAGTATTCCAGAGGTGTACAG
Source organism: Pundamilia nyererei (assembly GCF_000239375.1). Taxonomy (NCBI): domain Eukaryota; kingdom Metazoa; phylum Chordata; class Actinopteri; order Cichliformes; family Cichlidae; genus Pundamilia; species Pundamilia nyererei. Next base: position 346,788 of record NW_005187448.1, read on the forward strand.
AACTGCTGCCAGTCAGCTTCATGTGGAAGTCCTGCTGATCCCATCAGCTCAAAGAGAATTTTTAATGGATATATCCAAAAAAGGGAAGAATATCAGAAATGATAAATGTGTTGGCTTTGGCAGAAGATGAAATTCATAAAATAGGAAAACAATCTTGACATGGTGATAAACTAGCACCGGCAAAAAGTTTAATCCTAGAAAACAAGGAAGCGAGTGTGAGTGAGTAAGTTAGTGATCTCCGTTTTTTTTCACCTTCATTTCATTTCACAGTATTACTCAACAGTGCTGAGGACTGCCTGTAAATATTTATTTAAGTGATCTAAAACATCGGTATGCACTGAAATTACAGCTACAAAGATCCTGCTAGTCAACTGGACGTTTGGGCCCGACTGTTAAAGCTCATACATCAATCAAACACATTAAAATAACATAACACTGCTGGGAATTCAGCAGAAACCTTTTTCTAGATTTACACAGAACTGTTTCACAGACATATACAGATACTGTACTTGTTGACTAAGCTACAGCTTTTTCAAAAATAACATACTGCCTTTGATCAAATGATAAACATTTTGATTAGTGCCTGTCTTTCCAGTCCCTCTTCACTCTCTGCTGCTAGCCAGCAACAAAGGAGCCAGTGACAGCTGAAGCACTGTGTCTAGCAGAAAATATCCGTTCAAAGATGTTGCTTCTGAAGAAAGCGATGAGTCCACTCTCACTGGCTGTCAGGGCACAACATGACATTATGAACAATGCTATTGGCGCTGTTACAGATAATAGCTGTCCCGATTCCTGATCAAGGGCTGTGCTGCCGAGAGCAACTATGAAGGATCACCAGATTTCCAAATGCAACCTTCTGGCGTGAGAGTTTTGACAGGTCAATTACGCCATTTCCCCTATGTCACTTACTGACATAAAAAGGCAGACATAAGCCTGCAGATGAATAGCATTGCTCTTTTTCAGGGTTGTGAATGGCACCAAGGTTGTGGTGTTTATCTGGGCGTAGGGTTACACATAATCGAGTCTTTGAGAGCAGAACACAGGCTGAATGGGGGAGCCAGGATATCGTTGGTTCTATCGTCTAGGCTATTGTGTCTGCATCAGTGTGGTGAATGCATGGGGACAAGTAGCAGTATGGAAACATCTGAGACATTATCTCAGTGTGACAGATGATACCAGCTTGGGAGAGAACATGGCATTAGTGAAGAATGTATGTGCAGACACAGGTTTTGTAACTTGTGTGCATGCGACTGCAAAGCCATGGGATGACACAAGACCCACAGCTATTGCACTCTTCCCATCATTGCCAGCATTTGGTGAGGTGCTGAATATTTCATCAGTACTGGTGATGCTGGGTTTGGTTTTGTTGCTCAGCCCGAGTTGGCTTAGGTTGCTTGGTAAAATTAAACAGAAAGGCAGCAACGTTTTGCCATATATACATGTAGTAATGTAAAAAAGAACGTATACTCCCTTCAGGACATAATATCACTTTGTTCTCAACAGGTTCTAAAATTAGCTAAAGAAAATCTCAGATGAACAACAACAAAAATATTTCATCATGTCAACCATGTCTGACATGTGAAAGCCCTGTGTGAAAAATTAAATACAACCTGACCTCAGGAATTAAGAGGGTAACTAGCGAGTAAGTGCTGATAATCAAATCCCACTCGATAAAGGAATCGTCCACATTAAAGTGTGAACACCTCTATTAAATCAGAGGTTTTGTCAGCTCAGCATGCAGGTGTGTGTTAATGCCAAAGATCTTATGATCTCTATGGTCTTTGAGAAAGAGACAGAAAGACTTGTTTCTTATGCACTTTTGTGTTTTGGCTTATTATTTATTTATAAAACAAATAATGATGATGATCGGATTATCCATCCATTTTATTATGTATTTAAGTCATTTTAGAACCAATAAGGATCAGAGGTTTTTATTATTATGTCCTGTTATGTAAAGCCTAACAACTGAAAGAGTGTGTATTTTCACATATGATCTTTTGATACTAGGTAACTCACAAGGATCACACAAAGACACACATACACTGATACGGCCGGTTGGGCGTATCTGCAGATGCTGCAATCACAAATAACCACATTTCTCTTGTTAGGTTTTATTCTATGTGGGCATAGGTAAGCCCCAAAGATACTGTTAATACATGCATAGATGTTTAGACAAAAACACACTCTAAAGAACACAAATATGAATAGAGAAGGGGGAAGAAGGTCACTTGATTTACCCCTCCCTGAAGTCAGTGTCATCTATACTCTAAAGAGAGATGTCCCTATCTAAACATGACCTGCACTGCGTGCGGTCTAGAGCTGTGCCCTGGGGCCTCTGCCTCTGATAATTACACTGCATCACACCCTGGGCTCGTGCTATTAAGGAAGCACTAGAGACTGATAGAGCTTGCTATATTTTTAGAGTTCAGGTTGCCCTTTTGTCCTGACGCTCACTGCTTCAGGCACGATGGCTAGAATCCGCAGCTGCTAGGAGAAGCTGTCTGTGGAAATGTTTGAGAGCATAGTGCTAGTGACAAAAGGAAAGAGAAAATAAATGGTAGTATGTTCCCTCTAACATGTTTTTAGAAACAGTGTACAGGTTTTATTTTATGGTGGATCGAACAGGAAGGTAATATCAGCTCTACAGTATGCTATGAGAAACAGGGAACAGTGTCAGCTACAGAGATATTACCTAAAAATGTGACCGTTTGGGAGACCTCTCTAAAGAAAAATATAATAATAACCTCTCAGCAAAATTAAATAACTCCAATTTTCTTGTATCATCCTGTATCATCTAAATCTGAGATGCTGCAGGCCAGAGGTTGTCAAAAGAATATTCACGATGTTTGTGTCAGGGGTCGAATCTCCTGGTGACATACTCGACATATTGGTCCATCAATGCTCCCTTCTGGAGGCGGTAATGACAGACCAGGATAGAATTCATAAATCAGAAGCCGCTAGGGAGAGCGGCAGTCATTGATGCATGCAGGGGCATCGAAAACACAGTAGAGGGAGTGCAAAAAACAAAGGATAATACTCAATGACTTCATATGCAGGAAATAGTGATGAGTAGTAGTAATATTACTGTGGCTTACTGTACATATTCAAGGATTTGTAGCTGCAATACATCTGCACTGTAAAAGAAATCTGTAAGTTAACAGAATTTTTCTGATAAAGTTGACAGAATTTTGGTGTTTTTTTATATAAAAAAATTACAAAATAGACTGTAAATCAATGTGTCTAATGTAAATTAACATGAAGACCTCAAGGGGGAGTTTCATATAAAAAGACTGTAAAAACACATTTGCAAATTAAACATAATTTCACAAATATGCCGTTTTATCAATTAAAAATGTAACACCTAGTGTGTATATTTAGATATATACACTCTGGCAGCATCCACAAGTACAAGTTACTTTAACTTCCCCTATCCTATCCTGTACTTGGCTACAAAAACAAAAACTGTGTGTATTTGGTTTCATGTGTGAAATGATGAACAGGGTTCTGCTGGTGTATCTGCTAGTTCTGCTGGTCTCTGGGGAAGGCCAATCAATGTGCATGATACTGGGCTGCAATGTTCCCTCTGATTTTTCATGTGTCTGAGCGAACACACAAACTCTCTGAGCGGCCCCTTGGACCACTGTGAGCGACATCAGACGTGTGCACTGTGGTCACGCCAGCATCCAAGTTACATGTTTTATTAAAATAATCAAATTACAGCATTTACATTTATGTTAGACGACTTTTAATTAACTGCTTTACACTTACAATGAAAATGTAAAAAAAAAGTCTTGTTCATGACCTGTGTAGCATGTTAACACTATTGGAAGTAAAAATTAGTTGAACTCCAATTTTGAAAACACAACTTTCTTTTTTATATATATATATAAAGCTGACTTTTATGATGAGTCTGAGTCTGTGGTCTGGGAGAGAGTCTGTAACTCTGTCTGCAAAATACAGTAAATAATGACCAGTGTTGGGCAATTAATGATATAGTTACTTCTTCAAAAACTTAACTTTACCTAAAAATGCAGCCAATGCATTTTTTAAATAAATATTTCAAACTATTTACAGAACAATCATCAAATCTGATGCCACACAAATTATTTGTGCTGCTCCAAAAAATAATTTCTGTCCACTATGAGATGAAGGAGAACAACAGCCTGATACCTGCAGGCCTGACAGCAGCAGATGTATCACTGCTGTAACACCTGTAACACTCAGCAGTCGCCTCATTGTTCTG
>NW_005187448.1:352727-358232 GCF_000239375.1 Pundamilia nyererei
GGCATTTGTATATCCTGCTGGGACTGGAATGGGGATCTTTCACTTGTTAGGTAAGTGAAGGTGTAATCCACTACACTTCGGAGCTGCCAGTTTATTTATAAGTTAAATCCCTTACATTTTTATGTGGGGATATCTTTTGAAAGTGAAAGTCTATTGAAATACACGATTTTATGTAAAGTTACACATAAAAATGCATATTACACGTATATAATAAAAACTTAATAGTAGATTATTGTAATTCATTTTTTATGGGCGCTATAACATCTTACTACATTACTGTTTTTCATGTAAAGTCACAAATGCAAAAAGTACTTAAGCCGGATTGTTTGTATTACAACTGTATTTGTGTTACCAGATAATGTATTTCCATATTAGGTAAATGTTTTTACACACTTAATTACCTTTTTTTTCGCAAAAGACACACACAAAAAGAAGATTTAAATTAAAGTTACAAAACTGTATTTTAATAAAGTAAAATTTCTATCTTCTCTATATGAGACTGTGAATTTCTGTAATTTTACAGTAGTTTTCTTTCAGATGTTTTGGGGTTTTCTTTGTTTGCTTTGTTTTGTTGTTTTGTCATTCTGTTTTGGGTTTGTTTGCTTTTTACAATGTGTAATGCCTCTCTCAGGCTAAACGCCACAGTGATATGCACGCACACACACAGTTTCCATGCGTGTACAAGCGTCTTTAAGGTCAAGGCCACAATGAGTCACATTACCATGAAGTGGAGCTTGAGTGGTGTTTTTCAACACGCGCCTGTCACCCAACCCCGAAGGATCAAAGACAAGGTGGACTACATTATCTTAAAGGCCAGCCCTATCCTCCCACATTTTATTAAGGTGCTATCTGTAAAATATCTGCAAAGCCTACATTCATCACTGTGGTTTTATGAGGCAATAAAATCCAATGGTAACTTTTTTTTAATATAGCAGGACTTAGACTGACATTTCTATATTAGATCAGTGAGTACTGTAAATCTGTCTGTAAATCTCTGTGGACCACGGCTGGTTTTACTGTAGAACTGTATCCAGTGTTGTGTTAGATGGTGGAGAGTGGAGAGGTCAACTGCATCACTGTGCAGAGAGCTGTGAATGTGATTCAGTCAGTAAAAAAAAGGTCAGATTTGGTCTTTAACCATAGAGTTGTTAGTTTTATTACAAAACACTGTGTTTATTGTTCGCTAACATAGAAAATTGCTACATTTTTGAAGTGAAGGTGCTAACATCCGATCTAGCTTTCTGCTTTCTGCCAAATAAGTAAACGCCCTGCATTGTTGGAGGCCCAATATTAGATTTCATAAGATGTCATGTAAATACAAGTATCAGTACTGGTGATACCAGTACTGATACTTGTATTTTTAATCTATGAGCAGCTTAGGTATGGAAGAGCTTGTGTCATGATTTATAAGATGAATTATTATCAGTTTGCACTGAACACATTTTAATTATATTTGTACCTAGTTATTACAGCAAAAACATAGTGCATGTTTGAGGTATATTTTTCATTTCCACAAAAAACACACAATGTAACACAATTCAGTGGGCTACATACTAAACTTAAAGGATAGAAACAAAGTATTGATATTATGGTGCTAGTATAGATCCAACACCAGTGTTGGTATCGATATTTGGATTGACCCGCCCCCCTCTATGGCCGACGAAAACAGTGTTCAAATGGAATGGAAAAGACCTTTCCTGTGGAGAAGATTACATTTATCTCTGTTACATCCCCCAGGAGGATGTCTCTTCTCCCTACTAACCCTTTGTTTTGTCTAGGCTCCACCTCCTCTGTCCTGATTGGATGCTGCGCAGAGTCCGGCTAATTGTTAATCAGCAGAGCACTATTTAAGGCCTGTGGAGCTGTGCTTCTGTGCCCTCTGGCCATTTTGGTTGCCATACCTGTGCAGGCTTGCATGCCTTTGTAACTTGTATGAGCATTGTTGTTTTCATGTTCAGACTGCTTGTAGGGGAGAGCTGCCTTTTGTTTTGACACCCTGTTTTCTCCTGTTTATGTGCTGTTAGGTAGGTTATGGTTATAGGTTGTATATTTTGTTTCGTTGGAGTTAGGTAAGTTTCTTTTATTTTTACATCAGGGATGTTTTGTTTGTTATGTTGGCCTTGGCTCTCCCTGACGTTATACCTCAGTCTGAACCCAAATCTCATCTCATCACCAGCATTAAATAAACCTTCTAAAATTACCATCTTGGCTCCTCCTTCTCTATCCACCTTTATGTTCGTCCCTTCAACCCCTAGACTAGCCAGGGGACGTAACAATGTCTTTGAGACTATAACAACACAAGATGTACTGAAACAAATGACCTCATTTGTTATACAGTACATGATTCTGAAAATGCAGGATCTTTCTGATTGAAATGAATTGCTAAATGGTTTCCAAGCTTTGATTTAAATCCAGTGTGCAGATTTAAGTGCTTCTTATTTTACATGTGTGGCTTTAGTTGTCCATTTGAATACTGTGAATGCTCAGATTGCTTCTAGACAAAAGCAATTTAATGCTTTATGTCTGGGTGGAAAGATGTTTTTAACACACAGGAAACTGAGAGCATCCCGTATGTGCTTTAAGCAAACACTGGGGCAAAGTCAGAGGAAATGTAATCTTCTTCTCTAAGCTTGAATCACACTGTTCATTCCCAGCAGTGAATGATGTTGCTGAACAAGTCTCAGAGGTTAGCAGAAAAGATCTACATTAACAGATTGGCCCTGCTTCCACTGACAAGTGATTGATAGCTAGGTAAACAGCATTACCATTTTAAGTATAACCTAAAGGTTGTTAGCAAGTAATTCCTGACGGGATGACTAATTGGTTAAAGCTATACTTCCAATTTACATTGTCTTCAAATGTACTTTTTTCTATTATGATCATGCATGAGTTTCTGACAAGGATTTACTTAAAGCAACTGCCTCTGAAGGACTTAAAGCCATATATATATATATATATATATATATATATATATATATATATACATATATGCAACTCACCCACCAGGTGGTCTTTGTCATTCAAGCTCGGATCATCTACCAGAGGAATAAGAGCTTGAGGTTCAGTTGTGTTCCTTGACTCTGCTGGATCCACCCACCCAGCTTGGGGGTCACAGCCCCAAGTACTCAGATTATCACAAGGACTAATGTTGCCGTCACCCTTCGCATTTTCTCAAGCTCCTGTCTCAGCCCTTGGTATTCTCCCTCTGTTTGTTAATAACTACTGTGTCCGGTTTGTTAGTTTGTCCATCTGAATCTGGAAGTTCCAACAGTTCTTAGCCTGGTCATTCTCAACCAACTTTGAGGGTGTAGCCTGTTTTGACCTCAGGGCTTCCAGGCCATACTTGGCACAGATGTATGCCCTGCCTGCCTCCATCTTGAACCCTGCCATTATGTGGTGGATTGTCTCAGGGCCACTTTTACACAGCCTAAACCTGAAGCCTACACTTTCAGTCTAGCTTTTTCCAGGCATTGGTAGCATTTTCAGACACTTCTATCTGAGAGTAGTCCATGTAATGCAGGCACCTGTCCTTACATTATCCTGAACTCTTACTTTGGTCAGCTTGTTGTCCAAGCAGGGTGTTGATTTCTCTGTCTACCAGTAGCTGGTGTTTTGCTCCTAAGGTTTAGAAAAGCACACAATAGAACTCCATCAGTCATGGATTGGCCTCCCCACAGTTTGGAATTATTGAAGCAGTGGGGTTTAATCTCGACAGGGAATGGAACATAAAGCAGCCTGCATCCAAAGAAGAGATTTGAATGGCCTTCAAGAAGCCTGGAAACACAGACAACATAAAGAAATTAAGAAAGCTAATAAAGAAAGTTTAGCTAAGAGAGTTCAGACTGTTGAAAATTAAAAGTGATCATACCAAATGCTGATGTAGTTCATTAGAATTCTATAACTCCTGTTTTGCCTTATGTACTACTCAATACAGCTCTGTACCAATTTTCCTTTTACTTAGCAAAACATAAAGAAATGCAGAGTGGCACAAGACTTTTGCACAGTATTGTATATAGTTAAGTTACCAAACACTAGCCTAAAACAAAATATTGTTCAAATGAGAACAATATCTGCCTCTGGATATGTACCAAAAGAGTGAAATAAGGTTATGCTTTGCAGAGGCGTATAGCATCTCTCCCCTCTTTAAATCAGTGTCATTCTCCTGCTTCAAAAGAGCTGCATAAGATATTCATGTGTGCCAGTAACCTAGATTTTTAAATGTTTTATTTGGCAGCTTGTCTCCTGTTGCTGAACAGGCCTGTGGAAGCTCAATGGGGCCTCCTCTCACTTCTTTGATGTCTGGACTAAGGCTGTGTATCTCTGCCTGTGTACAGCAATGAGTGAGCACATCTTTATTTCTGAGTGCTCCGTAATGATGCCAGCCATGAAAAGCATTTTCGGGGCAATGCTTATAATGCATCAAACTAGGACACTGCCAGAGACCTGCTGCCTGGCATAACAAGGTCTTGTTATTTTTGTTTATTTAATGTAGGTGTGAGAGCATGGCCTTGGATATGGGCAGGTTACCAAAATAGAGCCAATCTGCACCACAGCTGCACATCGTGTTGCATTTCAAGCGAGCTGACACTGGTTAAAACCTAGGCAACTAATGGAATAACTATAGGCTCGGTTACTGGCAGGATGACCATCCAGGCACTTTCTCAGCAGTGCTGTCATCTGAACCCCGGTCTACTGAGAAGCAGAGCAGGTGATCAGGTGTGAAGCAAATGCTGTTATTCAAGTAACATGTTAACACTTCCTATTAACAAGGACATCAACACATATACAGGTATAAAAATGCATTTAGTAGTTGCACAGTTTAATAAAACACATGACAAGACTTTGATAATAATCCCAAGATAAGCAAAGAACTGAAATAAGGCAGAGTGAGAGGGATTAAAATGAAGGAAGAGCATTCTTCGCCCTCTCTCACCCTATCTTGTTTTCTCCCACTCCCACTGCCTTGTTCTGGGCCCTGTATTGTCTGATGTCTCTTGCCTGATTGCTGCTTTTATTCATTCTCAAATGTAACGCAGAAGCATAAGCAGCATCCCAGCATGCATTGCTTGTTTACTCCGGCAGCAAAGAGGAACTGTGAAACTGGGCTAAAGTTTAAAAATCAGCCCCAAATGGAGAAATGTGAAAAAAATACCAGTTTGTCATAATATGAAGCTGAACACTGTTAACCAGAGTATTCACACTTCTGCTACTTTCGATAGGTCATCCATGCATAAATGTAACCAGTAGTTTTTATCTTGTTGTGAACTGTCCTTGAGAGGCAGGCATCTCTTAGAGTGTGCTTGTCTTGGTTAGATGTAGTTAAGTTATTTTTTGTAACCATTCAGTCATCATGTACTTTAGTTGTCTCCTGTGGTCTTTTAGGCCTTTGATGTTGCTGAGGTGTGCAGCATAATCATCATTTTAAGAGATGTACCAGATTTATCCACTCTTGAAGTTTGCACTGCACTGTCTGTGTGATATATCTATCTATCTCTCTCTCTCCCT
>NW_005187448.1:366324-368012 GCF_000239375.1 Pundamilia nyererei
GATAGATAGATAGATAGATAGATAGATAGATAGATAGATAGATAGATAGATAGATAGATAGATAGACAGATAGATAGATAGATGAATGATGGCCACCCTCTCTTACACTGATACGTCAAAACTTTGAATCAACTTCAGATATTATGTCTGCTTGTTATATCGTAAAGTAATAGAAGAAAGTTCCACACCTGACCATGAAACTGTTAGTTAGTAAATTTTCCAAAATAAGGGATTATGCATATAAAATGACTTAAATGGGTAATAGTACATTTTGTAAAACCCCTTGAATTTTAACTTTAATTCTACACTTCAGTCACATCTTGAATACTTGATTTAAACTCCACTGTGATGATAAGCAAAACCAAAACTACAGAAATGGTGTCTTTGTCCAACAAATTATAAACTTTATTGTATTTTATGTATCAACTACTTGTGCATGACTTATGGAAAGCAACCAAGCCACTTTCATTAACAATCAAGGAAACTGTCCCATAATCCAGGATCCACAGGTTAAAACGGCAGGTATGAAATGGTTGGTGGACACCCATCACTTTATGACATGCATATGTGCCAACAGTTTTCTCCAGGATTATTGTATTCACAACCCTCTCAGAGAAGTCAGGATACATTTATCCCTGTTGTCAGTGTCATGTGCTGAAAGTAATAGGAAATACAATTTTCTTAGGAGTCAGCCAGAGCAATCTGCTCATCCTTTACGGGTGAGAGCTTTGAAAGGTATACATTATGGGAATCAACTTTGCTTTTTTTGACCACACCTTGTGTCAGATAAAGAGTTAAGTCTGAAACTCGAAGTCAGATAGTTCTGTTTGATTGAATTACTTGAAGGAGAATGCAGAGGAAAAAGGGGAGTGCCAGGTATAAGAAGCTCTGGAGGGCAAACTCTCCAGATTGCCCTCCTCTACGGAGGTTTCAAGAGTTTAACCTACTTTGATGTAGTGGGATTAATGAAAGATCCAAAATAATATTTGACACTAAGCGTAATTGCACATTATTCATTGTGGTAAGTCATATGCCTCACACACGGAAAATGCCGATCATGACTTGTCTCCTTTTTTTTTTAATCTCCCGTTCTTCATCTCACTTTTTAATACTGACTTTCCTTTACTTGTCTTTCAGTATCTAGTTTCAGAATCAATGGAAACGACTTTTGGCACTTCAGTGATGAGCTCAGTCTGCAAAATGAGACTGCTGTTAAAATTGAATCTGTTGCCTGGATGTGCTGTGGTCCATTGCTGTATATAAGAAAGAAACAAGAAAGATATAGAGAGCCCTCTGAATGTGAATGTGAAGTCTGAAAGTTAGTCTTTGCCACATGCCAAGACCTACCGATGGAAGCAGCCTTGATACAGAGAATATGTGTTTTTAAGTGGATTAGCATTTTACGTAGACTGGTTGGATGAATTTACCATCCAAAATTGAATTAACTTCAGCCACTTTAGAACCTGACTGTCTGCTTTAATTGGAGACGCAAAATTTGCTTATTTCATTTGAAATAACTCACACTGAAAAAAGTCTAACATGCAGTCATTCATTCAATCTAATAAGTGCCATTCAAAACAGAATAAAATCATTGATTTGATTGTGAAACCCTTTCTTTTTGCATTTTAAAATACCACTTTTGATTTGGATGAAACTAAATATCTGTACAAAGGACACAACACAAAGTT
>NW_005187448.1:369993-399870 GCF_000239375.1 Pundamilia nyererei
CTCTATTGATTATAGTTAAAATGGTTTGGAACAATAAATAATTTTGAAATAATTGGTTGGCCAACTGTCTTGTTTTTTTATAGGAAATGCAGAGCATTTTTGAACTGAAATAAAATGAAATGTAAAAAATATAGTTTGAATATATGTAAATCAATTACCTGGCTTCAACACAAACATATTAGTTCATGTTAATTTGGTTCGATGTGAATACATTAGGTTGGTTAAATTTCAATATATTAGCTTGGTTCAATAATTAAAATATGGTTCTATGTAAAAAAAACAATTTGGATCAATGCAAAATTTAAAGTTTCAGTCAAGTCTAGTAATATTGTTTATATCAACATAAAAGTATCAGGTCATATCAAGTGACTCAATTTGGATTCTATAAAGCCAAATATTTTGGATGTGACAACTGGACATCATTTTTTTAAATTTGAATAGGGTTATCCTTTTTACAGTGACTCATCAGACTCTTACAATTACTTCCTTCCTGTCTATAATTCTAGAATCATGCACTCGGGAATGCTCTTAGTCAGGTATTAAGTCAATTAGCTCAGCAGGACAGGTGGAGGGGCTGGAAATAAAAGGTTGTGGACTCAAATTTTCTACTCATTGAGAATATTTTTAAATTTAGTTTTACTTTAATCAATATACAGAGACTGTTTTATTCCAATGGAAGTAGGGATTGTTAAAAATGATACTTGACCACAAATGAAGCCTATCAGCCCCTCTATGCAACGTTTGAGATGTAACTCAAACCAAAGCCCCCAGCTGGTCAGACCAGCAGATGCACCTTGCAGTCAGGAAGCTTTGCCTTACATGCTCTCTATTTTGATAAAACCAACCTACCCTCCCTCCATCCCAGAGCCCTTTACATTTACCCTTTCTCTGTTTGTTTGGGGGGTTTGTTGCTGTTACTAACCTCCAATAGTCCCGTGTCTAGCTTTCCTTCTAACTTTTTACCTGCTCATCTGCTTCTTTCCCCTTTTTCTTTTTACTCCATTGCCCTTTAGTTTCAGCCAAAAATTTCCATCCTGTTACCTTGTTTATTCCTTGTACCCAACCTTCGCCCCCTTCTTCACCTCTCATTTATCTGTTTCTCCTTTTCTTTCTCCTGTGGTTAGCTTCGGTCTTTTTCATAGGTTTTTCCAGTGGCTTGTATCTCAGTTCATTCGTTCTTTCGCTCACTTCATTGACTCAGCCCTTCTCTGCATCCCAAATTGCACTAACAGGCAAACGTTAGCAATATTTGCGTTCAGTAAGTTACTGGTGAAGCAGAAAACAGCTCCCTCTATGGTGCACCGTTAACAGCTGGACTAGTACTGGTCCATATCCCATTTAAAATAAGTATTCTTTTTTCCACTGAAGGCTACATTGCAGCAGACAACTGCCTTTTCATAAGCAGCTATAAACTTCAGCATGACATTTCAAATAATTTCATCATATCCCTGATGGCTCCCCCCCCCTATGTTTGGTGGTGGTCGAGGGGAGGGGTCCCAGCAAATGGTTAAAATGTTGTTTTACAAAGCAACAGTGTAAATGTGCAATAAATTACAAAGTAAAAGTTGAAACCTGGTGAACTGGTAAATGAAATACAATGTGTACCTGCATCTGCACATGTTTTATCCTGTTGTTTTAATGATAATTAAAATAAGGGTCTTTTCTTCAAAAGCTGATTTCGCCGTTTAACCTGTCGAACAGTTTAGTGGCATTTTACCTGAAACACTGAGCTCATGCAAACATGCAGACTAACACACACAAGTGTGATGGGCTAATGTGAAATTATGTTTCAGTTATTTTGATATTTGTAGGAATGAACGTGGAAATAAAGTTGCCAACAAACTAAATCTTCTCTTTGATGATGCCTGGAAGAGAATAACTGTGCTAATATTAACATTACAGCAGTCCCTCTAAATCCACAGAATTAACATAAGTATTAGTGACAACCTGACTCTATCCACACTTCAGTCAGTTCTGTGGCTACAAGCTGGATGTGGTTGGGCAAGAACGACAAGCAAGTGGCTCTGTTTGGAGATTAAAGTGAGTTTACTGAGAAGAGCACTCTTTTTTTATTACTGCAGAGTGATAAGGACACTGAATGTGTGACTCTCAGTCTGGTAAAAACAAGTAAACACATACAGATTTTAAATGAATGGCAAAAATTCAAGAAAAGTTTGGATAAATCCACTGAGAAAAATGAATAAAATAATATATATCAAATATCAAAAAGCATGGATGGTGGTGCAGTATGTCATCAGATATCAGTAACGTTGTAACATTATCAGCAACGGTGGGCATTAGCTAGCTAATTAAGTGAACAATTATTAAGCTTCTCTGTGATGTACTGTCTTTCCTCTTTTGTTTTTAATGGAGCAAAGGTTGCATCACGAAGCCATTTTCTTATATTTTCCCTCTACATCCAGTTCTAACAAAATCATATTTTCTCTGCAAAGAGCCAAAAACATTCTCTAGCATGAACCACATGGGAGCTAAACGGTTTAAGAAGAGCTTAGAGACTTCTGACCTTGGGTATTTTCTAAACCTCTTTCCTCCTGACAGTGATTAATTTCAGGTAGAAATACCAGGTCATGGAAGCAATAAAGATTTGATAACTGCACAAAACATGAGAAGACAGGTACAACCAATCCAGCGTTCATGTTACAGGTTCTAAAGTTGTCTAGACAAAATCTGTCAGAGGAGAAAAGATGTGAACACAATCAGCATATCACGAACACAATACAGTACACGAGCAGCAAGACGTATTAATCACTGTCGAGTGCTATAAAAATACCTTGAGGGTCTATTTCTGGTACATAATTATTGGATAGATGATGTTTGCGATGAAACCTTTTTGCCTTAATTCACAGGAGATGGGAGGTTATTGACACACTGCATTGTTTTGTTAGCTAAAATAATCAAGCTCCAGTTAATTCAGCTATTTTCTTACAAGCTTCATGTATGCCTTTTTATGAGACGCCCCAGGTGGTCATATAATGCAGTACACGACTATTCACCTTTTCATGGAGTGAGTGTGCATGCAAACAAGCATCTAACCTTTGGCTGTGAATGCGTGTGTTGCTAGATTATGAGGAGAAAGATAATTGAATATGATATAAAGGGCAGAAGAAGAGCCCCATTCCAAAATGAGAACACTATCATTTGAAAAATGTGGCACCCCCTCTGACACAATGATTGCTGGCATGAAAGTAAAACTCATTACAGAATATTAATGGAGATATTAGCCATCAAAATAGGATCATTTCTGATGAGGCTATTAATCATCTTTGTTCTTTAAATATTGAGGAATACATTTCATTCTGTCAATCTGGGGTTCAAAAAAGATATAACATTGTGGAAAAGGCTTACAGTCAAGGTTACTCCCTGGCAAGATATCCCCTTCATAGGCTTGTAATCTGCTCAAAGGATTAAAACATTGAATTAAATTAAATGCAAAGTTATGGTTGGGTTTGATAGATTACAACTGAAAAAAGGTTAGTGTTGGCACCACCCATGTCTCTGTCAGGAACATGATCATGACACATTAATGTCATCTAAGGCCATAACTCAAATATATCTTTATGCATACTTTGATTAGGAAGAGTTATGACCACTTGGGTTGAATGACACCGTGCATGTGCATGCATGTGCACATGTCTGCAGGGATATGTTACACCAGTGCAATCTAATAACACTCATCAGTCTCTGTCTGAAGATGGATAAAGGCCGCTTGACATTGAATAGATAGCCTGGATCGTCTGCCACCATACATCACCCAGTTTACCTGTGGTTTTGCAAATAATTTGTGTGTGTGTGTGTGTGTGTGTGTGTGTGTGTGTGCGTGTGTGTGTGTGTGTCATGTTCCAGCTTTTTTCTTTCTTTTATTCTTATTATTAGCATTTTCTATTTTACTATACTCAGTACTATGTCCGACGTCTTTATTACCATTATTAATTATGCCTGAAAGATGAAACAGGTTCCTCAATGCGATTGCTGTATTTCAGCTGTGCTGGATGCTACGAAGTGGGATTTGTTTTAACAGCGAGAATGTGAAATCAGCCTGCAGCAGCTTTTTCGGGCAAGAAAAATGAGTGAGCTCCCCATCACTATAATGAGGATGGATAGCATTCTGTTGAGCTTTGCAACCCTTTATTTTACACAAACAGCGACTTTATGCATCACAATTGCACGGCTCTGAATGGGAAACAGCAGAAATAAATCACAAGCATCACTGAGGGATGGTAAGTAGATGTGCTGTCATTATTTGAATGCAATGAGAAGGAATAGCTTTGATGTTGAGAAATGTGTGTTGTTCAACGTTAGCTTTATTTATGTCTGTGCAACAAGAATTATGGTTTACCTGTACCTACTGGGCGAGGGATTTTCTTTGCTAGAAACATGAATTATGAATAATGTTTAGGGGAAAGAAAGGTGTTATTGGGATAAGATCTAGCTAGTTTCATCTATTCTAAAACCTGTGTAAACAAGAACTTGTGCACAGTACTGTCCACAGGTTTTAGTTCGCTCCTCATTTGGGGAAAAAGGTAGAGTGAATTATTGAAACATGCAAACATAACTGGAAATACAGCACAAGCTTGAAATTCAATATTTGGTGTGGCCATCGTTATACTTCAGCGCAGCCTGAACTCTCTTAGATAAGCTTTCTTGTAATTTCTTTAAGTAGTCTTAGGAATAGTTCTCCAGGCTTCTTGAAGGACACTCAAGACATTCTTCTTCGGCTAATTTTCAGTCAAGTTCTTATTTAATTTGGCATACCTCAGCTTGTTCTCCCTGTTTCCCTTCTTTAAGAATGTCTTCTTGACAGCATCCTTTCAGTGGATGGATCACCTGAAGGGCCAGATGCATCTCCTAGGTCCTGTGTCAGGACTTTGCTCTAGGTTTTTCAGTGCATGCCTTAAGCAACAGGAACAGTGCCTATATTTAGGTACATGCTAGAGGTAACTGTTTTTGTTTTTCTTTGTTTCTTTGGTTATTTTTGGGGTGGGGTGGGGGGGTGCTTTTCATTAAAAAAAATTGGGCTTGAATGATTCATAGATAAGCAATGTTGCCTTTTGGAGGCTATCAACATCAAGTAAAATGATTTAATAAATGTCAAACAACAGAGAGCAACAAGATATGCCCCTAAGCAATAGATATGAACAACCATTATTATAAATTTGATAATGCCAAAACAATTTAAAAATGGTCCTCATGAATGCAGTCACTTTAGTAAAATGGTAAGAAAGGGGATTTGGCAAACATCCTAAGCTGTCTGTAAATGTTGGTATTATGTGTAGCAGAGCAAGGAAAGAGACTGTGATTAAATTTAGCCCATGTCAACTTTAGTGACAAACTAGGGGTTTAGGCATGAGGTGCAACTAAGAAATATCTTGTCCTGGGGCCCTTCATAACAACCAGCTGCCACTGCTCTGCTGCTCAAAGCCCTCAAACAAAGACATGTGACCTCTGTGATACAGTACAGCCAGGAGTCTTCACCTCCTAAATCAGTAGTGTTTATGTCAGCCAACATACTGGAAATAGCCTATTTCACAGGGGATACAAGCCTAACCTTCTTGTAATGACTGTTCTTTGGCACATTATGACAGATATACGCCAATAAACCATGCTCATGTATTACTGTGTTTGTGTATGTGCAGCAAGTCAAAGGCTTCTGATGAATCAAATGCCTCCCATCGCTTTTTTTTTTACATTGTAACTCTGACTATATCCATTTTATTTGTCCTTTACTTTCTAAAATAGACTATTAGAAATCTTGTCAGACACACTGCTGCCATGCATCAACTCTCTTTATGTTCCACTCTTTCTTTTCCTCTTACTGATAAATGAAGAGCAACACTGATCAAACCTGACATCAGAAACTCGACAAACACCAGGGATTGGAGCCTATTCATATTTAAACACTTCAAGAATAACAGGTGGCAACCAAAGGGTGCGCAGTTGTTGGGGGGGGTTTTGTCATCAATTTCTAGGTCATACCAATGTCATGTCTACAAAAACATCGAAGTAAAGATGCAAACCTTCTCCAAACATCTACAGTTGTTGTGAGAAGTTGACCTATACCTATGAATATCATGGTAATTTTAGCCTTTAAATGGTTTCTTTGACTGTGCAGCGTAGATATTTATTGACAACTTTTTAAAAAAAGAATCTGCAAAAGTTTGAATTTGTTTTCAATTTTGACTAATCCATTTTCCTTTTCCCTTCTTCTTGGCAGAAATGGTAAAGTTCATTTAAACTGGTTGGTTTCCCGGCATGGGCCTGGCTTTTGAGTGTAGTCCACACTTTGTCAGTAGAGTTGAGGTCGGAGCTTTTGGAAGGTCAGTTCCAGAAACTTAATGTTAGCCTGCTTTACCCATTCCAAAAGGAGTTTTTGATGTGTGGTTGGGATCACTGTCCTGTTGGAAAACCCACCTGTTTTGTCAAATTTGTGACAGTCTAGCTGTTTATTTGAGGTGAAGTTCAAGAATTTGGACCAATTTGCACCCATTTCTGATCATAAAGCTTTTCTCCAAAAGGCAGTATCAGTCGAGCATGAAGATGTCAGTTTTGTTGCTAGAACACCGGTGTCACGGTCCACTGTGGATATACATGAGATAATTAGAAAGACCAAACACAGCAGGGGAAAACAAGGCACAGGTGAACTAAATCTGACTGACGAAACTGGGAAAACAAAAATGAACATAACACACGCAGGACAAGAGACTATTAAAATAAGATAGGAAATAACCCACACAGAGACTCAAACAAGGACAAGTGAGCCTGATTGTAGGACAGGGGACAAACAGGCAGAGTAGGGAGACAACACAAAGATCAGACAGACAATGACTGGAGATGCTGAAGACAGAACAGAGACTGGAAACGAAAAAGGGAACAGACATGAAAGCAAGCGAAAACCAAAAACTAGAACATAAACAAATAAAACTCAGAGGCTCTTAACCTAATCACCTCATAATTCCAGAGAATTAAAAAGCCCTGTTTGCATTAGAGAAAATCCAAAATAAATGTAAACATCTGCACATAAACCTTTCTTAAAATTAATTAAAGATTTGTGGTGTATGTCTGTGAAGGTTCTCAGTCATCCAGGTCATCGTAGTCAAAGGAGCTTGCAAAGAAAAGCGTCTGGACTTCTTTAAGTTGCTTGAAGACGTTTCACCTCTCATCAGAGAAGCTTCTTCAGTTCAGTACGATTTATGGTGTAGAATCATTCTTGGAAAAAGAACCATTCGAAGAAATGATCATGGTAAACTTTGTAAACTTTTGACCACAACCAGAGACGCATCTACTACATTTAAGTGAGTTATTTGATATTTGAGCTCTCAAACTGTATGTATGAAACACTTTGCCCAGAGTGTGTCTATTTCAGATGATGAAATGAACACCCTGAGTTGAAAATGAATTCCAGTGATATTACACGCCCTGTTTCACAGCTTCAGCTTGCAGTGGTGTCAGTCTTAAATGGTATTATTTCTCAACGTACATATGACCTTCTCACAAAAATGTGAATTTTTAATAGGAATAAAATTGGTCTGTCGTGTCTGCTTGCTAACGCTCTGTATTATTCATGAAAGTAGCAATAATGTTCTTGAACCATTCTTTTCTTTCTGTGCAGAGCTTCACACTGCACAGCTCTAGCACATGTGCCTTGTCTTGGATGGCTCGTTTAAAAAAAAGAAACGGGTGCTAACGGGAGAGAAAATACTTGAGTTAAGAAATCGCACTGTGTCTGTGCTTCCTGATCAATGTTCCTGAGAATAAACAAAAAGAAAGTATCAGTAAACAACTTTAACAACTTTAAGAGAAAGTAGAGTCCATTCACTGTCTCTGTCATCAACTCAGTCTGTTATTAACAGAACTCACACAAAGCAGTTGTTGAATTCTTTCACAGTTTAATCCAACATATAGTTGTAGAGTCAACGTATGCTTTGCAGACCCAAATAAAGCTCGACGCAGTCATTAGTATGCAACGCAGTCCATCTCCACTTAAGAAATGGGGTGGTAATTGATGACATTATCAGTTCTGCAGTAAATGATGACGAATCCCATCACAAAAGCCACTTATTCAGTTGGAACATGGCAAGTCGGTTATTATTCTCGTGTCTGTTTGGAGTCATTTGCTGTCAGAGACACCATGTCCTATCAGATCTTAAAGGAAAACAGCTATTAGGAGCTCACAGTGTTATCCAAGCTTTTCACCTCCATTCACTTCACCCAGGAAAATGACTGCATACACAGTGTGTTCAAAGCAGCAAGAGGTTGGGTCTTTTTTATCTTTGTACACACCCCACCCTCAATCAGCCCCCAACTTCCTCTAAAGCACAATCAATGCTTACCAACAAGGTTGCCTAGCATCAGTTGCTTAGTAACCACTAGCCCATTGCTTTCTACTACAAAATGTGTCACTAATTCAGAACTAAATTTAGAAATGCCTTTGATTTATCCCCCTGACTGGATTGACAGAAGGAGTCTTTGCTTGATTTTCACCCACAGCTCTATCTTTCTTGTACTGAAATCAGAAGCTGCTAGCAGGTACTGTCTCATGAAATCAGTGCCAAGATAGGAAAGTGATTCATACCTTTGTGTTGGTGACTGCTGATTACAACAAATCAGATGTTGTTGCAGCTGTTTCACAGATAAAGAGAGACAGCTGAAAATATTTCTTCATATAATGCAAACTATTGGTGTGCAGGGGGAAAAACAGACAAAACAAATGTTACACAAGAATGAGACAAATTGAACCAAATTCAAATATGCAGATCAATGATTCGGTGATGCCCGTCCTCATTCCTTTAATGCTTTACTCAAAGCATTAAACAGAACATTTCTTCCCGTATTTTATGCAATATTGTGCACAATATAGATTAATACTACTGCTATGGAGACTAAGTTCATTTTAAATACTTTGTATTCTCTTAAAAACACACTAATACATCTTATTCCCTCTACATCCCAAATGTTGGCTATGGGGTTTATTAAGAGAAAGCTTACCTGTTGACATGCTAATTTACTTGCTAATGCTACCTTGATTTTTCACACATATCAGTGCACATGCACAGTGCAGATTTTAAATCATCTCAGAGCAATGACAGGAGAACCACGGGTCACTTGTCAAGCAAGCTAGTCTCATCTCAGTTTAGTCCACATTTGTATCTACAGTGTGCATGTGCAAAAATGCCATTTAACCTCCTAAGACCTGAACTCTTTCATGACAAGATCTGAAAACTGCTGTTCACAAACGCTGCCCATCTAATCTGACTGAGCTGGAGCTGTTTTGCAAAGAAGAATGGGCAAAGATTCAGTCTGTAGAAGCTGGTAGAGACAGACCCTAAAAGACTGGCAGCTGTAATTGCAGCAAAAGGTGGTTCTACAAAGTATTGACTCAGTGTGTATGACAAACACAGTGACACACACGAAGGCGAGGCATTCCTCCCAAACACTCCATCAAATACAAGCTTCTCACTCTATGTCTCTCAGGCCTTTGCTAAAACAGTAGGCTGACAAGTTGGAGCTGTCGACGCACCCAATTCACTCCAAATCCAGAGAGACAGAGAGGAAAAGAAAAGTAAGAGGCAGAGAGACTGAGGCAGAAAAACGGGGGGATGCCGAGTAATGAAACAGCAGATGAAATTGAGCAGAACTGAAAATGCAGAAGCAGTGGCTCATCACATCGTCTGAGCTCTGTGTATGTTAATGGACTTTGAATGAAACATGATGTCTGTTTATGTCTGTCTGTGTTTTTATCTGTGTTTCTTCCTGCGTATATGTGTTTGTTTTCACATGTTGTCTTATTAAGACGTAGTAGCCTTCGCCTTCATGCTCTCTAGACATCCATCAGTGCATAAAGCATTTAGATGGATGTTAGAGCCAGAGGTAGAGCCCGGCAATCTCATCCAACAGCATCCACACACAGATTTGTATAAATCTTCATCTGTTTTTGATGGTGTCCAACTGGGTTTTGCTCTTTCTTTCTTCTGTGCTGACTTTATTGCCATAAGTTGAAAAAGATGTAAGATTTCACTCTATACATTACCTAAAATGTATATCTTTTTTATCTTTTTAAACAGCCATAGCACATTCTTTAACCACAGTATGCAGCTTCACCCCCATATTATTTGTAGCCATGTGTATTGCTATACAAAACTGTGAGAGGCCCTTTCATAATTCTGTGAATGCTGTCTGTCTGTTTCATTTGTCCCTTTGGAAGGCTTTGCAGAAGCAAAATCCCCACTATGCCAGGATAATATGGTCAACGAGGCCGAGAGGCTGAATAAAAGCCTTTGTATTTGAGACTGGGAAGCATTCAGCCTGACTTCCTAAACCATTTACGGTATAGTGCATTAAATGTGTTTTTCCAAGAGCCTTCTTTCAGCCATTACACCATTTCACCCGTTATTAGATTTCTACACCACAATCAACATTTTCCATAATTGAGCTAAGCGTGGAGACCTTTCACTAAATGTTACAACAGTTACTTCCTGCCACGCATACAGAATGACAATATTGCTGATTTGATTATGACACAGCTGTCATTTTCTTCCAGCCAGGGACACGTCACGAGCCAAAACTGAGGTAAACTGACAAAGTCACATGCGTTCGCTGTTAACAAACATTACATTAGCAGGAGGTTATGGAACCGTGTTGGATTAGAAGAGACAGGTCATCAGAATCTCAATCAGGGGGTGCGATCGTGTGGCTGCAGCGCCGATGAAGCGGCTAACAGGTGTGGTCTGTCTGCGCACTTCAAGTGGCATGACAGTTTTATCTGCTGCTTCCTTTCTCTGCAGCAGGAATGAGTGGCTTGACTAACACAACATGCCATGTTATCATTAGTCTGATAAAGTGCAATGTTTGATTCACTGACGGAGGTGCTGGTTGGCCTGAAAAAGAGTCTTTAGGCTGATGTCATTACAAAGAATCCTGAAACAGATCATACCAGAGTAAGGAATATGTTAATTTATGTTCTTTCTTTACTTTTTGTTGCTCCTTTTTATTATTATATTCCTTTATTTACCTTCATAACATAAAAATTATGGCAGTCTATTGAACAGGCATGCTGATAGTCACAATGCTCCATTAACGGCTGCGTTAAATGCAGAGAGAGGAAAAGTGAAAAATGAGCAATTCTTTATTTCTACTCCTCAACTTTTTCTCTCTTTCCAACTTCTCTACCCAACCATCCTCCTCACTGCCAGACAACAGGAGCAGAAAGACAATATGATAGACTCATGCTTGCCCGACCTCCATATGACACTCTGCTTTCTATTACCAGTCCTCTTGCTGTCAGGTCCACACACACTTGGTGACACCTGATTAAAAAAACACTGGCCGTACACTGCCCCGTATTACGTGTCCTCAGCAATGCGGTACATTTCTAAACCGATTTAATCTGCTGCTCTGTCGACACAGAGCGACACACCTCTTCTACTGCGGCTTTCACCACACCTGAGTAGCAGGAGATACTTGTTAATTAATAACACTAATGAAGGCTGCATTTCATTTCCATTTACAGTGCAAGCCGGCTCACTGCGAGGACTTACTGAGACAATTAATTAAACTCACTCACTGTTAATCTTATTAAATATCCCCGCGTTTTCATTTGTGCAAAAAAAAAATTGTAGATATCTGTTGTGAATTATCGGCGTGCACCTGCAGTTTACTCTTTAAACTGTGTCATCTCTGGGATTGGAGACGTCCAGAGATTCAGGGACTACAACTATATTAGCAATGATATTTTCTTGAAATCAAAAGAAATAAATTGAATATACTTACTTGACTGTGTTTGTACTGAACCAACATTCAAATCAGCAGCACATCATCTGCCCTGATCTCCCTGCTTCTGTGATGACACCTTGAGAGGACCTGGTTCGACTGTCTGTGTGCAATACAGATCAGTCCAGGTGTCTTCACTCGGCTGATTGCTTTCTTTTGAATCTGTCTGAATGACTTTACTGCCTCTATCCTCCTGCTTTTATTTCCCTTGAGTTCCACCTTTCATAGAAATGTTCTGTGTGTTTGAGTGTACTAAAGCTTATATGCACACATGGATTGTTTTCCCCTAATAGGACTGTGCAGTTTGCTTCAGAAACACTATTCTTGCTCTTGTTGTTGTTGTTGTTTCCTTTAATTAAGAAAACAATTCCCCAGTGATGATATTGTGTTAGATTTCATAATACAGTGCTGGGAAATCCTTCTGGATTTCATATTTTTTCCATATTTGTCACAGTTACTTTTTTCAGCTCATCAAACACATTTGAATAGCAGACTAAGATAACTTGAATAAATACAAAATGCAGTTTTTAAATTGTGATTTCATTTATTAAGGAAAGAAACTATCCAAACCTACCTGGCTCACATGGAAAAGTAACACTCTCAGGTAAGGTCAGTGTTCAGGACTCAACAGTAAGATAGAGATTTGGTAAAAATGGCATCCACGGGAGATCATGTGAAAACTACCAAAAAGAACAAAAAGGCTCGACTTACATTTACCAAAGAACGTCTTGATGATCCTCAAGATTTTTGGGAAAGTTTTTTGTGGAATGACGAGACAAAACGGAACTTTTTGAAATGTTTTCATTCCATTACTTATGATGTCAAATGAACACAAACGTGGTGGTGGTAGTGGGATCGTCTGGGGGTGTTATGCAGCTTCAGGGCCTCGACGACTTGCATGGACCTGTGAATCCTGCTCTCTACCAAAAAATCCTGAAGGACCATGTACAGCTTACTTGGGTTATGCAGTAGGATAAAGATCCGAAGCACATGAGAAAGTCGATCTCTGAATGGTAAGAAAGAAACTCTTACTTAAAGTGAAAGAAAGAAAATGAAGGTTTTGGAGTGGCCCAGTCTGTGCATAAGTACAACTGAGATGTTTTGGCCACTCGTGCCCCAAAATCCTCCAAAGTGGCCAAATTAAAACAATTCTGCAAAGATGAGTGGACCAAAATTCCTCCGCAGCGATGTGAAAAGCTCATTGCCAGTTATTGCAAATGCTTGATTGCAGTTCTTCCAGCCAAGGGTGGCACCTCAAGTTATTAGGTTTAGGGGGAAATGACTTTTTCATATAGGGCCAGGCACGTTTGGGTAGCTTTTTCCCTTAATAAACTGTCATTAAATCTTAGATTTGACTCATCGTTGTCTAATATTAAACTTTATTTTATGATCTGAAATATGTTTATTTATGCCACTGTTCAAATCTGACCTCAACTCTGATCGTGGTATTTGCAACAGTGGGTCCCATAAAGGATTGACTAGAAACAAACACCCAGAAAAACTGTATCTATACACCCGTCATTACACAGGGATGCTAATACAAACACAAAATTACTGGTCCTTCAAAAGCACCTGGTTTTATAAGTATTCTTCATCACTTGGCTTTATGGCTTCATAGACAATGATAACTGTTTATTCACAGCAATGTGAAGGCAGGAATGAAAACTACAAATAAACTGACCCATTTTCTCCATTCATGCACACAAACACACACAAACTTTTAACCTACTTACACGTGTTTGCAGTTTGTATTTTTACTAACTAAAACCCTCTGAAGCACCCAGACTAGCAGCAGCTCTATATGTTACTGCTGCGGTAGAATCCATGTTGCTTGCAATTACAGCCTTATGGTGGGAAGGAGAAAGTGCTGGAAGGTGAAAAGGTCTCAGTGGTAGAGCAGTGGGTTGAGAGCACCTTACAAAGGCTCAGCTCTCCGCATGACACTTTATAGCATGACCTTCGATCACAGCGTGACTACGTCTTTTGTGCTGTACATTTTTGAGCACCCGCTAAAAGCTTTTCCAGGCTCCTTTGAGGAAATAGATTTGGTCATGGCGAGATGAGGGTGACAGAGAATAGCAATCTATATTCCAGGATCCACAATCTCGCCCTTTTTCTCTCTCTCATGTTGGTAAAAATGGTTCGAAAAAGAAACCCTGTGCAGTCCATTCACCGGACAGAAAAAAACATCCACGCACACGTCCCCATCTCCTCATTCACATTTTCTCATTTCCCCTCATAATCTCTTATAAATTTGTAAAAGATATGAATACAAGCTATCACTTAATCGACTAGTTAAAGTGTCGCTGAGACCACTTAGCTCTTCTTACTTTAATTTTCCTCTTTTGTTTTAAAATATAATAATGAATGGGATGCGCTCCTCTTAATGAATGAAGTGGGGACAGATGGAAAATCTGGATTACTGGAAGATATTTGTCTAGCTCTGGGTCATCCAGTGATTTATTCTGGTCATGGACGCACAGACTCTCCCCTGGGTTACGAGACATTCATGTCTTTATGGAGAGGACATTTTCATCCTTTGATCTTCTTTATTGACAACCAAGATGGAACATATCAGGAACTAGCCTGTCTGCTAACAGCACTGCATCCTCCGAGTAAACCTCCTGCAGAGACCAGCGCCTCACGCATCCCAAAGTTATTTGTGCAACGCCTCTTTGTACATGTGATTTTCTGTGTTTGCATGTGTAATAAGTAGTTTGCTAAGCAGGAGGCGTAATAATTAGTAGCCCCCCCCCCTCCTCAGTTTGCAGAGCTGCCTGTAGTGACAGCTCGAGGGTGATGCAACAGATAAAAGCAGCGAGAAACGATCGAGGAAAACAGCTGGACTGCATAAATAGCTCCTTTGGAAAAGGGACATTTAAAACATAAATTCCAGCTTACACATGAGAACAAATCAAACAAATAAAGGCTACATTTGTTTGGAATAATAAAAAAGAAATAAAAGAGAAACATCATTTGTGGCATATAAAATCTTGAGGAATCTGTCATCCAGTGGGTGTTACTTTATTACTGTCTTTTTCTTTCTTTCTTTGAGACACTTTATGAAAGGAACAACAAAATAATGTCTCAGAGGAGCCACTCACTGCATAAGCTTGCTCACTACAACAACATTTGCCCTGGGTGAAATAAATTTAGCTGTCTTACTTTGAATGTTTTGACCTTATGTTGGCGCTACAAGAGAAGTCAGGTGGACTCCAAAATCATAAATCGCGATTCTCTGGGGATCACAATAACAATATCAAGTTTATTGGCACTACTGGCCAAAACAGTTAAGCGTAGAACAGACAACCTCATAACAATGGTGACACAGACATCATCATCCCTGGGTATACAGAGGAAATCATGAGAATGACAGTAAAACCAATACATCAAAGTCTTTGGAGAAATGACAAGAGTGAAAACTAAAGAAAGAGAAACACAAAAAGTCCCAAATGTCACAGGTCTCTTAGGACGTCTTTCCAAAGTCCAAAAGATGTTTTAGGTTAAACCAACAGAAGCAGTTTCTTTAGTCTCATTTATTAAGTGCACTACACACCTTTTAAAGAGGGTTCAAAATGTTCCCCTAATATGACTTAATATTGGAAATGCTTTCTATAAGTGGCATATTATTCATTTCTTTCGTTTTTGCTTTGCAGTTTTTGTTTAAAGATAAAGTTTTGAAAGAAAGAAAAAATGCTTTATTATATCAATACAGAACGACAAAGTCTGGCCTCAAATTTAGAGTTGATCAAGGCCTCCCCGATGCAGTATAAACAAAAAAACAGATGTTGTTGTACACAGCACAAGTGATGCACTGATAACATTCAGCAGTCTGATGCATCTGTTGGACTTTTTCACGGACTGATTTCAGAGGAATCGCTTAAATAGAAAAGCCCACACGAACAATATTGTCACTCTGGCAAAGCAGTTCATTGGTGTGAGAACTGGTGTGTGCTCGTACAGTGATGTGGGCATACAGAAACAGACAAACAAACAAACAAAAGGCAGTTCTCTTTCAACTATCACATAACTTGTGCTTTCAGACCATTTGAAGAAAATAGGTGCAACAGAATTTAGTGTCATTCGGGCCGTGCTGGTTTCTTTTCTTTGATAAAAAAGCTCAGCTTCATCATGGTTTCACCTACAGCCGACTGACGGGAGATTCATTCACTGGCTGCTTTTCTTTCCACTAACACACTGGCTAATTTAAGGCAACAGCACTTTGGCAGGTTTAGTTGTTAGAAAGATAACAATGTTTTTTTGGAAAGAGAGTGATTATTTAAAACAAATAAATGCCACTTAACCCAAAGCAGTTTTTATTTGCTTCATATCCACAAGAACACATCTATAATAAATAATTAACAAATAGGAAATGAAGCAAAATGTTATGGTGAAAAGGCTAATAGCGCTATTTTGGAGGAAGAAAATGCAAACATCCAAAATGTTGTGCACTCGGGAACGCAACCTCCTACTAGTGAGCAAAGATCATAACAGGTATCTGAAAAGATCTAAGGACAGAGAAAGTCGGTCAGATTTATATAGTGTTCGAAACCATGTAATGTTTGGGATCCTTTGAATCGCTAAAAAAAACATTGACATGCTTCATTTGCAGTATTTGCACTCGTTTGGATATGGTTTGATTTTAATGTGAGGAAAGATTAGCTATTTGTTGTCTTCATGTCTCTGTTTGTTTGTTTTGTTACTACTAATAATATATTAAAGGGTTTATAAAGACATGATTAGGGCTCGAAAATGTTTTAGTTTAGGATTTAACATGCACCTTTTCACAATTTTAACCCCTGTCGAAGCAGCTCTCCAGAGTTTTACAGAACGACCTCAAATGAGTAAATCTAAATCAAACTAACTAATAAAATGATAAAGAAATATGTAAACAATATATAACATTTTCAGGTGTTTGACAAACAAACTGTATTTGAGGTATTCATATCGAACTTTCTGGAGCCGTGTGTTATGCTCACATGATTGGAAGGTACAAGTCTCATAGCAGCGAACAAGCTAGAAACTCTGAATTATATATCAAGCAGCTGAAACCAGTCAGCAAATACAGGCATTCCTGCAATATTCTGCAATATGTTTCCTATTTTTGCTCACTACAATTTATGACATCAACACACCAAATGACTTTATTTCATCTGTCAGTTAGTTTAGCAAAAATGGGAGGCAGAGAATAATAAGTCAGGCCGGGAATTAGACTTGATCACAGGGCACCTATTTTAAACCACCAGATAGATAATATCGGTTATTTGCTGATGTAAATGCCAGAGATGTTATACTGTATATTTGGCTCCTATTTGGATCATATTTGGCAAGAAAGTTATCCAGATATAAAGATGATATTTGAGACTGACCAGAAGGTGGTCTCAAATATCAATTCTGTGTTTTGAGGTATGCTATGGTCTACTGGGAATGCACCAGTTGTACAAATTCACAAAGAAAGCCAGACCAAATAAGTAGCCTACACTCGGAGAAAAAAGAGATGCCACGCTGAAACATCAATGTTTTTGGTGTGAACAGATTTCCTCGATTTTGTAGCCTGTAGTTGTTATTTCTTTATTACATCACACATGTGAGTATTGGTTGGTGATGTTGTTGTTTAATTATTTACATGTGGGTTTGTGTGACCTCTCACACCTTTGTGGCATAAATAAGTCAGATTGCCATAGTGTTTGACAGCAAACTTGCAAAGGAACATAAAAGCACAGTGGCATGCACACACCACAGCAAGGCTCAAGTAAAATCACTGCAAGGATTTAAAGGAACCTCTGTGCAGAAACATAAACACACAAACATTTATCTGTGTGCAGTCGCTGAACATTGTCTTTAATCAGTCTGCTCGATGTTTCACAATGAGCAGCATCAGTTTAATTTATAGCAGGAACCAGGAACATTGCCAATAGACTCTGGATTTCCACAAGCTTCTGTGATTATATGTGTGGCTGTGTCTCTGCACCACAGCTGCACATGTGTTCCTACACAGTGGCAACGGTGATGATGGATAATGAGTAAATATGTAATGCTGTATGAGCCATGAACAGTGTGAGTCCATCACCTCACTAAATGGATGGAGTATGATTAATTCCCACTTCCTCTGGGCATTTGTCATGACGCTTTGATGTGTAAGTATTTCCTTAATGCGTTTGTTTCGGCGCTGGTGATGGGGGATTTGCTGAGAACGGCATGTGAAACGGCTCAACATGGATCCTTCTAGGAGGTGATAGCTTTATTAAAACTGTTTTCTAGCCTTTCTTTTTTTGCCGTATTTCGTATGTGTTACACCAGCCACACACACACACACGCACACACACACACTCACAGATGTAATTGCTGCGTCTATACAATGACAGAGCCAGGGAGAAGGAAACATGATCTGAAAAGTTGAGCAAAGATGGCTTCTGTGTGTTTGTGTGAGGTGACTCAGGCCAGCATATGCAGTTCGTTGTATATCACAGTCTGACCTACTTATCAAAAAGAGTTTTTAATTGCCATTTTGCCATTTGTCAAGATATGTATACAAGTTATAGCTCAGTCAATAATCAGTCAAACATCCTTTGATGCCAAAATAATCACTGTATCACTGTACAGTGATCACTGTATGCAAAGTCCAATGTGAACTGGTGCTGGTTAATGTATCATAGTTTTAATGGTGCCAAAACTCAGAGTGACGTTCATTCGAAAGTAAAAATGAAAAGCGTGTGCATCTAAAATGCCACAATGCAAATGATCTCTCGCTGTGTTTTACCCCATCATATTTATTTTAAGCAACTTCTTTGGCTTTATTGCATGTATAACCTTGGATACATATTGCTGTTGAGTCCCTTTTATGGGTTTAGGTACGTGTGTTTTTGTTGTACTTTTACAACTCTATTATCCGAAGCTTTGGGCAGGGTTGAGCAGTCTACGATCTTTTGTGTTTGTGAGGTTAAAGAAAAGTGAAAACAGAATGACTCGATTTTCCCTGAGTAAACTCATGTCTGCAAATGACAGAACCAAATCCAGCAAATGCATGTTGAAACCTTTCTGTTCTCTCCTTTGGGGATTACAGGGTCTACCTCTCAGGGTGATGTGAGATGAATGTGACACACATCATTTTGATGTGCGTCTCTGCAAATCCCAAAGTAGGATCACCATCAGAATGGGTGGCACAGTTAGGGGCTTTATGTGATAACACCTGTGTCATCCTATACATCTCAATAAGCCCCAGACAGGAGGGACGGAGACACACTGTGTCTCTCACACAACAGTGTGAGAGACAGACACACAAGTTTTATGGCATTCAATATTTCTGTAAATGGGAAAAAGGAGGGTGGAGAGAGTCAAACACTGCTGATGGCTGCCTGCACAGACCTTCCATCCACACTATGGGCATCTTGCTTACTCTTTAAAACGACACTGCAGATAACACACAGTGATAAAAACAAATCAGAATCAGTCTGCCTTTTTAAAAGCACCGTTAAACGTCACCTGCAGGTACGAGGCCCAGGTAGTATCTTATTAATGCTATCAACAAACCCAAATTCGGCCATACCAAAGTTAAATCTATCAAAAATTAAATAAAATTCATTTTAAATGCTCCATATCTCCAAATATGCCCTACCAATTGTGTCAATCTGTCACCCAAAACCTAATGAAACTGTGTAAAAGAGGCATGATGTTGCATTTGGGTGACATGTTCATTTATTATGAAAAATAAGCCAGCTGTATCCTTTAAAACAACCTTCAAAAATATGGTCATGTTGGCTGACATTTCAAAATAACTCCCACAAGGCCAAAGTGGAGCCAAGATGAGCAGAAGAATTAACTCTATTACTGTGAATACCAGCATTAAAAGCAAGACACTTTTACATAAAGAAACAACACAATTATTCCTCCTGTAAGTGAAAAGTTTACTACAGAAGTGCAATTAGATACAACCCTGTTATTTTTAAGCCCTTACTGGCTGAGGTATAACTAGTTATAGTGCTAGCAATATTTAGACATGATCACATGGGGACACAGTTGCTTTGCTTTAACCTACAGATAACCTGTGGGGTCATTTAAAACTCCAGCTTTAGACTTATATGGGCCTTTTTATATTTGTAGTTTTTTCTACTTCTCCTACAATTGTTCCTTAGGTTTTTTTGTTATTGGCGACAGAAGTATTGACACTCACAAAAGCATAGGAGGCTGAGCTGGAGGTGGCAGAGTGGAAAATACTAATGATTTCTTGGGGAGAGGGCAGAATGGGCAGAATTATAAATGAGTATATCAGAGGGAAAGATAGAGAAGCAAGGTTGAGATGGTTTGGATGTGTGCAGAGAGGGATAGTAGATATATTGGACAAAGTATGTTGAATATGGAACTTAAGCGGAAAAGAGAAGATTCATAGATGTAGTGAAGAAGCAGAGACCCTAAAGGTAGGTGTGCCAAACAGTAAAAGAAAGTCATGAGAGGTCATTAGAGGCTTTTTTGTTATTATTTTTAATCTGTTGGTAATGATTACTCAATTAGAGATATAATTTGGGTGCAGTTTTAGATATTTGAGTAATCTGAGTAATCTGAGATTACAGATATTTTTAGTATTACACATTTGCAAACAACATATTTGTTCAGATATCTGTTTAAACAGAAACATAGAAGAATTACACACAGCAAAAACCTGAATAAATGAGTTTGTTGTAATTTGCTGGCATTTGACAGTCAATGATACATAATTCACTCAAACCTCAAAGGTTTTTTTTCCATAGTAATACTAAAAAAAATAAATTTTTTATAAGAAGTAACAGACAAGGACTATATATACAAATGCAATTCTGTTGAGACAGTTTCTGTTTTTTGCAGAATTGATCAGAACATTTTAGAATATATGTGCATCGTATGTATGATAAACACAAACAGGGCCATTAAAATGAGTATTCATGTATAAAAACCAATGCTGTCACCAATTATCCCGTTCCCTCATTTTAGTCATTAAAATAGCTTGGTCGCTTGAGGGTTAATCAATGTTAGTGTGTTAGTATTTTAAACTGTTCTCCAGGGGATTATACTTTGCCCTCAGTTGCATCATCAGATTTATTTATGATGGTGCCGTGTAGACAGTTGACTGTGCATCTGCTGTCTTTTGTAGAATTACTTTGTGGTTTTGCAGCGACTGCGTGAGTTTCCTAGTGTAGCTCAGCGTGTATGTGTGCGCATTAGTGCTAATCTCTGCACTAGCAAGCAGGGTCACTGGTCATTCAGACAGCGGCCACCCATCATGAACTCGGGCTCATGTCAAACAAACCAGCAAAACTGTAAACCTTTCAAAGCAGCCCAAAGATGGATGGAAAGATTGTGAATTCCCATCTCCAAGCCGCTTTCACACATTTCAACACGCTCTCTGTATTAGAGAGCAATTTGCAAATATGACCTTAAAAGCCCTGGGTCTCTACAGCTGCAGCTCCAGCCAAATAACATATGTTGTTTTTGCTATAGTTGTCGAGGCTTAGCTTTGCACAGAACACACTGAACAATATGAAAGAGGATGAGTCATGTGTTGGTGCAGATTTACTGACTAACTGTTTACTCCCTAACCATTAGGGCGGTAGTTGTACACTTGGGAGTCAAGCTCCCTCGGGGGTTCCAAAACACATACTCACATGATTTTGCATTAGAGTGAGTGTGTGCGAGGGGGGGGGGGATTTACATTTGCTATTTTGTTTTGTTTTTTCTTGAATCTTAAAACTTCAATGATGTGTTCAAATGAAAGAGAAAAGAGAGACCAAATCTAAACTTCAGCTTTAATGAAGTTTGGGAAATACTGCTTTCTCCTGCGTGATCATGCCTGATTATTACCAAAACTTACACAACGAATAAGTCAAATGCACTTAAAAGCACAAGCCACAACATGACTCAAGTTTAAAAGTCGGCCTTGTTCACAGGAGTCATGGAGTATATTTTCATATTAAGTTTGTGTTTAAAGAATAAAAGGATGGTTAGTGCTATGTTTACAAATAAAACAGGGACAGATTTTTAACAATGCTTTCTTCCCACGAACATCAGGTTGGCACTACGCTGAGCTTGGATTTAGAAACACGAGTATCTGGCTCTGTATTTTTTTAGAAATCCTTTGGAAAGGCAGTGTAATGTGATTTTTGGATTCTTGGGATTTCAATGTATTTATTTGTTTGTTTGTTTGTTTCTGATTTATTGCATTCAGTGATTCATCAGACATCTCTCAGATGCCAGTGATGGAGTTTTAGTCTTCAGGGTCCTGCTCTGTACAGCAGAGATTTACGGTACGAATGTTTCTCTCCTTGCTCACTCTGCACTTTTCTTTGATGTAATGAACCCTCATGCTTTCTTACCCCATCACCCACAAAACCCTGGACCAGGCCACTTCCACTGTCTGACAGGAGTGGGATCCTGTTTCATGTAGTGTGCCGGTGTGTGTAATCAAGTATTGCTGTGTGAGAGAGAACGACAGGCAATTTAGGAATGATTAAAAGCCACT
This sequence comes from Pundamilia nyererei, assembly GCF_000239375.1. Taxonomy (NCBI): domain Eukaryota; kingdom Metazoa; phylum Chordata; class Actinopteri; order Cichliformes; family Cichlidae; genus Pundamilia; species Pundamilia nyererei. The sequence goes on from NW_005187448.1 coordinate 392,267, forward strand.
AAATCACTCTGTCACAGTCCTCTGGGTGGGTGTGTGTGGGTGCGTATGTGTGTTTCCAGGGGTGCTGTAAATCTGCGCTTGTTCTCACTTGCTTCTTGGTCCACTTTTCCCAGCAAAGTTGCCTTTCATCACAACAGCTCGCTCGGACAAGCAGCCATAACTCACTGTAAGTGGCCACCAGACGGGGGACATGATTTTCTGTCGAAATTAATGGGACAGATTGTATAGCAGAGTTGGCATCAAACAAGTAAACATTACACACACTCAGAAGCTTGCGTTACTGTCTCCGTCATTCATGCATACTGATTTTCTGTCCACAGCAAAGACAAACTGCACCACAACTGCCCATAACAGAAAAAGCAAGGCCCCATCTGCATGGTGCTCCACCACAGTGATGGAGGTGTGTGACTTTGCAGTAGCTCAGTCAGGACAGTCACAATGTTACCCAGCTCCCTTGGGTTGGGGGGGTCCCCTCTAAATGCTGCTGCACAGAGGTATATTGCATCAGCCTGAGTGCCATTAGCTGTCCCTGCATGACTCCCACTGTGACTCAACTCTGGCTCTTCCTGTGAGACACTGGTAGGGGTACTGCATCTAGGCTGATGCTCAGAGGACTAAAACTAATTGGCAAAAGCTTCAGCAGGCTGCAGAGAAAATAAAGTGACGGGGTAAAGATGAATGAGCTGTGAAAGCTAAAGAACACAGATTAGAAAGCACATGTCTTACCGTTTCATTTTATCAGAGCAAATGGTGACAGAGTTGCTGAATGTACTGTGAAATTAATAAGGTAATATGACCTTTTAAAAACCAGGAAAAGGTTACGTGTTAGAATCGTTTACAAATCCCAATTGTATGACGTGACTGTCTCACATTTTACCCTACACTGCCCTCTGCTGGCTAGTATACCCAAATCCTGACCTTCCAGTTGGGGGCAAAGACACAGTTTCGTAGTTTTGTCTGTGTACATCACCACAGTGGATTTTTATTCAGACAAAAACTATCTGATGAAGCGCAAACCAACATTATTTTAAATATAAGGATTGTTTTCAACATTTGGAAGAAAATCCATAGACTTAACCAAATGCTGTTTGCTCTTTTGAGATACTCTACCAGACCTTTACTGCAGCTGTCTTCAGTTGCTGTTTGTTTGTGGGATAATTAACATGTGTGCAATATTGTGTGCAACTAAGTCCTTAGCCAGAATCTGATATGTGCCGGTCACTGACTGAATAAATGTTGCCTGACCATATATTTTCTTTATTCAGAAATGTGCTGTGGGGACTTGCTACAGTTAGGATCATCACTTATTGGAGAAAGAAAAAAATTTAAAGACCACCAATGTGGTGGTCTTTAAAATTTTAGGTCAAACAGTCAAGATGCAATGAAGTGCAGACCAAAGCGGCACCTTCAGCTGCATGTTTGTGGATCTTTCTATATTTATTTTTGTGAGTTCATGTGACTCACTTGGTTTCTTTATCCCAAGAAACACTTTTGCAACACACTTTGGGTCAATTTACATTTGCACTGGGAAGCAGCGTTTGATCAGTTTTCCATCATTTGGCTGAAATATACCTCTGTACACCTCAGAAATCCTCCTGCCACTTCTATCAGCAGTCACATCATTAAGAAACACTAGTGACTCTCTTTGACTGGCTGCTATAAGATTTCTGCCAGTGGAACCGAACTGTGTAGGCCCTAGTCTTATTCGGTCTGCCTGTGAGTGTAACCAGTGGTTTGGACCTTGTTGTAAACCCACTGCAGCTCCATCTATGAAGGTGTCTCTCAGTTGTAAACCTTGATAACAACGACCTCTTTTTCTCAACCATAGAAAGAATTCTGTCATCATGCACTTTAGTTATTCTCTGTGGTCTTTCAGACCTTTTAGTGTTGCTCAGTGGTGTTGCTTTGTAAGACTATCGCATGGCTGATTTGGGCAGCCCTAAAGCTTTTGATATCTCTCTGATAGGTTTTGTTTTCCAGCCTAATGATAGCTTCCCTCTCTTGCTCTGACATCTCTCTGGCCCTTGTATTTAAAATGATAGTACAATGATATCAAATCCAAGTTTCAACTTTGAATGAATTTCATATATTATGTATGCTTCATTTGTCATGAAATAACAAGGGAACAGGCTTCACTCGTCACTTAATCGGAGCTTCTGTGTAAAAACAGTTAATGCAGATTTTTTGTTGAAAAGAAGCCCTTGAACTAAAGCTGAAAGTCTGCACTTATGATCATAACTTGCTTTAAAATCCATGTACAGATGCAAATTTACAAAAATTGTCCAACAATTTATGGCCCTAACCTCATGAGGACTGAACAGGTTACAATTATATAGTACATAAATCTATTTCAAACATAGATCTGATAGCTTCTGCTGATGGCTGTGCATCAGAGTCAGTGATTGTAATATAAAGTGACATTTGCTTCACCTTCAAAACCAGGCACTGAGAGCCATCGCCCCCTCTCTCCAGTGCTGCAATTTTACTTTTCTTCCTCTTGCCCAGCAGCCATTGCCAGATATTTGTACCTCTCTCCAGCATGACTCACCACGTACTGGTTACACAGTAGTTCAGCGGTAAGTGAGGAAGATACGCATAAACACACACTCACTCACTGGTTACAGGAGGCGACATTCACCGGGCCAAGTGCCAAATCATCAGGCAAGCTAGGGGATCACAGTGAACCGCACACTGGCGCTGTGAACTTTGGAAGCCTTGTTACAGCTCTGGTACAAAATGTGTTTTTGTGAGCATGAATAAATATGCAATGCTGTCAACTGATTGCACCTCATATTAACTCTGCGTGAATTGTCTGTCATGACATTTCAGGTATTTAGGTTTAAAGCATTTTAGAAGCATCTCGTATTTCTGTTGGATGAGGTTGCATTTATTTATTTTGTGTAGTTGTGGGTGGGGGAGGTCTGTGAGAGAGACAGAGAGGCACAGATGCAGTCAGTTTGCCGTACGTCTCAACTGAGGTTTTCTGTCAGCTGGTCAGACAGGCAGGTGTCCTCTTCAATGTCATCGACTGTCGCTGAGGTTTAGAGCTGACAAGAGGAGCCCTTCATTAGCAAATCACTTCCCAGACAACATCTGGAGGACACACCAGCTATCATCTGCTATAATACACCTCTTGATTCCTGTCTTCAAAATAGCATAGACAGTATTAAGGCATATAAATAAACGCTGTCCAAGAAATTACCCAGGGAATATGTAAAGACTGAGATTATATTAAGTAGCAGTCAGCATGTTTACGCATTACGTGCTGCCTTCTTTCATCTTCACTCTCCTTTGTGTTCAAACCTCACTATCAGCCGCTATTTCTCACAGTCGGTCCTCAATATCTTATCTGTTTCTCGTGACCTTCTCTCACTTCTCCTTGTTAAACTCATCTTTCCACAATTGATCTGACACAAAAAAGAGGCATGTTACTATAGCTGCTGACTGTAAGTGCTGCAGGCAGATAGGCATTTGAAAAATCGTAGGAAGGTATGAACTTTTCCTATTTTATTTCTTTCTGTAAACACTTTCAATCACGATTAAGGGACAGTGCGCCATCTTTCAAATATAAAGTTTTGTACATCCGAATACAATAAAAATGATCTTACAGAGTCTTAAAACTGGCCAAATACAATCTCAAACAAACTAAGTTATTAATTGTTTAACATTAATTAAATTAAGCGAAAATATGGAAGCATTGTGTAAAGAAGGAAAAAAGTAATAGCTTGTTGAACCACTTTTAGCAGCAATAACAACCATTAAGTTTCCTTGTCATAACTCTATCAGGCTGTCACATAGTTGTGGATGAATTTTGTCCCACTCTTCTTTATAATATTACTTTAGGTCATTGATTTTTGTGAGATTTCTTTAACGCACATGATTAAGATAAGGTTGAGGTCTGGAGTCTGACTGAACTATCGCAGCACCTTCATTTTTTAAACCATTCCTGTCAGTTTGACCCAGTAGTTTGACTTATGTTTTGGTTTATTTTTGAATGATGGATTGTTCTTTATGTTTCTCTGGTGCTTTGTTGGGTTTTATGATGAATCTGCGTTTCAAGTTACTTTGGTGTGTTTGATTGTTTTCTTATTCTCTTAGTGTTTGTGGTGATGATGATGATGTTCTATGTTCCAGCTTATTCTGGTTTATTTTTAGTTCTGCCCGTGTTAAGTCTGTGTTTCTTAGTCTGCGTCCTTGTGTCTTATTTCCTGTTTTATTGTGAAAGTCTAAGTCTTATGTTAGGTGGCTGTAGCTCAGGTGGCAGAGCAGGTCAGCCACTAATCAGAAGGTCGGTGGTTCGATCCCAGGCTGCATCCTGGCTGCATGTCAAATATCCTTGGGCAAGATACTAACCCCATGTTTGCCTGCTGGTGGTGGTCAGAGGGCCCGGTGGCGCCTGTGTCCGGCAGCCTCGCCTCTGTCAGTGCGCCCCAGGGCAGCTGTGGCTACAATGTAGCTTGCTATTGTGAATGTGTGGATGACTGAATGTAGTGTAAAGCGCTTTGGGGTCCTATGGACTAGAAAAGCGCTATACAAATGCAGGCCATGCCATTTGCCATTTAGTGTGTCCAGCTTCGCTCCCCCTGTCTCGTTAGTCTAATTTCTCCCAGCTGTGTCTCCCTCCTGTTTCCCTGATTACCACCCTGTGTATATTAGCCCTGTGTTTTCCTGTGCTCAGTGTCGTGTCGTACCCTCAGAATTATGGCTGTGTGTTCACTTCTCAGTGTCATGTGTTTCTCACCAGCGATAAAGCTAAGGTTCTCAGTTTCAATTCAGAGTCTCGCATTTGGATCCTCCTCTCCATCCGCCTGCACACAGAGCCCTGACAATTCTGTTGGAAATTGGTTGCTATGCTTCCTTGAAAGGACTCATGGATATATTTCATATGCTCATATGTACTTCATGGATCATTGTCTTGTTGCGTGACCCACTTTTGGCCGAGCTGTTTAGCTGTTGGACAGATTACCTCAAATTTGATTTGAGAATACTTTGGTACACAGAGGAGTTTTCTCAGTGACCACAAGGTGCCAAAGTACTGTGGCTGTCAAACAAGCCCACCTCGCCACCGTCAAGCTTCACAGTTAATGTGAGGAGTATTCTGAATAATTTTTGCCAACCTAACCTGTGCTGCCATGTTCTTTTTTAAAGAGCAGAGACTTTCTCCTGCAAACCATTCACACCAAGCACAACTTGTTCAATCTTTTTCTTATTGTACTGCCATGAGCTTTGACATTTGGCACGCTAAATGAGGCATGTAGAGTCTGAGATGTAGCTCTTGGTTTTTTGCAATTTCCCTGACCATTGCATGGTCTAACCTCAGGGTGAATTTATTTGGATTTCAACTCCTGGGAAGATTGGCAACTATCTTGAATGTTTTCCACTGTGAATAACTTTAGAACTGAAAGAGGGTTTACCTTCTTTTTTTCTATTACTGTAATACAGAAAACATGTTCAGATGATGATGAAAGGATGCCACACTGAGAAGCTGTCAGAACCTGAAAGAGTTTGCCATTAGATGCCAATGCAACGGCAAAGGAAAAGACAAGAAGAGCAGGCACTCTGCTTTTTTCTAAACCTGTTGCTCAGCTTTAATAAAAGCTGATTGCGGAAGGTAATTTCCATTACCTCTTTCTACGAGCACAGGAAGATGAAGCATTGCCTTACGCCCACTTGTAAAGCTGAGAAACAGACACATAAAGGCTGTGACAGTGAGACAACACTGCTTTTCATTTAAAACAATACATCAAAAATAGTTTTGAAACATGCAAGAAGAGATCATTAATTACATTTTTAAGTGGGCTCTTGAAGTGTGTTTCTTTCTCTGTTTCTGTTTACTTATCCAGAATATATAGATAAATACAATCCCAACCTGGAACTGGAAATAGTTCACCTCAAAGTAGAATGTATGTGCACCTGTGACAAATGCATCTAGTTCAGCTCAACACAGTTCTGTTTCTGTCACAGAAATGTGGGTTTTTTTAGGATTCATAGCTGAATGTTTCATGTAACACAGCTGCTTAAAAATATATCCGATGTTTAATGTTACACTATAAATGCCCAGTGTTGAAACAGCTGTGGATTGAAAAAGGAAAAAACATAAATAGAAAAAATAGACCATGGCGGTTTCTTTCACCATTAATTCGACAGGTTTTTGGTTTGAACTGAAGCTGAACTCTGATTCAAACCTTTTTGCTTTTCTTGTATTTATTTTCTTTTTTTGGTTAAGTAACCAGACCAGATATTTTATTTATTATCAAAGTAGGCTCCTTTTAATTTGAATCATTAGCATAAATTGACTCAAAGAGCTTTTTAGCTGCTCTGTTTCAAAGTTCACAATAATATGCTAATAGATTTTATTCCCCTTCACGTCACAATTATTTTGTTTTTATCATGATAAAATTAGGTATTAAGGGCAAAGAAAACAATTTGGAGGTGTTTTTGTAGGTTATGAGGCAATAGTTTTAGTCGAGTAGCCAACTTAAGATTAAATTAGGCAAAATGTGGCCAATGAAAATAAATAAATGTGGCACGGACATGTGTGACTAGATCCACCCAAATACAACTTGCGTTTGGATGTCTTATATAAACTTAAATAACACCTACTTGATAAACTTATTAGCAGAAAAATAGTTGTCAGCATAGCTACATATCTTAAATCTCAGAGTAAGTGTGAGAAGTGCATCGAGTTTTGATAGCTTTGTTGGCTGAGAGGTACTACGTGATATTTTCAGGCCTAATTTCAGTGGTGCAAAGTTTTAGTGGGCAGAAAGATATCTACATGGAAAAAGCCCAAGACAGGGAAAATGTTGTTGTTGTTGCTAATGACCTTGGTGCTCTTGGCTGTTATTACACTGATTTCAGTGGCCATGCCTTAATGTTAGATTTGATCACAAATTTTAAAACTTGAAGACGTTTTGAGACCTAGACCTCGGGTACTGCCTTCACCACTGATGTAAAATAAAAAAAATAAGCAATTTTTGATCCAACACAGTCCTGTGCCAGATAGTAAAATAGTTGTGAAACTTAATCTATTGATTTTACTGATGGTGTTCATGCGTTCAGTCCCAGGTATCACATCATGTATTCAGCAAACAAAAGCTGGAATATGTACCATATGGACAAAATTGTTTGCAACCAAATGGCACTATATTGCCACCTGCAGGATGACAACGAAAGTGGAACTGGCGTAGGAGGATTAAAGCCTGCTGTTTTTATAGACTGAAGCATTTTCCACTGTGCAATTTTTAACTGCACCCTCTTAGTTACTTTATTATTGCAGTGTTACAATTATGTGTATTAAAAAATACAGTATAAACACAACTTTATAAATGTGTCCCAAGTCCATATTTATCCATATCTTTTTTTACCATATCTGGAAGAATACTTATTCTTACATTTGTCAGTATCCATCTAGAAAACGGAGACCATCTCATGTCTAATGGACTTGAAATATTGAAATTGTGCAAATTTAGTGCCACGCTTAGTGGAAGTAAGCAATTTTTAGTAAATGGTCAGTGAAAACAAACTGTAAAAGAGGAATTAAAGGATAGTTTATTTGTGTGTGTGTGTGTGTGTGTGTGTGTGTGTGTGTGTGTGTGTGTGTG
>NW_005187448.1:399890-429111 GCF_000239375.1 Pundamilia nyererei
TGTCACATTCTGTTAGGTGTGTGTGAGACAGCATGTGTGTGTGTGTGTGTGTGTGTGTGTGTGTGTGTGTGTGTGTGTGTGTGTGTGTGTGTGTGTGTGTGTGTGTGTGAAGATTGCTCATTACAATCTAAGAAAGCGCACAATCTAAAATAACAGCCAGTCTGGCCTTCTAAGCCACCAGACAGACAAGCTTGAAGTCAGTAAATACTACAATAAATTGTGGTTGGTCTCAATCCTGTAACATAACCGTCCGGTTTCGGCTCTTACTTTTTTAAAAAGAGTAGGTTCACAAAGCCAGCACAGGAACAAAACAAGGACATGTTGGAACAAAGGTTAGACTGTTCGATGCCGTGACCTCTCTTTGCTAATGTGACTAAACCAGTCCACTATTCACTGCTTGAAAGACGATCTCCAGTACTTAGGACAGGTTGGTTAACCACAACCCCTCTAAATCAGGCTATAATTTATATAATGCGTCGTCATATAATGGTCCTTGCAAAACCACACGTGACGTGCAGGACTAAACTGTGAACTTGAGATCAAATCTAAGACGTCTTACAGATCGGGTGCACTGATCAAGTAGGAAAGATGAGGTGCGATGTTGCCATGCGGCCATCAGGAGGGGCTGGAACAAAGCAAGAGGCAGCACGCTGTATTCACCACGAGGCTTACGGTGCTGAGAGTACTTAGTGGAATAATTCGCTCAAAGTTTGCTTTTAAAGGGAGACTATTTCTAAAGCAAACAGCCGAAGCCTTTTAATCATATTGAAATCATTTATTGTGACTTCTATGGCAAAACAAATCTTATTTTCACTCCGTGTGTACGCTTCAAGCATTCACACCATCCATCGGAACTGGTAAATATACAGATTTCTTTTGCGATTAGACCAAATCTTTCAGAATTTAACGCACAGACACGGACTTGCCATAAATCTAACGTTGGACGTCCGAAACAAAGAGGTTTATCCCGGACACCCATGACCGCATATATCCCCGCCCTCCACCGATCAACCCACCAACCATTGGTTGAGCTGTTGCACTACGCCTTTGTGATTGGCTGACTGTCTCGTCACTGAAGGTCTGTTGTTCACGCTCGCACCAGAGCAGCAGCTCCAGTGACAGTGGGGTGCTTTGATTCATGCTGTTGTGGAGTCCCCCGTTTTTGGATTCAAAGAACAGTTAATGCGGCCAGAAAAGAGCGCATGAAGGTATGGAAGAGGTTTTTACCACTGTGCTTTGGCGGGTTGTTAAAGTAAAAACTAAACTGCAAAAGTCCACAGGTGAATCTCTGACACAGTCTGAGATTTGCTTGTACGATAAAGGATTTTGGTATTTCTGATTTTTACAGGGGTTAACTTGGGACCTTGTGCTAAGTCATCACGGGGAAAACATTTCCACATAAATATAGTAGCCAAAATAAGAGGAATCTGAATAATCGTTCATTTTCAGGCTGTAGGGTGTGAGTGCTTCAGTAGTATTGATTGTACCCTAAATCCCAGCTATAGCTATTAATAAAAGGTAATTTGATGTTGTTATGAGGTTTATGGCACTTGGATATTGAACTGAATGTTACCAATCCAGAAAATAATGACATCCCCTTGTGTTACACAAAGGCCCGGGACGGCAGGTGGATCCTCTGCTGCTCCTGAGCAACCCCAGCGATCATTTAGAAATGCATGGAGCAGACTGAGCACTCTTTCCCACACAGTGAGCAAAGCAGGGAGGACCCTTCCCGTTTTCTTAGCTAATTTTTAACCTGAGAGAAACCACAGTAGAGAGATTAAAGAGAGAGCATAAACGCTGGGCTATGTGTGAATTCACTCAAGATGACCACAGTAACTGAGGTGTGTAGTCTCCCTTTGGCACTTACCACAGACCACATTAGATGCTCTGCTTCTATGTTGAATGTCTGGCTTGATATGGATGAGCATAACCTCTAATTTCAACACCATGAATGTATTAGCTTTGGCTTATTACCGGATCAAGCTTTGCTACTCACACAGCCAACCTGCAACAGTTAAAACCATGTCAGCTACAGAGTGGGTTTCAGTAATTTACTCTTGAGTGACGATTCCCATGGTTTGGGTATCCCTGGAATGTGGCAACGATTTTCCATGGAAGCTGATCGAATGACAAATACCCACTTTTGGCATTACACTGACTGGAAACAGGTCAAACATACAGCAGTACTGACACAAAACTAAAGTACGTGTGCATGTGTGTGGTTGAGAAAGAGTGAAACCACTTTCACATTATGACAAGTAAGTAGCCAGTAAATAACTGCTGATTCACACTCTGCTGCTTTGCTGTGAATGTCGGTGAGCCACAGAATGCACTCTGGAATTCTGGAGGGACAGAGAGTGTTGTGGGATCGCTGCTTGAAGAAAGCAAAAGCTTTGAAACTTCGTGGCAGCGAGGAGAGGAGGGTGGGTTTCTTTAAAAAAGAGGAGATGAGAAAAGTTGCTTTGACAAATTAAAGGAAATATCAAAACACCAAATGGTTTAGTAAGTATGAAAATAAAACTCATCACACGATGTGCCATTTGCAGACAGCAGATCTTGACTCAGTTGAACACCTAAAGACGGAGCTGGGCAATTAATGTTCCCAACGGGTCACATGAGAAACGGGGACTGTTGTGGAGGGCCACGACAATAAGCTGAACTCAGTTCTGCTACTCGTAAGATTAGACGATACACTTAGTAGACATAGTGGAAATGGCAGCATTTTATCATTTTTTAATCAACAATATTTCAAAAACAAGTGTGTTTTTTGGAAAGATTTCAGAGATTTTTGACTCATACAAAGTGTTGTTGTTCTTTTGCTTTTAGTTTAATTACTTCATCTGTAGTTTTTCAGTTCTGTTTTGTAGGTTTCTTTAGATCTAAAAATCTAGTCTGCTTTGGGCTTGAACAAGTGCACAGAAGTCAGGCTCAGTGGCTGTGCAGGAAACACGAAGGACAGCTGTATATGCATTTGTTAACCTTAATGAATGAGAATATTTGTTCATGTATGAGGTAGATCCAAAGTGAAACAACATCTAATGAGATCTCTCCTTATGTGTAGAAAGTATTTTTTGAAAGAAGAATAAAAATCCAGCAGTGACACTGACTTAAAGTGCTCGAATGAATCGAAAGTGCAACACACTCAATCAGTGCTCTTTCTCTGATTAAATTAACTATTTAAGTTTTAGCATTAATAAAATAAAATAATTTTTTAGTACTGACATGCAGCATCTGCGGGTGTATAATAAAATGCAAAGAATTCAGTTCTGTCTTCATTTCAGTCAGTTTTTCTTATATCTGCTTCAAAGGTGACATTTTACTCTGGCAGATTTGGACAACAACCAGTTGAAACACCTGCCAGTTTGTCCCATTTGAGTCCCAGCCAATCAAAGCATTCACACGTGTCACAGACATCACAGCTCTTGCCCCGAGCTTCAACTGAAGCTCCAGATTTCCTGCAATGTCCTTGATCCAGCTTGTTCCTGTCAAATGCAGAGTCCATGAAACACTCTTTGATAAACCACCAGAGAATTACTTATTGTTTTTGCAGTTGTATGGGAAATCGTGGAGCTGGTCTTGATTGCTCCATCCTGGTAAAAACAAAAAAAGTCCTTGGTTGTTTTTGCAGCTTTGCAGGTTTAGATGTGTGTTCCCCCTCTGCTTTAGTCAAGTTGCATTTATTTGCCTGTTTAGTCTCATAATGGTGACTCAAACTGTGATCCTGAAATGCAGCAACCGGCTCTTGCATTGTGTTTCACCAAACACTCAGCGTGTTTGGTGGCTGAAATGGGGCAAACCTCATGATTTATACTTATTTATGTTGGAATTTTAATTTCCCATTGACCTCATGTCAGGTCGATCAGGGACAACCAAATGGCCAGATGTGACCCATGAATGTTAAAGTCTGCCTTTACATATGGGCCCCATGAGGAAGACCATGATCATAATCTCCTTCTTCACACATACCTCATCAAACTCTTGTCACACTGAGCAGCTTCGATGTGATTTAAAGGAGCTGATTTGAAAATGACTTCATCTGCAATTCAAAAGATGAAGTCAACTTTCAGAAAGGTCTGTCTCAGTTTTAAGAATGATGTCAGCAGTGTGAGGTGTGTTATGTCTGGCCCCTGTGACTAAACAGGGCCCTGCTGATGAATCACAGGATGCAGTAGTGTAGGTGTAGCATGGCTAAGGTCTTACAAGCTTAAAAAAAGATGTTTCAGACTATCACATTTGCCTAACAGTCTTGGGATTTGGACTTAATGTGCAGATATGCTAATGACTTCCTGTTTATAACCCGGAGCACAACTCAGCAAGTCCACAGATGGGACCCGAGTCCCTTTGTATATCAGTTCTGTGTCGCTCCCTGAAAAATGAGAATGAGTAGCTACTACTGTGGGCTGATTTACATATAAATCAATTTGTAATACCCAGAAGCAATCTTGTTTCCTAATTTGATTTCATTCTTTTTTCATCTGCTCCTTTAATGAAATAAAACAGTTTTTAGGAACAATGAGAAATCTTGCTTTCACTCACTCACTCTTTCTGTCTTTAGGAGGAGAAGATGAACGTGGAGGCTCTAAGCAGAGCGGAGCTGCTGACTCTCCTCAGTATCTTGGAGGGGGAGCTAGAGGCCCAGGATGTAGTCATACACGCCCTCAGGGTAAGTTAGCGGCTACATCTGATACAACAGATCCCCCCGTGGACTCGTGCTTACTGAAGGAGTTACATGACGGAGCATAATTAACCGTATCATTTCCATCCCAGTATCCCAATGAATAAAACAAAATGTGAGACTATCTTTAGTCCATACACCATTTGACACTAAAATTAACCTGTTTCAGCATCACGCTCCCAATAAGAATGTGAGTGAACTGGGAGGGGATATGTAAACAGGAAGCTGAGGAAAAAGAGCTAGTGAAGACGATGGCACAGCAGCCGTTCTGGGTTCATCAGAGCACCAGTATTATTGCTGGTCAGTCTGGCCTTTGACCAAATTTTCTTTTTAAACTCAAGTCACTTTTCAGTTTTGACTATTGTGTCTCGATTGAGTTCAGACAGACTGCAGTTTATACTGGTGTCTTTTGTGACCACATTAGTTTAAATCTGGGGATTCCCATTGTTGCAAAATGAAAACAGAAGCGGATTACTCTGGTGTGGTATGTTGCCTCAGGTAAATATTTCAAAGCCTTGCAAGAGCTGTTTAGCTTGGGCTAATTAGTTGTACATAACTGTGTTTGGAACACTAAACACAGACTATGAAGATGACTGCAGATTGCATTTTTAGATTGCATACTCTACATAGCATTTAGGCAAAGTTGTGCCAGTCAACACCCAAGCATCTTTCAACTTGGGCAACCTGAATCACAAGAGTCCACATTAGAAAAGATTATAAACGTCATTCCAGACAAAACTCCACAACAGCCATGTTTCATCACACGTCTGATTTTAGAGAACCGTTTAGGCTTGGTTTTCTTTTGGATGTTGAGTTTTGTGCAGCTAATTCACTCAAGCTGAGAGAATAGCTTTCTTTTCCAACAGCAGTGTTTAGTGTCTGGGCCTGGTCTGATTAGTTCTCTTTGTGCCGCTTTTTATACTCCTGCCACAGCAGCTGTTCTATGCTTAGACCGTGAATGTTTGCCTCATTGTCTGAAATAACAATTAGGCCTGCAATGAGAACAAGTAGCAGTGATGTGATATATAGGCTTTGATATTGACATTTATCTAAAAAGCAAATGAGAAGGCAGAATTTCAGTGCCGGGACCTGAAGGAAAGCCATTCTAACCACACCAGCTCATATGCAAGTCAAAGGACTGCTATGTAGAGCTGAAGCATACAGTGTTTGACCTGAAACTCAGTGCACATGTTCAACCATCCCCTCAGGACAAATGCATGGTCGACTTATTCCTTTTTCCAAATCTTTATTACTCTGTTTTTTCTTCTCTCTTTTCCTCACAACACAACCACATTACGGGGGGACTTTGATGTTTAACTGTGACCCATGTCCCATCTGCACAACTGACACACACACACACACACACACACACACACACACACACACACACACACACACACACACAGGTTTGGTGGTCTCCATGGGGCCTGTCAGAGGCTGCAGTGTTTACTGTGCAGAGGATGTACAGAGTTATAGGCTTAGATCACTGACTTCCTTTGTTCCAGCTGGGGGCCGGTACAGTAGATTGCTGACAGGTCAATGTAAGGGCAGACTGTGTGTTGAAGGGAGTGTCAGGACTTGATAGCAGGCTTCAATTTAGTCTGTCTCTGTGTATCAGTTTGACACCCAGGAAGTCTATTTATACAATTTGTGTTTCACTATCTTGGGTCTTTTGTACCTTCCCACTCTGGTTAACATATCTCAAGCAGTTGCTATAACAATGCTTTTCCTCAATTAGAGCTCTCTTTTCAGTTTGTTTACTAGCACACTGCACTTACCAAAGAAGTCAATGCTTACTTGCATGTGGGGCAGATTGCTCTACCATATTTTCCAGTATTTTCCTACCTCAAACACTCTCTCCTCCCAGCAGCAAGTACCTGGGACTGCAAAACAAACCTGCATCTTTGTAACCCCTCCTTCACCCGAAACCCCTGCAAACCTGGAGCTGCAACAGTTGTTTGCTTACTTAATCACACAATGAGATGGTGTCAACTGTGGGACTTGTCTCTACAGATTCTGGGTTTTAATGTTTCCAGTGCTCATCAGCGAGGACACAGATGAGCAGTTTTACTAGAGGGAACATTCCTCAGAACATGACACCAGAAACAGGTCTTGCATTCCAAGAGGTGTGGCGTATGTTTTGAGTTAACAATTGTCTGCAACTAAAGGGAACTAATGCTATTATTATCTTCTCCCTGTTAAGCTCTGAGCAACTTAAAGTTAGTGTGTTGAAAACATGTACTTTAGAGAAGAAGCTCTACACCTGCTCCTTAAATTGGCAGTGAGGAAGTATAAGGTTGGTCCTTGTAGACTGGTGCATTTCTGTTGAGACAAAGTGAGGAGCAAATGTACGAAACAGACACTGTAACGAAGTCTGTGACGCTGGATTATCTGATAATGGAACTGTTTTTGTTTGTCCAGGCAACAGAGTTTGTGTGGTAATGTTTTTCATATGATGTCATGTCCTGTAATCCTAAAATGCTTTGTCTATTTTTATAGGCTGATGTGATTTCCCGACTCCATAAACAATAAGGGTGGGCAAGACTTTATTGTTCAGATAAGAGTGTGTACTGCCCGATTTGGACAAGTTCTTAAGATTGGCAGGGTAAACATTATAAAAAAGGGCCACTAACCACACAGAAGTTTCCCTTAAAAGGAAGCCTAATAGAGTATTGTAGTGTACACTCGGTCAGTAACCAACAGCTCGGAGATTGTAAGAGGACAGCTCATTGACTTAAAGTGTGTAAAAGAGAAGGTGGGTCCACTTAAATATCATTTAAACAGCATCTGGAAACACAAACCATGTCACACACAGAATTGATAGAAACAAGTAGTTGAATATGAGGCAATGTTTTCCTAAGGATGCCTTTTTATGGCTGCTTCTGTTACACCTTAACTAGATTTCAAAATAAAGGTTTATATCTAACAACACCCTTCATTTTATTTAGATTTACCACACAGCCTGGCACTAGTAATAATAATAATACAACTTTTTAAAAAAGCCACATAGGAGATCTGGCACAGAGTTTCCTTGTTCCACTAATGAAATGCCTTTTTGAAAGCAATGCCTGACCAAAGGGTGAGAACACCCACTTCCATGTTGCATCAGTAACTGCTGATGATAACATTTGCTGCAGTTAAACATTACTTAGAAAGTTTCATTTGGTGTCGTCCCACTTATCTTAGCACCACCTGTGATTAATATGTACCTGGGAGGTGTCTCGAGCACACCTTAGCTTACATTTCATAAAGCAAACACCTAAAATCTCATAATCCCATTTTTCTTTCTCTCGCTCCCTCTGTCTGTCTCTGTCTCTTGAGTAGAAGAAGAAATAAAAGTAATGAATAAAAAAGTGAGTACTATCATTGAATTACACTTGACTTACAAGTCAATTTGTAGTTTTAATAACTGTTATAAACTTAAAGAGACATGATGTCTCACCACATGCCTACATTGTCGAGACACCGTTTGAGGGGGCCGCTGTGCTGCAGGGCATTATTTATCTGCATCATCTGGAAAAGCTAATCAGCGTAAACCTAATACACTTTTTTTAACTGATTTTTAATTATTAAATCTTTCTTATTTGCTGGTTGCCTGTTTTAGCTGTGTGTGCAACCAAATTTTGTTTATATTCTTATTGCTGGCTTTGCACATAATGGCAATAAATAATAACCCATTTAGGCTGAGACATTTTTAAATTGCCTCTATTTTTTTCTGTTGCCATGTAGGTCTACAATTTCAGTCAGTCTGGAGTGATGGAAAGGTGTAAAGGAGAATTTATAAGAAACTAAAGCAACAGAAGTAATAAAAGAAGCATTGAAGCACCTTTTCATAGTATGTAGAGAGTTCGCCTGCTCCTATTATGGCTACTATTTAGTCTCCCGGTTAAAATAATACCTTAGCAAATCTCTGCTTCAGTTTTGCTGTTTCTCACATTTCTGCTAAAACCTCTGTAAGCTAACTGCTTAGCAACATTAGCTAATTAGCTTTTTACTTGTAAGAATACTAATGACACTGCTGGCTCAAGTTAATGTGTGGCTATTAGTTGTGTATGTGTTAGCTATAAAAAATATATGTGTTATATATGTTCATACATCATGTGTTTGTATGTGAGCTTGCTGTATTTTTCTGCAACCTACTTTGAGTAGGATGTGTACGGGCTCTCCTAAGAAATTACTCCATACTCTTGCTTCTGTTAAGCTGTGGTTTTTTATGGTGTCATTAGTGGTTAGCTAGCTAGTAGTTAGCTCCCGGCTGTCATACCAAACTCACTGAAGATGCACACTATTGAGCAGATATGTTATGTATAACCATTTTAATGGAAGTTTTCACTCTCATAACTGCTGCTTGAAGAAAAGAAAAAACAACCACTTGATTCCATTTAACTTGTATACAAAGTGTCAGTTAAATCAGATAATCAGTGCACATTTTGACTTTGTCTATGCTACTTGCTGAGCTAATTGAGTACCAAATTCAAATTGAAAAGTATCCTGCATATTTTTTCTCATGACTTCCTATAAAGACATTTGTTGTCTGTAGTTGTGTAGAGCTATGTAGCAGAGAGGCTTTGCTTGTTGTGCCCTGTCATAAAGGAAAGTGCAGTCTGTCATTACGATCAGAACTGTCCCGGCAAAAAAACACGAGAGGCCAGACCTTAGGCCAGCTCTGCTACAAACACACACTGAGCCCAGCCCTTAATGGTCTGTTTAAACAGCTATTTAACTCAGGAAGCTGCAGTTTTCTCTCCAGTTTTACTCTAATGACCAACAGAAAAATAACAAAAGTTCACAACCACAGTTCAGGATATACATAATGGCTAACACAAAACTTTATAGTCATAGAAAAAGGGAAACTGAGATACGGATATACAGTCGTATTGGTTCTCAGACACTGAAGGCTGCAGGGTCAGACTTGGGAACAATGCATGGGACTGAAAGCACTGAGACAGTGTCTTTGTGCAAGTTCTGTAATCTCTTCACTGAGGGTCACATTCTTTGTATAGCCAGAGAGAAAGCCTCAAATACAGCCTTCCTACTGAAGCCCCGAGGGTGTGTGTGTGTTGTAATGATATTTTTTGTTTTGTGAGAGCATGTGAGAAAAAGAGCCTGACAGAGAGGAGGAAGTAAAGAGATGCATTTTCTAACAAGTGATGATGAACTTACAGAGGAATGCAGTGGCATGCATGTTTGGGCATGGGAACGAGGAGAAGGCATTCAGCTGGGGTGTCTGATGAGAATAGTAGGGGGAGATGGAGACTTGTGTCCCCAAGACCCGTGGAGTA
Source organism: Pundamilia nyererei (assembly GCF_000239375.1). Taxonomy (NCBI): domain Eukaryota; kingdom Metazoa; phylum Chordata; class Actinopteri; order Cichliformes; family Cichlidae; genus Pundamilia; species Pundamilia nyererei. The sequence goes on from NW_005187448.1 coordinate 409,851, forward strand.
AACTCTGAAGCATGTGCTCACATCATTAGGACTGCCTGCGGACTCTGAGTGCCTCCAGAACTCAAACATACTAAACATACTATCTGCTATGTAGTCAATGAGACCTCCTAATTTTTTCCCCTGAACAGGTGTGCTGTCACTTTTTATTCACTTGTTTTTAGTTTACATATAATTGAACCACTTTAATAGCGTCGGGTTTGTGTGTGTGTGTGTGTGTGTGTGTGTGTGTGTGTGTGTGTGTGTGTGTGTGTGTGTGTGTGTGTGTGTGTGTGTCTGAGTTTATGGTACAAACATTCACCGCTGCATCCCTGGGGAGGCGTTAACATCTGCCCCTGGTGGGGGGACTGGATAGCCGTTCCTCACCTCTTTGTGTTTGGTTTGAGGGGGATGACCATCTGCTTGGTCTCACGCTGACGATAACATCACTCAGCGCAGATTTCCTGCAATCACACAAACACACGCTTCCGGATCTATGTCCAGTCATAATGATATCCTTTTTTGGTTCGGTGCCACAGTGTGGAAAAGAGGCTTCATCCTATCAAACCCATATACTGTCATACATAAGAAACACTGGTTTCTGCTGAGTCAAGTCTGAACTTGTACTCACATATTAATGTGCATGCATGTTCGGGACATAACAGTCCCGGAAAAAACAAAATACATCTTCAATGTTTCCATAGAAGTTAAGAGAACAAATTGCAGTCAGGTCCTGTTAATTAAATCAACTTAATTAAATGATCTCCAGCAAGCGTGCACACCTCTGTTAAAGGAGAGGGTTGGGGCAGTTTGCTGGTATTCACTTGTGTTTGAACACAGTTCCAAGGAGGAAAGACTTCGTGCTGCTGCCTGTCAATCTAGGGGGGAAATCACCCCAAAGTCAGGCTGTGGAACGCTCAGAGAAATGTAAAAGAGACACAGATCTTATACTGCTAACTGTTAGAGTTAATGATAGTACAATTAGAAAAAGATTGGACTAGTGTGACTTTCTGGAAGGGTTGCCAAAAGCCTGTTTTCTCTATAAAGAACGTGGCTACATGGCTTGGGTTTGCAAAGTTGTGTCTAAACAAACTAGACTCCTGGAACAGTGTCCTTTGTACAGACCAAAGTAGAGATGTTTGGCTATAATGTAAAGCACCACATTTTGGATAAGACAAAACACGGCATATCAGGGCAAACGCCTCCTACCAAATGTCAGTCACAGAGATATAGAGATAATAATTAGTGCTTGTTTTGCAGCCATGAGACCTGAACACCTTACAGTCTTTGATTATGAACTTAGTATTCTAGAGTCACTTGTGAGGCCGTCTGTCCGACTGCTGAAGCTTAGCTGAAACTGGGTCATGCAGTAGGACCATAATCATAATGACAGTAGCAAATCTTCAACAGAATGTCTAAAAAAGAAAATAATCCAGGTGCTCCAGTGGCCCAGTCAAAGTCCAGCCTGGTTAAAATGCTGTTGCAGGACTTTAAGACAGGCGTCCATAAACTAATGCCAAATTTAAAGAAAAGAGAACCAAAGAGAGACTGATTTAGTCACACAGAAAACAAACTTCAAGGTATTTTGATAAAGGCGTTTCTACACTTTGTGTTGTGTACTTAGTTTTGAGTCCTGTGAAAACTTCCTTTTTCACATGACTGTAGACTGTAGTAGATTTTTTCTCTCTCTTGTTGCCTGCTGTGCTACACAAAAATGTGTGTTACCATGCGCTTCAATATTTGATATTTGTTCAAGCTGATTTTCAGCATCTCTTGGAAAGCACAACCGTATTCATATGTGTGAATACAACAGAATGGATTTCTTGTCATTGTATATGCAACAAAATAACAGGTTAATGTTTGTGTATATCTGACAGGCTCAGCACAGAGATGCTTTTGTCCAAGAGCGCTACGGACAGTATGACCTCAGCGATCCATTCCTGGCCCTGCAGCGGGACAACGAAGCCATGGAGTGCCATAACACAGCCGCCGAACCTCACACGCATCTGCAGGGAAGGGCAGTGGGGCCAAATCCTCTGGCTGTGCTTAAACTGGTCATGGCTCACTGCAAGAGGATGCAGGAGAGGATGATGGGACAGTTAGCTGCTGCTGAAAACAGACACAGAAGGGTAAGGGGCAATGCACATTCAGATAGTCACCAGTCTTCAGATCAGCTTTTCTACACAGCCATTATCACACATGGGCTAACACAAGTGCAAGTTTGCTTTGTGTGTGGACATGCATGTGTATTTGTTTCAGCTACTGATTTGGCTTATAGTAGTGAGGCAGACCGAGAGGGGATGTGGAGCTTCTCCACCCCAAAGCTCTGGTCTGTGAGGATATGTGTGGGAGACTCACAACTTTAGTGTTTTTCCCTTTGGCTGTATGTTTGATAGATGATAGCAGACTTGGAGGAGGAGAAACGACGACACGTCCAGGAATCTGCACTCCATGCTGATTTCACCTTCATGCTGCAGACAGAAAGAGATAAACTACTGCATCAGGTGAGACTGGAATGTAAAGGATAGGCGAAACAATAAGTGTGTCTATATGTATGTTTGTCTTTGTGAGATAAAATGTTAACGTCTTATAGAAATTGTTCCTCTCTTGCTGACAGATGAGCACATCTGGTCAACCTGCTTCCCTTTCCCTCACCTCTCCCTGTCTGCACAGTGTCCTTTTTCGCTGTTGTGGTGGTGATTTAAAACCCAGCAGCAGGGAAGCATCAGTGAAACTCCACTGTGTAACTCAGTAGGGTGGAGAGGGCTTGTCCGGTTAAAAGTATAGACACACACACAGGCACAGAAATGTTCCATGGGAAACAGATGAGGAAGAGACTATTGTTTAGCTGACTAGTTGCCATGGGGCTTTATGGTCTCAGGAAGCCTGAGATAATGGATGTTCACGTCTAATGCAAGGTCAGCCGGCGAGCACGCACACTGAGAGCACACAATCGGCTACTACATAAACTTCACACGAGGACCTTATGTAAGAAAGGCTTCCTGAGCGTCTCTCAGTCTTCCTTAGGCCTTCCTGCCTCATACCAAATACACACACCATTATATTTTCTTCCTTCTAATACTCATCAAAGCTCTTTAGAAGCCCAGAAATCTTCAAAAGATTTCACAGTAAATGCTCATTTCCAAAGAACGTAGCTTTTTAAATGAGACAATATCACTATTATCTCAGTGTCACTTGAGTTAATGTCATAAAAGTCATTGACATATAAAACAGCTCTAAAATAGACAGCAGTGTTTGAAACAGAAAAACACGATTGCTGCCAGCTTGGTTATAGTGAATAGACTTTTCAGAAAATGTGTATTTTTAAAGAAAACCGTATCTGCTCCACTGTTGGATCTACTGTGACACAGCAGTGCTCTTGTGCCTCCTTGTGGCCACATGTGGCAGAGCAACTATGACTTTATTTGTGTCTCTCTCATTCCCTTTCTAGCTGGAAGTGGAGCATGCAACGGTGCAGAGATTAGAGAAGGACAAAGCCCAAGTAGTGAGCAAGGTGGAGGAGTCTCTGTGCCAGCAGCAGCAGCTCTCCTCAACTCTGACTCTGGAGCTCCAGAAAGCCAGCAGCCAGGCTCAGGAGGAAGCCCAGAAAGTCTCACAACTTCAAGTATTGCTGCAAGAGGAGACCAGTGCCCTGGAGAAGCTCCGGGCTGTTCTTGAAAATGAGAAGAGCAAGGCAGCCAAGCTTCAGGCCAAATCTGAGAAACAGATGGCTGAGTTTGACAGAGAACGTGAGCACTTGAAAGTCAGACTGGGTAAAGAGGAGGAACGGAGTAAGGAGCTTGAGAGACAGGTGGAGGACCTGAAAAGGAGGTTGGCTGAACTTGAAGGATCTAAAGAAGAGGCAAAGGCAGCTGTGGTGGAGGAGAAAGAGTCAATACCCAAAAAGATGGCAGATTCCACTTCTGTTCAGACTGAGCTGGATGGAAAGATAACCGTCACGCCTAAATCCACCTCACTGTCAAAAGTCAACGGCCATCATGGTCAAAAAGAGACAGAACTGACACAGGAGGGGAGAGGGGCAGATAATGGTGGGGTAGTAGAAAATGGGGGAGGATCACTTTTGCATTCCCCTCACCCTCATCCTGCCTCTCCCTCAAGCACAGCCTCCTCTTCCCTCTCCTCTTCCCCCATTTCCTCTCCTGTTCTGGCAAAGCGTTTGGGCAGTCCTGGTTTCCATCAGTCCTCCTACCAGGCTGGAGTCAATCAGCGGTTCCAGGCTGCCAGGCACAAGTTCCAGAGTCAGGCGGAGCTGGATCAGCAGCAGCATGGCGGCCCACTTTCCCCGAGGGACCTCTCCCCCACCACCTCCTCCATTCCTCCCCCACCAGAGCACACCACAGCTAAGCAGCTGGCCCGCAACACTGTCACTCAGGTGCTGTCCCGCTTTACCAATCAGCAGGCTGGAGTCAAGCTGGCTCCAATCAGCAGCTCTCCATTTGGTACAGACTACCGCAATCTAGCAGCATCTCCCCCGGGAGGAAGGTCGCCTTCAGGGCCTCTATCTCCAGGCATCCGCTCCCCCATCATTCCACGTTCAGAGAGGGCATACCCTCCCCCAACTCCTCCCAAGAAGCCGGGCATGAGTCCAACTCCAGGCTCTCCCAGTCACTCTGCTCGAACCAGCCTCTTTCCAGAGCTGACGGGGAACTGTGGGCACAGTAGCAGTGGCCAGGAGGGGGCTAAGGAGTCTGACCTGGTTTTATCTTCAAGTGGTTAATAGAAAGATCACACTAACCAACAACTGCTAAACAATTCAGGGATATGTCGGCGGTTTTGTAGTATCCATCTTAAGTAGCAAAACGACTTAATAGCACTCCAAATCAGAAGTCTAGACAACTGAAGCTGTGCTGGTTCAGTCGGATCCAGATTTTGCTGCACCCCTACCTCCATGAAACAGTTGGAAAGTAGAACTATTTGAAATGAACTACAGTACATGGATTATTTTAGATGCACTTCTGTTTTGTCACTTGGCTGTCTTTCTTTCTTTACGTAGAACTATTGTGAGTTGGTGTAATAATTGAAAATGTGCTATTTTAGACACTATATTAAAAGTATTCAAAAACAATTTACAATTTAAAGAAAGCACCTGTTGATTTTTTTAAAGAAATTATTATAGTTTTTGTCATTGTTTAACAAACCTTTTCTTTCGTCATGAGCAGAAGCTGCTCATTGTTTTACAATAAAAAAAACACCAGTCACACAATGTTAAAAAAATAGACTGTGTAGGGCTCAAATGTGTAAATGTAAGCAAACGTGTAGCTTTCACTGTGTTTCTGAAATGTTTTCCTGATGACTTCTTATGCAGATTCTAGAGATTCTCAGTTAAAAACTTTATTATACTGTAAAAGAAAAAGTTCTTTATGAACAAACATCACCTGCATGTACTGTTTTTATGCTACACTTAACCATGAAAACACTTGAGTATTATGAAAAGGGAGACCGCACTTTGCACTACTTTACTGTATGTCTATGATTTTTAGTGACATCTGCTTCACAGGGAGGACTGTGTGTCATTATGTGATAAATTGTAGTTATACTGTCAGTAAGCGTGGACACTAAAGCTTCCAATCATGCCACTGTAATCTTTCTATTGTATTATTTCCTGTGACTTACTGTATGATCCTTGGCTTTAAAACCATTGATTCCTTCCAAGCAAATATTTTAGCCATTCTATTTGAATCTGTAGGCATACACTGCTGTCAGTGACCCTCACCTGTGTAAAGGATGACATGAAACCCTGCAACATTTTGTGCTTTTCCAATAAACTGTCCATGTCTTGAAAGCCTAGAGTGTCTTTTAAAACAATGTCCGTTGTTTAAATCTTGATTGGAGTGCCATCTAACTTTTTGTATCAGGAGCAGACAACGAAATAAAACTCTGTCACGTTCAATCTCTTTATTTGAACAGAATGGGGCAGTACAGTATTGACGTTCACTGATCGGCACACAGTTTTGTATTGTAAGGTTTAGATACAGCACATAATATAGCTAACAAGTAACTGATCTGGAGTCTGCCTACTCAGAAGTGATGCAAAACAGTGTATGATGTGGCCTTACAGAAGTCATTTACAGTAAGATCGTGCCTCATGTGGCAGCTGCTCTGTCCACTTGGCGCCGGCCACTACACAAACAGTTTGTTGCAGTTAACAGAGCAATTTTCGAAGACTCCCAACAAAAACTTGTGTATTAAAATAGATATTTGCATACGTGGATGGGAAGATGGAGATCTTTACCATAGGAAAGAGATTTTGGCAAATCAATCTTGGTTAATGTGAGTATATAAGTTTTCCTCTATACAAAGGAAAAGCTGTACAGCAATGAGGGTGTTGCCAAAGTAAGAACAGAATGTATTGCAGATGCAGCGTCATAGAAGTTGCTCTAATTTCAGTCGTCATAGCTTGCATGGGTGGAGAGACCATACATCAGTGGATCACAACAGAAAACAACATTCCCTTGGCTGTAACACATACTGACAACCACATAGGTGCAGGAACAGAGCTATGCTAAGGATTGTGCCATTTTTAAATGTTTGCAACAGGAATAAATATGCTTCAGTTTTGTTTGCAGTGTGTAACTAAGCCCCATGTCCCTTCAAAAAGACTGCCAGCTTGGTACTGGACAGTCACGGCAGATAATGGCTACTCAATATTTTGATTTTACTCATGTACTCGAGTTCTAATTCATCGCACCACAATGACACAAAATCTCTTAAAAACAAACCCTGATAGGTGATGGTGTGCTTGATTTCTCTCATGAGCTGCTTTGTGCATCTGGGTTCCTTCTGTGTGTGCTGAGAACTGTAATAGTTCTACATCAGTTTTACTAAGAATAAGAATATATACACACAACTTCTCATACTAGCTTCTAAGAAGGTCTGTGATCCTTAGACGGCTGAGGAAATTTACTTCATGCTGCAGTCCTGAGCACAGCCCTGTCCAAACATACAACCATTTTCTCTAAACCATGATTATTTCCATAATTGAACATTCCTGCAAACAGACAGACATCTGTGCCTAACAGTCCAGACACCTTTAGTTATATTTTTTTTGTGTTTTCTTTTTTTCCTTGCCCCATATCGATATAGTTTTGCTTTGGTTAGTCCTTGCGCAGGTACAGGTGGGTTGTGGGCCAGCAGGAGCATGCATCTCCCTGGTCAGTCCCCGGCCTTGCTTTAAGCATTCTGCATCTCCTTGCCAATCTTGTAACTTAGAATCTTATTCCAATCAATCTTTGTGCGTGTGACAGGCAGCTGACGACGCAGGGCCTTAAAGGTCGTATCAGACATGGTCTGGTAGTTCTCACTGATAGCAGTCTGAGGGAGCAAAAGCAGAAGGGAAACAAACATCAGTTGTGATGTTTTTCCTTTTTTAAAAATTCAAAATGTTACAGGTAACACTTATTTTTAAGGCAGTACATAAACCATGTAGTCAGCAAAAGCTAGCTCACCTGGTAGTCATTTTCTGCATTCTCAATAATGTCAACAAATTCCTTAGCTGTCTGGATCTCATTCTGTCAAAAAGAAAGTGAGAGACATCTTTTGTCTTCACACAAAGCTGTCACAGTCAGACGACTACAGCGCACATTGTTGACACACACAGACTAATATTTGTACTTACAGTCACTGGTATGGAGTCTTCTACCTCCTTGTGGCTAACCAGTTGCACATTCCCATCTTCATAATAGTGCACCTGCAATTTAAAAAAAAGTTCATTATCAAACCAATATTTTGCAACAATATTTCTCCTTATTTATGACAATGTGTACACTGACCTGGATTTTCAATACTCCTACCACCTGAGCAGTGGACTGACCAATGGTAAGCTTCCACTCTGACCTGCAGCGACCATTCCTTTGTCAGGGAAAATAAAAGAAGACTTGTGTTACAAACAGGATCATCAGGAAGCGAAAAGCACTGAATAAGTACCTAATATTCCCCCTTTACCCAGAAGACTATATTTCTAAGCATTTCTGTGACAGAGCCACATTATGAAAAATAAAATATTCTATTATATTTAGATATATTCACATATGCATTTTTTTATCTGCTGTTTTCAGGATGTACACTATACCAAAAGTTTTTGGGTTGAAACTGATGTCCTTCAATGCAGGCTATGATCGTTTGCTGACCATCAACTGTTTTCCCATATACCTGCAACACATAGATGTTATGGGTAAACAGCAGGCAATGTTGTCTATAATGACCATATTGTTTTAAATGCACCTTACCGTACAGACTCCAGTAGGGTAGTGCTCTTTGACATAGGCACTAAGGGCAGTATCACAGGCATCTCTCCAACTTCTCAGGGCTGTCTCTCCTTCGTATGGCTGCACGTCGCTCACTTCTTTTCTTAGGTGGTCGAAACGGAACGATAAACAGTTGCGAGGATCGAGGAAATGTCCCTGACCCAAGTCACCATGCTCTGTGATCAGGACCTTAAATGAAGGAATAAGAAAGAGTGAATAACGCTGTTGCACGTATTTGCTCACCTAAAATGAAAACGACTGCACTTGAACCAAGATTTTCTTAGTTGCCTGGTTTTATATTTAGGGCTCATCAGAAAATTGTTTTAGGGCTGGAAATAAATGCACATCACACAGAAGTACTCAGATCTTTCTCATGATCAACTGATGAATCAAAACGTGATCAACTAACGCTTCAGGGGAGCCCAAAAAATGATCGATTGAAATGAATGATTTCAAAAGTCCCAACATACCGGCTCATCATATCCCTCTAACTTGGCAGGTGTAAATTGATCCATGTTGTACTGGGCAAAGGAGCTGGAGGAAGAAAATCGGCAGAAAAACAAAGTATATATTAATAATATGGCATCAAATGTATTTCAAAAAAGTGCCTTAAAGATATAAGGAATGACAAACATCTCTGAAATGAAAAATTTCCCATATGGAAACTTTTGTAACCCATTTCCTGAATATGCGTAACTAAGCAGCACTTACTGTGAAGCCCCCTCCCTAAGAAGATTGTCATTGCTGAGGAGAAGCCGCACATCTACAAAGAGTAAAATAAACCAACGTTTGGATAGATCTCTCAAGAGACAGAAAGTTAGTCTTACTGTTCGAAGCAAAGTATAATACATAAGTCAGTAATATTATCAAAGACATCTTTCTACATCTGCTTCTTACCATTGAAGACTTCATTGAACTCTCCAGGGGGGGCATGTGTCACAAAGTTGGCGGCTATGCGGACCTGCAGACAAAAATTTAATGCCACCAATTAATTCAGCCATCAAAGTAATGATGACTGGGCCTTTGCAAGGTCCGTATACATGGTAATTCACATTACAGCATGTGATGTGGAATAGGCAATAAGCTTGTTGTATTTTTTAAGCAAAACAAAACATGATTTTCTCTCATTTATTGCCATTTTATAGACAAAAATATCTTATGTTTGAGTAAATGAAAACCTATTTTACACAGTTTAAAAAATATATAATAACATTTTATTTCATGGGAAAGGTAGGAGGGGATTTCTGCTGAGGTCTACTGGTTCACTGCAATCCCACATTTTCCTGTCATTACCCACTGGATCTTTAATCTCTCACCTCCCTGGTACAAAGTCTGTAATATCAGAACGACTGCCAAACCCAGACTTGTCAATGTCTGATTAGCCTGGCGTCTGTAACCCCCATGTTGTACTCATTCTGGCATTTATTAGACACTTTTGAAGGCAAATATTCTGTACAGTGACTTGGTTTCAATCTGTGGGGTAATTCCTAACATTCTTGTAGCTTTTGCCATTTTGGCTCAAGTAAGTAACCACATTTTAACAAATTTAACATTCCAATTAACAACCGGTTTTGTTACTGATTTTGAATTAGGTTGCTAGCTTTTCTTGTGAAAAAGTCAGTGTAACTTTAAAGCTCCCATGTCTTTTGCAACAGTCGAGACTTTAACCTAGCAGAGAGCAAGTTTGACTAAATAAAGGATAGACTGTCATTTGAAGTGGACACTGAATTTAAACACTGCTTGTCAGTTCCTCGTAAGCAAAATGTCATCTCGCCCTTTGTTTTCCTACCTGAATGGCAACAGATTGATGTTATCAGAAGAATGTTGTCGCCACTTTGTCTTCCTGTTCAGATGCCTTACCCTACAGCAGTTACCCTTTCTCAAAGAACGACAATGCTGAAATGCATGCCTCTAACTGGCGTTGCGAATAGTGACACCGTCAGGCTTCATCTTAACTCTAGGCACCTGAATCCTGATCTTAAGTCATGTGATGCAAACATAAGTATTTGAGCTGCAACTGAATCTGTTTGACCCAGAAATCGAAGGCAAAGTAATGGTAGCTGCTAATGTTAGCGAACGCTATAGGAGGAACACACAGCCCTCTCTGTGATTATCACTGGCATGGACATTGTCACACTAGTTGGAAACTAGTCGTGATACTTTTATTTTAATTTAATTTTTATTCTAAACATTTTTTCAGCACCAAAATGGTTAAACCCTCAATGAATGGATGTTTGCTTCTGTAGCTGCTAGCCAACTAACTAGCGTTGGCTTGTTAGCTCACGGTAGCTTAAAACAGAAGTTTATAATTTCTACACCAGAACAAAAACTACCATTCTCTTTCCAAATTTCACATAAATATATAACAGGTGAGCCCATTTATAAATGAGAAAAATGTTGCTGAGCAAAGAATTAAAGAGTCTCCAAACCTTCTCTTCATCTGACAGCGGCTCCTCAAAATCAGCCATCTTGGCTCTTTGTGACCCCACCTACCACAGCTGACTGACAAGACCAGAGCAGTAGCTGTCATGCACACAGGGATTAAATAAAAATACTACTCATAAAGTTATGTAATCACCTATTTTCCCCATATACGTTTCTCTCTTATCATATACAATTAGATAGTTAAGATATTTAATTTAACACTATGTAAAGTAGTGTAAAAGTAGTTTTAACAGTGCAAGTGGGCATCTAAAAAGTTCCTTACTTGCTGTGTGCTGCTTCCTGTTAAGTATCACAATAGCAATTGTTTTACAAAATAAAAGTATATGCTTAACACCTCTGTTTAGTGAACAACGTTCTAAGTTGTCGGCAACACATTTTAGAGTGCTTTTATTCGTTTAAAATTAATATGTATTCATTAACTTAATAACGATGCTTTGATTCATTCAGAAACTGTTTATCAAGTATTTTATTTGATAAGGGGCAGCAGGAAGCGGTAACGGGTACTTTATGGCTCGCTTTGTAGTGGCGCTTTCATTCTTTGTGCCGCTAACTGGTTGATATTTACAGACTAGCGACACACACCGTTGCTATTATGGAGTCGCAGGTATGATTTGAGTGGAACTGACGGCTGACGTTAATTATGTGTGGATTTTGTGTTCAAAAATCTGTTACTAAATAGGTGCAAATGTGTTGCGGGCGGTAATTACGCTGTCACGATTTTTTTGTAATAACTGACTAACGTTAGCCAGCTTCCGAGTCAAGCTAGCAGTCGGACAGTGATTCAGTTGTTTTCTTCTGCAGGAAGTTACTGGTCATGTGGATACTGTTAAATCGGACAAATGCTACTCGAAGCAAACAAACTGTTTTAATTGGTTTCTTTGTCGAAGGCATGGGTGTTGCTTTATTTTGACATATGTTTAACATCTGGTTTCCTTTTTTTTAGCGGTAAATAGTGTGAGTGATAGCCTACAAACTTTACCCTGATGGTTAGCCTCGTAGCAACAAGATGAACAGGGCATTGTTAGCTGTTGGACAGCTTCTGTCACTGAGACGTAATGTGAGTTTTTCTGCTGTGTGCTGTCAGGTGGTAACCAGTGCGAAGGAAATTGCCAAGCTCTATAAAGAGCTCAGCCTCTATCCATCTTTGACCAGAGCAGATGTGGGACCCGTAATCACTTCTCAGTATGGAGGCAAATACAGCAACATTTACACAGGTACACCTAATGTGCTGCACGTAACACGGTCAGATTTGCATGTAATGATGCACGTTAATTATATTTTTATGTGGTTATTTTCTTCTGCAGAATGGAACCAGCGGGATCTGGAGAGGAATGAGACTGTTAAGTTTTGCAGGCAGTACATTGTATTTCACGATGACAAGTCAGTGGTCTACTCTGGAGCCTCGGGAAACTGCACTGAGATCAAAGGAGAGTATGTATCACTTTCATATTTGATCTATTGTTTGGCTACAAATACTGTCATACTTTCTGAGCAGATACAACAGTATATTCTCATTTGTGTCTCCTGTCAGGGTGCTAAGTAAGGATTCTCCTTCTGGTGAAATGAAGGCAGTTGTCAGAGAATGCACGGTTCAAGGGAAAGATAAACAGTTTCTGGAGGTGTGTGTCTGGCTCAGTGTCAGCACTGAGTTTCACACCTGCTCTTTATTTGTCTTTGTTCCACTTTAGCATTTTATTTCTCCTACTGTGTTAGTCTCTTATTTCCCATGGCAACACCATGGGAAACTGTGTGTTAGCTTACATTAGAAAAAATCGGACTTTAACTTGAACGTTCTTCTACTCACCTGCTTGTGGCCTTTCAGATCTGGAGTAAAAACATTAAGGTGAAGAGCATAGATCTGACAGCCTTAAAGAAGCATGGCAAAGTTTATGAAGATGGTAAGTCATCTTGTTGTAAAATCTTTGGTGCTTGTTGTTTTTCCTAAATATCTTAAATTTAAACTTTTGTGTGTGGGTTATTTTTCATCCTTAGACCAGTTTGGCTGCTTGGTTTGGTCTCACTCTGAGACCCACCTCTTATATGTGGCAGAAAGAAAAAGACCAACAGCAGAATCTTTCTTCCAGGTCTGTTTGTATTAAAACAAATTAAAAAGCATGAAATATATGTTGGATTCTGGAAAAATAAAAAAATGAACTAATGACTTTGACATATTTGCACTCACACCAAAGAGATGAAAGTACTCTCAAAAGTCGTTGAATGTCATTGAAAGAAAGCTTACTTTTCAGTCATAAACAATATTGTAAACTTATTAAAAGATATGTCTTTTTCCTTGCTATTCAAAAGCAAAATCCCATAACAATACTGATTGTTATGCAGTTGCAGTGGAGTGTGTTTACTGTCTCCTCTCTAGAGAGTTAATTCACTGTATAATTGAATGTGAAACAACAGAAATGACTAGTAGTTAATAAGTATTAACCATTCTATGTTCCATATTCTCCTTATAGACTGAGTCTCCAGAGTTGTCTTCTATTGGAGATGAGGACGAGACCTTGAGAACTGAGAAAAAGGAGGCTGTAAAAGTGAATGGAGCTAATATTTCCGAAACTGAAAATATTTTCACAGTTCAAAGGTTTAATTCTGGTCTTAAGTTCTTTTCCTCGTTAGTTTAAATTTTCCCATCTTCTTCCTGCAGGGGGAGCAGTTTGTCTTCCATGAGGACTGGGGAGAGACTTTGGTTAGTAAGAGCTGTCCTGTGCTTTGTGTTTTGGACATCGAGGGAAGCAATGTTTCTGTGTTGGAAGGAGTGCCTGAAGATATCTCACCAGGGCAGGTTAGTGCAATAGTTTTTTTTCTTTTTTCCATTTGGTGTATGCTTTTCTTTAATGTTTACACTCTTCAAGTATCCTCATAATATTTTGTTCTTTCTCTCTTTTACTCTTGGTATCACACTGTTTCTGTATTTGCAGGCATTTTGGGCTCCAGGTGACACAGGTGTGGTTTTTGTAGGCTGGTGGCATGAGCCTTTCAGACTTGGCCTCAAGTACTGCCCCAACAGGAGGTGATGACAGTTTACAACGATCAAGTCAGACTGCACAGCTGATCAGTCATAAATACCCTCATAAGCTAATACTGTAAGTCGTTTATGTTTCATTTTTCTCTGTCAGGTCATCTTTGTTCTACGTGGATCTTACTGGTGGGAAATGTGGTGAGTGGATTTGTGTTATTTCTATCATTCAGACCTATTTTATGAACACAAGTTAAGTTGAAGTTATCATATCCAGTTAAGTAGAAATGCAGTTCCACTTATGTTTAATCTATTGTGTTATGGACCCAGCTGTAAAAGGTTGTTCATGTACATATGTATGTGTTTGTTGTGCCCATCAGAGCAGCTTTCATCAGGCACCAGCGCAGTGTGCTCTCCCAGGCTTAGCCCGGACCAGTGTCGAATTGTCTACCTAGAGTGTTCTGTCTATGGACCACACATGCAGTGCAACAGGCTGTGTATGGTAAAACAGAATCTGGCCTTTTTTCAACCAAATGTGCTAACTTTCCCTTCTTATGAAATTAGCTTTCCTTAAATTTCTGTTCATTGGCTTTGCTCTTGCTTTTCTCTTTTAATACTAGTATGACTGGTATACTAAGAAGACCTCGGTGGTGGTGGATGTCGTGAAGCGACCTGGAGAGGGTAGGGAATACATAGTGGTCACCATTTTTTTTCTGTATATAAAACTGCATATATTTATATTAAAAAATGATTAATGTTTGGCTGTGCAGATGGCTTTACCGGTATCTACAGTTGTCAGTTGTCCCCTCAGTGCTGGTCAGCTGATAGTCAGCGTGTTATTATTTCTTGCCCTCAGCGCAGCCTCAAGGTAAAGTTACTGTCTGGGAAATTTCTTGATATTGTGAGGGGAAAAAATACACATTAAGGGTTAATATCACCTTTTTCATATATATTTCAGTTATTTAACAGTTTGCAAATAATGAGAATTTTTCGTTTGTATGCAAAACAAATGTTATTGTCATATGTTTTTGCTCTTTTTAGGATCTCTTGATGGTGGATATAAGCACAGGGAGCATCACCTCTCTGACTACAAGTGAGTCACGAGATATACTTAGGGTTTTTAAGTATTTGGTTAGTTAATAATAACCTATATTGCTCTAGAACCAATTCAGTGTGTGTTTTAAGCTGTTTCTAATGGTGATCATTGTTTGCCTTTAGAGTCTGAGGTTGGTAACTGGTGTCTGCTGAACATAGAGAGAGATCTGATGGTGGTGAACTGCTCTTCTCCCAACAACCCTCCAAATCTGGTAGGATCAGCATTTTATAACACACACACACACACATATGTATGTATGTATATATATATATATATATATGCAATTTTTGTGACACAGCTGGGGCTGCGTCACTTACATCAGTGCCATTTCTTTTGTACAGATGGTGGGTTTCCTCCCAAGCAGGGAGTCCGAGGAGGATGTAGTCTGGGTTACTCTGGAAGACTCTCCGACGTTGCCAGAAATCGATTGGAAGATTTTGACCTTCACCCCTCCTCCAGACCAAGACAACAGTCAATATCGTAAGATGGTTAATAGCATCTAATCTGAAGTCATTGGAGATAGTTTTAAATGTAGTATTTGTCCCTTTTTTTTTATCTAATGAGCCAAACTCTTAAAGTTCAGTCGTCTTTTTTGGTAATCAGTATGCCAGCAGTGCAATTAGTTTCAATGTTGCTATGCTGGATAAAACTAGCTTGGGAATGCTTACTTTAAGTTGGTAAATATTTCTTGAATATTTATAATATTTGGGTTTACACCTCTAAAAACTGTTTTGTCTTTTTTATGTCAGAAAGGCTCACAAACTTCTCTTAAATCTTGCTATTCTAGCGGGCCTTGATTTTGATGCTCTGCTGATCAAACCAAAGGAGGTTAAGGATGGAGTGAAGCTGCCTCTTATCGTCATTCCTCATGGTTTGTTTCTTTAATTTTGATTTTTAAACCATTATTTGTTTTCAGTAGAGACAAAAATGGGAGTATTTATCAGTTGTTGTGCAATGTTTACTTAGAGAAATATACCAGAAAAGCAGAATCAATATTGTAAATGCTCTGTATTAATAACATACATGAAATACAGCTACATTTGAAAGTAATAACCCTGTGATACTAATCCATTTTGGATTTACTTTTAGGATTGAATCTGTTTTGGGATTTGTTTCCTTTCAGTCGAGAGCTATTGCTGATAAGATTGTGGTTGCTATGACGATAGTGCGCTATTCTGATACCCAAGAATAGTCTTTTATGACACAGCTTGTAGTCCATGCAGTAGTAATACTGTAAATACTGTAACTCTACATGCATATTACTTTCATGCCTCACTTGAACTATGGTTTCAAACACTCAGGCAATAGTTTTTAACACAAACTCAATATTTATCTCACTAGGTGGCCCTCACTCAGTGATAGTGGCTGAGTGGGGTCTTTCCGTTGCTGTGCTGTGCAAAATGGGCTTTGCTGTATTACTGGGTAAGTTCTTATAAGAATGTGAAGTAACTAGACCTGCTAAGAGAACAGTCGTCCCTAAATTACTTTAATTTAGACTATGAAAACATGAATGATTCTCTTTCTCTTTAATATTTGGACTGGGGCTTGGAACAGCAAATTCAGGGTTTTTCCTGGCTCAAAATGGGCACTTGTGGGGTGACTACACATGTAGCCATAATTGGTCACCGTGTATATAAGGCAAAACACATGCATTAATGTACTTAACACAAGTCTAAGCAGTTGCCTCTTATTTTAGAGAATTTGATAAACCAAAAGTGATTTCATATGTTTATATTAAACTTAGTTCTGGTGATATAGTTATAGATGGAAGGCCTCTTTGGTTGGCAATATAGTTTTTTCTATATTGGAAAAGTCTGTAATCTGGATTTTGTGTCCAGTCATTTCTGTAGTACTTCCACTTGCTACAAACAAAAATATCCAGCACTAATGGTTTTATTATTGCAAGATTAAAAAAATAACCATGTCACTTTACCATGTTACATTATTTACATATCACAGTTATTGTCAGTACATGGATATCCCAATACCCCTAGTGTGCTTTATACTTTCAGTGAACTATCGTGGCTCCATTGGATACGGCCAGGACAATATCCTCTCACTGCTGGGCAATGTTGGCAGCCAGGATGTCAAAGATGTTCAAGTAAGTGTCCATAACTCTCACAATATTTTTCATGTCATGGTTTTGAATATCTTTACATGCATCCAGTTGTTTGCTGCATGGTGATAGCTTTGTTTACATGACTGAGTTAATTGGTTTCGATATTTAGTGTTTGCGATACATTCTGTTTAAAGCTCATAACACCAGTTCAGTTTTCCCTCCTTTTGCCTTCTTCTCTCCTCCTACTTTTATTTTTGCTTGGTCCATGTGTCTTTGAAATGTTTTACATTTGTTCTCTGCTTTTGTCGCCACCAGTTTGCAGTTGAAAGTGTGCTGAAAAGTAACGACCTCGACGTGCAGAAAGTGGCCGTTTGTGGAGGCTCTCACGGGGGTTTCCTGGCCTGTCATCTGATCGGACAGTACCCAGAATTCTACAAGGCTTGTGTGGCTCGCAACCCTGTTATCAACTTGGCCTCCATGATTGGCAGCACAGACATACCAGACTGGTAGGTCTTGTCATGCATATTCTCACACTTTTGCCCACATTTGTTTATGCATATTTTTAGGGAACTCATACGCAACCGCATAACTGTGGCATTTTAGCAGCGACACTCCTTCTATTCAGTTACCACAGCTGGAAGTAAGAATGGGCAATAAAGCCAAAGACATTGAAAAATTACTGGGGACTGATCCTGTAATTGTAAATCCAATTAAATAAAAGTGCACTTATAGCAAATCTAATATCCTTTGACATATTGCAAACATGGAGCAAGGAAAAAAGGGGGATCAGTATGTTTTCAAAGATCTCTCATATTAGTGTCACATGAAAATGCCAACAGCTTACATTACACTAATCTAACACAACAGAGGAAGTACTTTTGAACTTCCAGATCGGACATTTTTCACATCATGCCAAGATTACAAATGAACATTAACAAAATATCGTTACAATTTATAGCTTGTAATGATATCAGCTCGGAGGGAAGTGTTCAAAATGTACACAAATACAAGAGGAACAGAAAATGGCGCAGTCAAGCAGTCAATTTGTGTTCCTTTTTTTTCTGCAGGTGCATGGTTGAGGCTGGCTATAACTACAGTACAGACTGTCTGCCTGACCCTGCTGTTTGGGAGCAGATGCTGAATAAGTCCCCTATTAGGCATGTTGCACAGGTATAACCTTGAAAATCTCTTGGGTTTGTGGATATGTCTTTGTAAGTGTTGTTGGACAATGAAGCATGAAAGGTGTTTTCTGATCTAGGTAAAGACGCCAGTACTGCTGACCATAGGAGAAGATGACAAGCGTGTACCTAACAAGCAAGGAGTCGAATATTACAAAGCACTCAAAGCAAAGCAGGTTCCAGTTCGGTAAGCGGCGTCCTGAGTAACGTGTTTTATTGCTTATGCCTGATATAGACGGGATAACTGGAGTCTTATTTTTGTCTGTTGTTCATTCAGTAATGCTCTGGTTTGTGTTGCTTAGGTTACTGTGGTACCCAGGGAGCAACCACTCTCTTTCCAAGGTGGATGCTGAATCAGATGGCTTTATGAATATCGCTCTGTGGATAATTCAACACCTGAGTCTGTGATGATACATTTCAGATAAAAACACCGTATAGTGATTACGTTGCTGTTGCTGCCATGAAAGGATAGAATGACACTTTGTGTAAGGGATGTTACGTTCCTGTTTCAAGGACAGTGTGAAGTTCAAACTTAAGCCAAAGCATTAAAAGTGCTCTCCCACCAGAAGGCACTTTGTCTAAACTCTGCTTTACTTGTAATCTTTCTGTGGGTGTGGTGGTTTCCACTGGATGTCCAGTAAGTTTTAACAAAACACTTTTGATTGACAAACATTTTATTGATTGTTATTACTTTATGTAATCTTTACAATCCGTAAAGTCAAGGGCTTTACATCGTGTTGCTTTTGTTAAAGTCAAATCACTTTAGGCAACTTATTTCATATTCAGTCTTTTTAAATCGTGCCGTTTTGATTTCATTCACCTAATAAAGTAATTGTGAACTCACTGTGGTGTTTGAATTTTTACATGTTACCGATTGAGAGCATTCCTGAAACTAGTACTGAAATCGAATGTCATTTCTTTTTTTTAACAGAAGTTCTAGCTACTTGAGGAAGTCTTTCAATTTTTTTCCCACCAATAGGAAACCCCCTATGAAGTGATAAAATGTGGCTATTGAATTGAGAAGTGATTGTCATGGGACAAATATTCTTTTGTGAAGTTTTTTTTTGGGGGGGGGGGTTTATCTCCCTTGTGAGTTTAAGAAGTCACATGGTTTGCATCAGACTGCTTTATACCTGACCACCTGCTTTCACTTCTGCATAATTGTGTGGATGCTGTAAGCATCCACACTATTGTTTTCCTGTTTCTCTTTATTCTTTATTATTATTCTTCATCTTCAAGTTGCTTCCGTACACTTTTTGGACTTTAACTACTTCCACA
>NW_005187448.1:431842-446599 GCF_000239375.1 Pundamilia nyererei
CATCCACACTGCATTTTCGCAGGAAATGCAAATTTTTCTAGTGAAAACTGCTTCTTGTGTGAGCACAGTCGTCCTCTTATAACCTGTGCTCTTACGAGCACGATGCATACTTCACGCGCTGTGGTAAGTGACTTTTCATTATATTCTGTTTGAAAGTCATATTTCATTTTAGGAAGTCTGAACTCGCAGTGTAAACATTTACGTACATGTGAACCACCTGATAAGGCTCTATTAGATTTACTGTGTGTAAGTCTTGAGCCACCTCTTATTTTTTAAAAACGCGCTTGTACGAGTCAATCTTTTTTCTCTCACTCTGAACTCTCTTAGACAAGCTTTCTTGTCATTTCAGTGATTTTCAGCCCAGTTCTTGTGTGATCTGGCATACCTCAGCCTTTTCTCCCTGCTTTCCTAACTAAAGAATGGCTACTTGACACCCCCATATTTCTAAAGGGTATGACTTTCAGACACTGTACCACTTCTTCTTTTGTCCAGTTCCTTTAAATGTTTTAAGGACACACAGGGATAGGTCAGTTTTTTTACTTAATGGCTCTCAGAGAATCACCTCGTTGATGCAAAAATACTATTTTATACGCGTTTTCTTTGCCATGAAATTGGTTCTTTGTTAAGTTGTCAGTTATGAATCTGTTATTTCATTGTCCTTGGAAGCAAAATGTAAAGAAATGAGGGGTTGTCCAAGACTTTTGCACTGTACTGTAGGATGCAGGTGGTGTTAATATTTTATTATGTATATTATATGGTATCCTCAAACTTGTTGTAAGCAACTGAATTTAATTTTGTTGACTTTTTTTCAGGCTCTGGTAAAAAATCTCCTCATCCTAAGCCAGCTTTTTCCACTGGTGAAGACCATAAATACAAAATTTTTACCATGTGACACCAATCTGAATGAAACTAAAGTTGACTGCAGTGACAGACCACTCAAGCACGTCCCCTTCATTAAGGCTACATCTGTAGCTTACATAGATTTAAGCCGGACTAAGATAAACCGAGTATGGCCGCATGCTTTCACAGGTGTCCCAAATCTGCATACTCTAAAGTTATCGGGCAACTGTCAGCCGGGCAGTCCGAGAGCTCTGGAAGACAGGTCTTGCAGAGTGAAAGTCTCCAGGTATGCTTTCAAGCCCCTACTAACACTGAAACATCTGGATTTGTCAGGAAACAGTCTTGCCTACATACCATGGTTACCAGCGAGCCTGGAAGTTCTTCATCTAGAGAACAACCAGATCTTCAACATTATCTACCCTCTAAACACTCCACATCTCGAAAAGCTCTTCCTCAGCAAGAACTGCTTTTATGCAAACCCGTGCAACCAGTCCTTTTACATCAGTGAAAAGGTTTTCCAAGAGCTCCCCAAACTGAAAAACCTCACATTAGGGTATAATAATTTGACAGCTATCCCTAAAGGACTGCCACTCTCACTGGAGAGTCTGGATTTAAGAGAGAATACAATCACAGAAGTCTTAGAAAAAGCATTTTTTAAAATGACTGCCCTGGAGGACTTAAATTTGGAGTGGAATTGCCAACGTTGTGACCATGCTGCAAGGCCCTGCTTTCCATGCCCACATAATCAGTCTCTAAAGCTACATTCAAACTCCTTTTATTCTGAAAACAGCTCCATTACCATCCTAAGTTTGAGGGGAAACTCTCTGAAAACATTTCCAAAGGACCTTTTCAGACCATTGAAGAAACTGAAAATATTGGACCTCTCTGACAACCTCCTGGCACATGCTATGCAAAATGGGACCTTCTTTAAAGAGCTAACAGGGGTCAAGTGGCTGAGCCTTATCTATAACTATGAACCACTGAAGACTTTTCCAGAACTTAATCTTTCCCCATATTTTAACAACATGTCTGATCTGCAATATCTTCTTCTGAGTGGCAACTTTTTCCTAAAATTTTCTGGTGAAAGCGTTGAAGTCCTCTCCAAGTTAAAAAGTCTAAGAGTTATAGAGCTGAGAATGAATTTCATTAACACTTTTAATATGACATTTGTCAAACAGTTACCCTCTCTAACTTCTGTTGACCTCTCCCAGAACATGCTTAATTTCCTTGAGTGCAGCTCAATTTCACGACCTGGGACTGTGGATGTAAACCTGTATGCAGGCTCTCTTCATAATCAACCTCTCACTCTAATGGATAGAGACGTCACATCTAGAAACAGTGTATGGGAAACAGACCCATTAAATGCTTTGGAAATGTTAGAAGACAGTGTGACAAATATCCCAACACTATTGGGCTTCCAGCACCGAGCAGATGTTCTGGACAAAAGATTTCCAGTGATTACATCACTGTGGGACTTGAGAAATTTTCATTGCAAAAATAAGCTGACATTTGACCTGTCTCAGAATGATATCGTGTACCTTAACAAACATGTGGTTTCAGGCATGGAGAATGCCATTTGTTTAGACCTTTCCTTCAATTACATGAACCAGGCACTAAGGGGTGGGGTGTTTGAAGGTATGACACATTTAGAGTTTCTTAATTTGTCTTACAATAGGCTTGATCTTTATTATAACGATGCTTTCAGGGAACTTAATTCATCTCTGAAGATATTAGATATCAGTAACAATGACTTTCATTTCAATATGAGGGGCATGGGCCATCGTTTTGAGTTCCTTGAAAATTTGAATCAATTGGAAGCTCTAAGTCTGGCAAACAATGCTATTGGGATGCGAATCAACCAAAGGCTGATCTGCAATTCTTTGAAGTACTTTGACTTCTCTGGAAATCACCTGAACATCATGTGGGACTCTGACAACAACAAGTACACTAATTTCTTCCAGAACCTGACAAATCTAACCTACCTGGACATCTCCAACAACCATTTAAAATCGCTCTCATCTGAAGTGCTGAGTAACCTCCCAAGTAGCCTTAGGGCTCTCATCGTCAGCAGCAATTCTCTAAACTATTTCCCATGGCTAAACATCTCTGCACTTACCAGTTTACATTACCTGAACCTGAATCACAACTTCCTTTACAAACTGCCAAATTATGCAGTAATATTTGGAGTCAATTTTACCTTCCTGGACCTCAGTCACAATCGGCTCAGTTATATTCCTGAAGATTTCTTTAATAACGCAAAGTCCCTAAAACATTTGTATCTCAGTCACAATCAGATCAAAGAGTTGAACCGGGAGCATCTTCCTGTCCTCTTTAAAAATGGCACTCGCCTTGAGAATCTCACCCTGCATGCCAACCCCTTCAAATGTGACTGCAATACCTCCTGGCTTGCTGACTTCTTGAGTACTACACCGGTACACATTCCTTATCTGACCACAGATGTACGGTGTGAATTCCCAGAGTCTCAGCAGGGTGAGAGCATACTGTCCATGGACCAGCGTTCTTGCCAGGACATATATGGTAGTGTAGCCTTTGTTGCCTGTTCATTTATGACTCTGGTGTTTACTGTTCTTCCTTTACTGAAGCACCTCTACGGCTGGGATATGTGGTATTGCCTGCAAGTGCTCTGGGCTGGACACAAAGGCTACTCCCAGATAGCTGGGACCGATTCGCATTATCAATATGATGCCTTTGTGGTGTTTGACACCAGTAACCAGGCTGTGAGGGACTGGGTTTACAACGAGTTAACTGTCAATCTGGAGAACTCTGGTCACAGGAGGTTTTGTCTATGCTTAGAAGAAAGGGACTGGATTCCTGGGCTGTCATGTATAGAGAATCTTCATAATGCAGTATACAGGAGTGTGAAAACCATTTTTGTGCTGTCCAGAGGTGTTAACGGAAATGTGAATGGTGTGATCCGCCAGGCCTTCTTCATGGTTCAACAGAGGCTTCTGGATGAGAAGGTAAAGTCGTAAAATCAGCCTGTATATTTTCACAAATTTTGTGGCTGTAACTTAACCCACAATCCTAAAATTATCCCTAATTCTGTCTCGAAAAGGTGGACGTAGCTGTGCTGGTTCTGATGGATAAGATTTTTCCCAAACTGAAGTACCTTCAGCTGAGAAAACGATTGTGCAGAAAGTCTGTGTTGTCATGGCCGCATCACCCATGTGCTCAACCCCTTTTCTGGAATCAAATGAGAATGGCGTTGTCATCAGATAACCTCAAATTTTATGACAACAACATGAGTGAAAGTTTTATATAACCTACTTTTACATGCTAGCAGAGACAATCATGACTTCAAAGATCTTCCTCCTTCATATCGCTAAATATTAACAAACTTGACCTTCCATTAACATGCTGTCACATACATTTGGTTGGTGTTATAATTTTATTAACTCTTCCATATATATGTTATACATATTGTTCTTATTCCTCTGTTGGTTTCTCTGGGACGTCATTTGTTGTTATTGTTATTATGATCATTTGGATGTATTAGCTTAAATTTTCTTGATTTGTTTTATTTTCCTTTGCCGAATCCAGTGGTTTACAACACCTGTATTTGTATTTGCAGAAAATAATATCAGCTTTCCTTTCCGTTATATTTTGTCAGACGGAAGAACTTTTGATTGCGTTTGTTTAGCATCTTAACCTGTAATTTACCCATTTTATTATATGTACTTTGCTCCACACGCTTAAAGTCATTCATTACTTTGTATGCAATCACGATGCGGGGGCGACACAATCCCATGGCATATCTGCTATAGGCTTGCGTGAATGCACACACTTTGGTGTACTGCTTATCAAATATAATATTTGTCTTCAGAGCACATTCACGTTTGGGTTGCAACAGGGAGGAAATGAAACCAGCACTTGTTGCAGGTTACAGATCACTAAGGACTTCATTATCACCTACTTAAATGATCTATTTTTTCTGTTTGTTTAATGAGAAAACAAAATCATGTCATGTTTTCATCGTCTCTGTACTCTAGCTTGGCGGGATCTCTTTTCTGAGACCGAACCAGGACCAAATACAGTTATAGTTACTCACTGTAATTTCTGGTTTATGGTCTGTTGAATGCAAAATAGGATCGTGCCGAACAGCTGCACTTCCCCGATACACTTCAGAGAGCTCCTAACTGCACTGTCACAAGGCACCACATTTGTATTCCAGAATAGCCCGGTTTTACCCAATCACATGGTGTGAGCTTAAATTATGTCTCTACATCTACTTCAAGCAAACTCACTTTTGTCTGTGTGGGCTCTTTTGTTTAAAAAACCCAACAATATTAAGTTCCAGCCGCTGTGTAGTAAAGGGAATTTCAGAGCTTTGGCTTGCGTAATACCTTCCAAGTACCATTCCCAATTCGTGATTCATAGGTATATGAAAAACAGGAAACCACCCAATCATGGCTCTTCGCGCTGCCCCACCACGGCTCTTCGTCGCGCACGCGCCAGCTGGGAGAGCGCGCCCGATGGCAGTACAGGTCATGAGCTGAGCTGCTGAGATCATGGAGCCTGCGCCGAGGTCGGACAGGGTACTGATGGGACTTTACAGTGATGGAGAGGTACCTGTACGGTAAGCTCGGGCAAACATTTGGGTGCGCACCTGGACTTTGTGGAATTATTAAAAAATAAATAATTCCGACATGAAAACATTATTTCAACAAATTAAACTGTGTGCTTTTAGTTTTAGCGGCAGATTAATTATTATGTAAGGTACGAGTCCGAACTCATGTAGCCGTGTGCATACGAGCAAGAAACTAATCCGTCATGCGGTGGTCATAGTAGAATTATGCTCCGTCTCTATCGAGGCTGCCCAATCACATGCACAGCGACAGTTTTACTCGTGCCACGCATGAAATACGGTTAGGTCTGCTCGGTAGTTTTTCCATTGAGGTGGCAGGATGTTGAGCTCCAGGAAAAGCCTTCCAAAGGACTGTAAATTATCATCCGGAACAACCGATCTATGCCGTTGCAGTTTGGGCGGTGATTCGACTTTTCTCTTCGCAGCAACAGCTGGCTGCAAACTGAGAAGTAAGTGCAGCGGCTTGTGGACCGAAATGAAGTGAGGCGTTGTCTACTTTATTTCAGAATTCCGCTCTTCCTTCATCTGTCCTTTCTCATTCTGCCGCTATGGTTTGACGTGGGAGCGTGCAGCGGCGTAAACTTGGCGCGTCTCCATGAATATGGACCAGTGACTTGTGATACCTCCATCTTAATGCGAATAATGCAAAAGGGCAAGGCTTATAATAGTAGCTTACCTTGAGTAGAATTTAGAATTGTTTAGAGCCTGTTTGTAATTTTATTATAATATCTAATTAATAGAATAACAATGTTTACTAATTATTGGCCACATTCCTCCACTGATATACCAGAAGTACACACAAATGGGTACCGCTGAAGGTTCATGACGCTAACTTCATTGTCTCCACAGTGGATAAGGGATTGACAGCTATGTTATGACTGACAAGAACACTTAGCCAATCGCTCAGTTGAATCCTGTGTAGTGAGTCCCAGCACCCAATCCTCATGGATTAGAGGAGGGATTATGATGTGGATTTGCCTCTGCAGATTTGCAGACAGGCCCCCATTGTGGACTAGGATGATGCTGGGGTGCACTTACTTTGATATGGATATAGTCTTAACATGTACTACGGTGTCTATTTCTCTCCAGTTTTAGCTGGAGCCTAAGGTACAGGTATGTTGACAGCCTAGCAAAGCATAGTGACAAATTTGCAATTGCACCTATGTTCACTGCAGATTACACAATTTTGTTTTCCCTGCAGGTTAGAATCCCAGCACTTTGCAATAACTAGAGTTAGTGCTGTCCATGGTGCTGAAATGGTCATACTGGTCCATCTTCCTTTCTTTTTAATATCCTTTCACCATCTACTGCGGTGACTGAGACTGTGGGAGGTTTTCTAAATATAATGAGCGAGAGTGTAGAAGTAGCCTGTAGTATACTGCACCACTAATGTGCAGTCTGCTTAGAGACATTTCTTTCCTGTCCTCACATTGTCACTCTCCCCTAATAAGGAAGAGCGAGGATTAGGGAGTACTTTAGCAATTGTAAGTCAAGTTGTAAAGCACTTTGGTCCGAACTCTTTTCCTGAAGAAGCACACTAATCCTGTACCTTTGTGTAAAAGGTTCTCTGGGGAATTAAATGTTTAATTTCTTTAAAATGTTCATTAAATAATTACCACAAACCATGAATTACATCAGCCTGGCTGTGACCAGAAGTACAGTTGACAGTATTGTTTGTTATATAGGTGTTGCTTCTAATGCTTGGTGTTGATTAGGTAGTTCTTGATTTAAATCATTGGTGTAATTTTATTTAGGTTGTACAGCTGCTTGTGTTGATGCAACCTTTAACTGCCAAATCAAATTGGTTTTAAATGATTTGTCTCACTTTCACCTTTTTAGAATCCATGATGTCCTGCACTGTAGCTGAAATTACAAGACCACTGACCTGTGTGTCTGGGAGACCTGCTGCCAACAGTGACTGCTGCTTTCCTCAAATAGGACTAAATAAAAGTCAGCCTCAAGCCCTAAACAATCAGTCATGGACAGGTGAAAACTGAGAGGCCAGTACGTGGCCTTTACTTACTCTGTTATCCACAAAGGACATGAGCATATTCTCAGCTTTAACAGTTTCTTTTCAGATGTTGTATTTTGCCATGTAAAAAAAGAAGAAGATGCCTTTAAATATTAGAGCCAAGCCCACACAGAGCAAGCTTTCTGCTGCTGCAAAAGGTAGTGGGCACACCGATGGCAACTCATCTCATTCACGTTTCTCAAGGTCCCCTAAACACGGGAAAGGCAAACAGGCTGTAAGCTCAGCACCAGGGGCCCGTTCAGGGTTAGAACCAGGCTCTGTGTCAGGAGGTGTGCCTGCAACACCATCTAAACTGACTGGGGGACAAGGGTCAGTGTCAAGGCCAGGTTCAAAAATCAAAGCTGAGCCAGAAGCAGGCAAAGGGTCAACGCGTGGTTCAGCGACAGCACCAGGGGGTAAAACCTTGTCTATGGAGAATATTCAGTCTTTGAGTGCTGCATATGCCACATCAGGTACTATGTATCCCAGTGAGCGGGAGTCCTTGGAACCCTCTGGTGGGTACCCCAAAGGCACCATGACACTAGGTAGAAGTACCAGCCGCTCCTCCTACACTGGCCGGACGACAGCTACGGGAAGCAGCCCAAACATCACATCTTCTGGGATGCATCACTTGTCAGATCCTTGTGGAGACCAGAGTTTTCTTTCTGGAGGGACTTCTAGTTTACGGCGGCAGTCTGGAAGACTCACACAGATAATGAATTCGACTGGACGTGGAGAGGTTTCCACATTTGATCTCCATTCTCAGCTGAGGGATCTGCAGAGAGAGAACAACAACCTGCGAAGAGAACTGGAAGGAGGTAGGGATGGAAGGACAGGCCCCAGCATGAACAGCGTCAACTTTTGGAGCCCAGATGTAAAGAGAGAAAAGGGCGTGAGGCGAGAGGAGGGAGCGAGGAGCTCCATTGTGAAAGACCAGCACAGGACAAACCAAGAAGATTTGCAGGTGAGCTTGTTTCAAAAATAGCTGCATAAATAAAACAGACATTTTCTCCACTAAACACAACACGGCGATACTATTACTTCACATTTAAGGTTCTCAGTGTAACACCCATAAAACTGTTGCTGTTATTGATGGTGAACGTCTGTCAGTCTTGCTTGTGGCTAGTGTTAGCACTTGCCAAATCAGCAATGAGACATACAGGACGCAGGTCTACACTGACGTGTTGGCTAATTGCCCCTGCCTTCCATCGCCCACAGCTCGTACTGCAGAAAGCAATTTTTACTTAAATCTTTGGTTTGTACTGTTACATGATTCAGTATTGGCTAAATTCAACACTGTTTAACATATTATATAAGCTTGGGTCATATTAGCTGCTGAAGTCATTTGGCAAGATAGGAAACTAGCATTTTATAATTTGTTAGCTGTAATGCAGGGGTGTCAAACTCAAATCCTAAGTGGGCTGGATCGCTAAATGTCAGGCCAGGTCAGATTTGACCCTTTGTCAGGTCATTTAGCTGTAACGTTAGCAGGGTGACAAGCACAGGTTAGCCAGCTAGCTTTAACTTAACTGCATGAATCTGTAATGCTAAGTTTGTAGCATGACCTTATTTAAGCCACAAAACCAGACAGGGGTCCCATGAATTAAATGCCATGCCTCAGTCACATCCTCTTTTGGCCAAGGTTACTCGAGCTTTCTTATTAGGTAATCATTTAACACTGGCTGACCTGCTAACATGGATTAATTACTAGCTATGTTACAGCGGTCCAAAATCTCGCTGACAGAGGTGACTCAGAAAGTCTGGTAAGGTTGTATGTTTGAAATGATGTTACAAACTGTTCAGACATTGGCATTAAAAAGCATTAAAAAGTCAGTCAACAGAAGCCTGCAAATATCTGTTACAGTAAATGCTGCATTTTTGATTTTACTGAGGTCTTAGTTCTTTAAAATGACACTCTTTAAAAAGCCTGAATGGAGTGTCTGCTCGCACACTCCATTGAGGCTCTTTGTGCTGACCCACCCATTTCCTCTGCATATCATGCCCCTCACTTCACTTCATACCTTTTGTTTCTGACTTCAAGGTTGCACTGAAAGGCGTCTGTGCGGTTCATTTATAATGATGTTTGCGAGGCTCCCTGTGTTACCATGGGAACGTGCACTAGTGGCATCCACTCCAAGTTTCTAAAAACCCTCACATCTACTCCTGAAGAGACAGTGACTAGTCCTGTCCTGTGTCACCTGTCCCTGGAGTGTGGTCCATTCAGTTCGAGGCATTATCCATTTGTCTGCCTCACTGAACAGCTACTGGATCGTATCTATTATCCCTTCATCTGAATTCTTTATGTTTTTCATCCTGACAGTATCTCCATTTGCTTTTTAAGCTTTTTTTCCCTTCACGTGTCTGTTTTTCTGATGGAAACACCTTAAAAGTCGTTGTATACAACATGAAACTCATCTAGAGTCTCTCACGCTAAGAAATCGCTGTAGCAACTCCACTCCCAGATTTTTGTATTGTTCTTTGAACCAAGCATGCAAAAACCTTGATCATATCTTCCATGTCTCCCATCTGACTCCTCCTTCTTGTAACCAAGGAGCCACCTCTGCATTCATATTTATAGCTTTTTTCATCGCACATTGTCACAGAGTGTGAGGACACTGTGACACATACACGCACACCTACACACGCATACACACATTCTTCTCACTTCGAAAGCAGCAAACTTTATAAAATAAAGCAGACTGTGTTATTTGCACAAGTCACGCTGCAGCACCCTGCCCTCAAGTGAAGCTCGTAGAAGTTAATATAAAGAAAATGCTCATTAGCTGTTTGCTGGAGCAAACCTTTGGGCTTGATCACGCCCTGATTTTTAATTTGTACAGTATTTTTCTCGTGAGCGCAACAATAACTTTAAAAAACCTGTCGCCTTGTTCTGTCTTACTCTTACTTGCGCTGTCCCCGAGCAGCTACTGATGCACACACCTAGTTAAGCTTTACCTCATCACAGTTTTCAGTCCTGACTAGTTATGAAATTCCTCTTTTTTGTCTCTCCCTCTTGACCTTTACTATAACTCATAAGGCTCACAGCCCACATAAAATATAACATGTAAAATCTGAAAAAGACTTCTTTTAAAAAAACCTGCTTTTAGAGAAAAAAGCAGCTGTATCACAGGGAAGATGTTATTCTTAAGCTTGCTAATCTCCCATATCGCCTCCGTCTCCCCTCCCTTCTTTCAGCCTGTCACTTTCCACCTCTTTTTTTCTTCATTTCCCCCGGATATTTTCTTTCTTTCCTTTTTGCTCTTTGAGAGACTGTGGAAAGAGTTCAGTCTGGCATGAGAACTTTGTTATTAGCATAAGGAATGTCACCTCTTCTCTCAGCAGCAGTGACCAGTTTTGTCCCCTAACCATCTGCCTGTTTTGCTTATGTTTGCGTTGGCTGCGTGTTTGTGTGCGTGCGCAGTTGCACGTGTGTATTTGTATCTTGGTTGTGTACGTGTTTGTGTGTAGGGCTCTCCTCCCACTCCGACTTAATATTCAATGCTTGTTGTTGCATTGATTATCTGTGTTCACCCTCGGCTGCCTCCTACGTCTCCACTCCGTGTCCTTGGCTCCATGCACCTCCTGGACTGGAAAAAAGAGCTTCGAATAATTGAGTAAAATAAGTAACACCTTCACACTGATTAGAAGATTGTAATTTAACTTTCTGATAAATCATTGTCTGAATTTTGTAAGTTGCTGTTTGTGTGTGTGTGTTTATTTAGACTATACTTTTGTTTGAGCACAGTTACAATTTCATGTGTCTTTTTAAGCACTGATTGAATTTCCAATCAAAAACCAGGAAGCTATAAAAGCAAACGAACAGAATATATTCTGTGTTCTTTTGCCTCGTGTGCTGCAAAAGCAGGAATGTCAAAAGAAATTGGTTGCCCCCAGCAACACACGGACATTTAGCGGTTAGTTGTTAAAATGGTAAATATATTGGCGTATTGGTTAGTCATTGCAGCGGAG
Organism: Pundamilia nyererei; assembly: GCF_000239375.1. Lineage (NCBI taxonomy): Eukaryota > Metazoa > Chordata > Actinopteri > Cichliformes > Cichlidae > Pundamilia > Pundamilia nyererei. The sequence continues at coordinate 443,269 of NW_005187448.1, forward strand.
AACCTCCGCAGCCTTACGGTTATGAGTCAAGTTCAGCAAATTTTGTTTAAACCCACAGAATTTATTTGAAGTTCCAGGTTAAGCCCTGCCAAGGTTTTAGATGCATTTCCATTCTTTATCGTGAAGAATTAAAAAATATATTTATGAGCCTATAAAGGTTCCCCCAGTTGTTCTATTGATTTTAGCTGAACGTTAAAGGTTTTCAAGGTCTCAACCTAAAAGTCAAATCTTGGACAATTATATGAAATGAATACAGGATTTTTGTTAATAGTAATGATAAGAAGAGAAAGAAGATGAAATCACTTCACAAAGACACAACTTTTTGTTTTCTTGCTGTCTCTGTGTTGCAGTCTGTTATCATATACTCACAACTTCACAAACCTTTGAACTTGGGAGGAGTAAACTTACTGTTAATTTGAAATATGGATGCTGACTCTCTTTAGGTCATTTTACAATATTCATAAATGTGTTTACATCAGTTGATTTTTTATTTCTATGGAATTCCTTCGTACTTGAAACTCTTTCTCAATCCTGTTGCTCTACTTGCAAGTAGCACAAAAGGAGCTTTTGTGTTCTCCATGTGCTTTGAGGAGAAAACCCGACCCCTTGTGGTCATAGTGTGTAACTAATCTCCAAGAGCTTTGTGAATTAAGATGTCTAAATGAATCTAGCGAATGGTTATTTGTTCCTACCATGTCTCACTTTTGGCTTCTCATGTGTCTTTGTGTCTTACATCGTCTCTCTCTGCTGCAGCCTGGGAATAACAGAAGAAACAAGGTCTGTCTTCATATACCGTCCCATACTTTACATATGTGTGTTTTCACATGTTGTGCAGATTTGCTCATGTTTATTTAATTATTGAATAAATGGGAACTTTGTCTTTTATAGCAGCTTCCTTTAACAGTTCAGGAGCTTCAGGAGGAGCTGAGGGCTCATAGAGAGATGAACAGTCGCTCCCAGCAGCACCGTCAGCAGGGGAACTCCTATCGAGAGCTCCATATGGACCAGGACCTCAGAGGGGGACTCAGCCCTGGCCACAGTCCCAGACAAAGCCCCAGCAACCTGCAGAGTCCTGGACCAAAGAGCAGCCCTAGAGCCAGCCCATCCAACACCTACAATCCAAGGCAACAGGAAGCTGACATCATCATTCACAGCCCTGGATACGGCTGTAACACTGCAGTAGCCGCACAAAGAATCAGCCCAGCTGACACCCTTCAGCGTGGGCTGAGGAGCAGCCCAAATCAGCCTCTCTACAGTCCTAGCCAAGGTCCCGGGATTGTACCCAGCTCTGGTTCTCTTCACCCTTGTAGTCCCTGTCAGGTGCCTGGGTGTGACGGCTTTTCCTCACCTCCTCCCCTGGTTCCATCAGAGGAGAACTTCTTCCAACTGCAGTCAGAGCACGAGCGGCAGGCCAAGGAGCTATCCCTGCTGAGGAAGACCATGGAAGAGATGGAGATGAGAATTGATTCTCAGAAGCAGACGCTGGGCGCCCGGGACGAGAGCATCCAGAGACTGTTAGAGATGCTTCAAGGCCAAAGCCAAGGTCAAGGTCAGGGACACTGGGGACGGGGACAGCGGACAGGCATAATAACCATGGCAGCACAGGAGGCTGAAGCCCAGCTGGAGAACGTGCATTTGAGAGAGGTACACTTTTTCCTGCTGATATTTATACACATCTGAACCATTCATCTGCACTGTCAGAGCAACTTTAAGAGAAGGCTGAGCATTATGCACTTTACACTTTAGTGTAGAATTCTCGCAGGTTGAATCACGGTACTCGGTTGAATTTCCTGAATTGATTTAACAGTCACTGAGTCAAATATCCCTCATTACCAAATGAAAATCCTTGGCAAGTTAAGCCACTGTATGATCATATGCATATCATAAAACATTAACACAGCATGTCATTTTCAACACCAAAACATTGTCTGTTCTGTCTGTTCTGTAGGGTTTTAAAAACATTTTCACTTTAAAGCTGATGCTAAACTATTTGTGTTGCTAATGTTAATTGATGAGATTACACACTTGACTTAGGTGTGCGTGCACGCCTAATCTGTATACATTTGTGTCAGTTTCTATGTATTAAGCAAAATGTGGGAGCAGGAATCAGCTCAGCAGGTCTTATCAATGGGCCAGATTAACATACGGCGAGCTCTAAGCCTGCGTTGAGCCATGCAGTTTTATAATCTGTGTGTACGTGTGTCCTCCTGAGTATACTCATATGGTAGCTGAACAAACAACAGTTTCTGTGCTGTTTGCAGCATTTGATATTCATCTTTAATTCTGCAGCCCATGACTTGTTATGCCTTCAAATAAATACTTAACTAGATAAATCAAAATTGAGTTTAGCCTATGGAAAAACAAACACTTCTTCAGGTGCTCATACGTCTCTATTGCCCGTTGTTTCTTTTCACAATTAGAGTTTTATTATGTAGCAGCCCTGCAGCCACTGCTGGTGTAGCACAGGTGTATCGGTATTCTCTGCCATTAGGGGCAATACTAGGCTGCTCTGTGCTCCTCACTACTGCCTTATCTATTTTTAACTCCTAAATCTTCTTAGCCTTTAATTTCTCTACCTCTGTGTGTGTGTGTGTTTTATGTCGGTGCATGCTACCGATATTGCTTGTATCATTCTGTTCTTGTTTTTCTGTCTTTGTTTGTCTGCCTCTCTGCGTCTGCTGTGCAAACTCAAAAACAAAATTGTGTGTGTGTGTGCGCGCGCGTGTTCGTGTGTCTGTGAATGAGCATGCGTACACATCTGGAGCCAATCGGCTTAGTGTTTTCAAGTGAGAACACTCCCTCTCTGGGTGGCTGATGGGATATCCGCCCATTTGGTCACTGTGGTGATTTTGTTTAAGGGGAATGTGTGTGTTTCAGTCCATGCTAATGCAACCACTGCTGTGTATGTTTGGGTGTGTGTGTGTGTGTGTGTGTAATGTGTGGGACCTAACCATGCTGTGTGTGTAAGAGGTGAGTACCTGCTCACACACACTGCGTGCTGTGCTATTTTTAAGTACTGGACAGCTTAACATATGCTAGGAGGAGGAGGGGACATGTGTCAGGGAGAGAGGGAGAGAGGGAGTTCAGATTTTAGAAAGTAGAAAAACATGCTGTGTTTGTCTGAATATTAATGTATGATTAATGAGTGAAAACAGCCTGACCTCCCTGATTGAATAGAGAAGTGATTGTTCTCTCAGTTTCCCCCCCAAGTTTCCCAGTTTCTGGTCTCAATGTATATACATATATATGTGTGTGTATATATATGTATGTATATATATATACATATATATGTGTGTGTATATATATATATATGTATATATATATATATATA
>NW_005187448.1:447106-474260 GCF_000239375.1 Pundamilia nyererei
TATATATATATATATATATATACACATTTAATATATGATGTCTTTGAAATGTTTCTTCCCTTTTTTGCCTTCAAGAAAATAATTTGGTGGTGGTAAGAAAGTGGAAACCTTTTCCTGTTGTTTAGTGTCACTATTATTGACTCATTAAGATCTCCATCTAAACATGTTAGGAACTTAAACATTAATTAATTGATTGGTACAGTATCATCAAGCCTAGTTTGCGGACACAAGGGATACAGTCAAACTTACAGATAAATCTCTCTCTCCTCGTATTATTTGGTCAAGTGTGCAAACGTCTTTATCAAATATAAAATAATTTAAAATGCAGCAAAACATAGATAATGCTAAAAAAACATTCAGTAAATAGGCCCCCTTCTGTGTATTCTTACTGGTCAGACTAAAGGCCTTTAAAATCACTGTATATTGCACATTTTGATAGTGAATTGGTGTGAATGGCTGCATTAAGGATACCTGAGTTTGAAATAATATTTTTAACAACGAATGTTACACGTCCGGTGGGTAAAATTGCTAAGACAGACTTGTGCCTCCTTTTTTTCACTATCATGGCGCTGCCTTTTGAACTGCCAGGATGTCGTTTCTCTTAGTTCCAAAACAAATGTAAAATTTTGTTTTGGCAGACTGGAGGACAGTTTTCAGTCTCCAGTTACTTCCCGAGCCTGTGTAGAGATCTCTATTACATACTGCCAGTCAGCAACATTTTGTGGTTTGCCTCTTAAAAAACATTAATCAGATAATCAGATTATCGTAGTCTTTTAATGATGTAACACCAAGTTCCTTTGCAGTTTTAGGTTCTGGATGTTCTTTGTAGATCCAAACATGTTAGCGACCTGTTGCCATTTAGCTAAATGTGAAATTTTCCACCACATATTCGTTGTGTGTAACATGTCATAACTTTGCCTGCTCCAGCTTTGGTCTTTTTTGTAACCATGTTGCTGCCATCATGTTTCTCTTCTTTCAGCTGCTCCCTTTAAGCTCCTCACAGTTTCAACATTTTTTAATATGTTTTTCAGTGTAGCTCGTTCATCACCACTGCCTTAAACATTTGTTAAGTAGTTTAATGCATTTGTCACTTTGTGGGTGGTGATGAATTAAAATGCTCAGAGGTTGTTTTATCCAAGCAGTAGCCTACTTCCTGTGAAGGCATCTTGTAATTTTTGCTTTACGTTGCAAAGGCGAGTCGGTGACGGTAGCTCAGCTGTTGCCTCTATCTGGGACCACTGCTGTCAGCTTTTTGATTAGCTCCACAGGAAACTAGCCCGACTTCCTTTCATTACCGCACCCATTACTCCTCATCTAAATCTAAATCTCAGCTTGTTTACTTTAAACTGAGATCATAAACGCCCCTTTTTTCAGTTTGCCTCTCATTTTCATTTACCCATTTTTTACTGGAATAAAGTGGCCTTCTTAACTCTGTGCTTTATCGAAGGAAAGCTGGAGACATCCATTAAAGTGTGTTTGTATGATGAAAATCAGAGGACTGACGGATGTTTCTCCGCATACCATCCAGGACAGCCGACGGCCATATGTTAAATCACTTGAACCAGCTGTTTGTGCTTATGTGTGGATTTGCAGTGTGTACGGATGGAGAGCGCACTCCATCACTCCTTCACCTGCTGATGTATGTTGTCACATGTATGTTGTGTGCACAGGGGTGTTCTCTCACTTGTGTTTCCTGTTCAATTTTGTCACTGATCCGAATACCTTAATTGCACAAATCCAGCATAGAAACACTGGCACATGTTTCTCAGCCCATTCATAGCACTCATAGACTGATCTGGACTAAAAATGATTTGGATCCACACATTTTAGTCACTTTTAAAAAGTGTTAGTGGGCCACCTGAACTTTTGCAGTACCAGCAAGGTCCACAGAGTGGCAGTGTTCTATCAGAGTTTGACCACTGCAGCGATTACAATCACAAACTGAGCCAAAGTTGTGTGTGATGGGACCACATACACACACACAGAGACACACACACGCTGAGAGGCATAAATCTGGGCCTAATTGACTCTCCCCAGCCGTCAGGTCCCTGCAGACCCAATAATAACAGCCTCACCACTGGTCTGTTCCTGCCCAGACCTGACCTGCTGCCAAATGTGTCCAAACACACACACATTCACACTTTCACAATGAGTTTTTTACTTGGAGATGGCATGTATTCTTTATACGTAACCTACTACAGATGCCGTATGGTCAGCCGGGGCTCTAAAGTTCGGCCCCCGATTGTATCTCGCTCGGTGTGATCGTTAAAGCCTGCGCACTGCTCTGTTGCTGAGAAAAAGGAGTCCCTGTTGTTCTGCTTTTATATACCATGACTGGCTTCAGAGCTTCTGCTGCTTTTTTGGCATGCCTTTATCTCTTTAGCTTTCCAATGCCAGCATGTTGGAATGAAGTGGAAATTCGTGTCAGCAAATCTTTTTTCTTTCATCTTTTTCCCGCTTTTCCTTTCTGCTTACTTTCTCATGCCACCAAGCTCAGCAGCAAAATATTGATGTCTATCCTGCCTCTCTGTCTGGATATGTTTGTCTATGCACTATTTCTTTTGTTCATCCCAGTGTGTTTTGTTTTTTGAGAAGCCAAACTTTCAGCCTTTGCTATAGAAACCCATCTCAGCTACCATCCGAAGACTACTGCAAATAACATCAGCAAAAAACCCACATGCATACACGTATACCAACTTTCCCTTTTCTTCACCAAAACATGGGCACCACCTACTTGCCATGCTCTGCTAATTTCCCAGAATGTCTGAGTGGAAAAGTTTATCAGGACAAGATTACACCCCTCAAAGCTTCTCCTCACCTTGCAACCTCCAACTATTTCCCAACAAAAGTCTTTGATCGCCGCAGTTTTTCCATTTATCTTTTCAAACTTTTAATCCACCGAGCCGATAGGCAGACACATTTGTGGCAAGCAACTGTTTCCTTTTGTTTTTGGCTTTTTTCTCACTGATGGTGAGGGGATAGGAATGCGATTAGTGAACATACATATATGTGTGTGTGTCTCTATCAGTGCATGTTTCGGTGTGTGCACGCTGTACGTGACACCATTGCCTTGAGGCTAGAATTGAACCTTTTGACCGTATCCTTCACTCAGGATGCCGGCACTTATTGCTATAGTGTTACGTTTGATCCTATTCATTCCATATGCTCAGTCCCTCGGACACATGTGGAGCAGAGAGGACGGTCTTTGATGACGTTCTCTCTTGCAGGGCTTCGTTTCCCCACTGAGAGATACAACAGTTTGCAGAACTGTTGCTGATAACAAGTTCATAGACACACTTTCTCAGAGGAACCAAAGAAAGTGTACAGGCAGTCAAAAAGACAGACATGCGCATTGTGACAAATCAGTCACTTTAATAAGGACTTGAACTGTGGTGGCAGTGGGAATGCTAGTCTGTGGGAGGCATGCTCTGACAGCAGTAATCCCTCCTTATCCACAACCGACACGGACAAGTGGATAAGGTCCTTGTCTGCTGTCATTTCCACTCACTGGCAGAACCTGTTGCTTATTTATGATTGTTATGCTTCATGGCATGATGAGCTGTTTCAGGGCATTCAGTCTTCTCAGTTTTAGGCTTTGGTGTGTACATTTATGCATGAACAGTGATGCAAAGTTATAACAAAATAAAACACTTTAATGTTTTAAGCATTTTCTGTCCTGTTAGTGTAATATTAGAGGTAACTTTTCAATGGTGAATTCACTGAGCATGTGCTTTTTGTGGTTAGATTATTAGTAATACATGTGTGGATTCACTCTATAGATCACCTTTGTCATTCATTAGTTTACTGTAGCGGTTTCCAGTCCCGCACAAACATCTTATACATTGAGTTCTCTATAAAGACGACAGTGGTGCTCTGCGGTTCCTTAAAATCAAATGTTTGTGGGGGATTGAAAGCACAGTATCACAGAGGTGGCAAGGGCCACTCCCTCATTACCAAAACTGATCCTCTCCGTGCTCTGGTCAAGCCGCTTGGTGGCGAGAAGATCAGACTGTGGTTGTGCTGGGCGCTCGTGTTGTAAACATGTTTGACTCTGTGGGTGCAAAACTGCATTTCTTAAAAACAACACTGCTCACAGCAATGTCCTTGTGAAGTAGTGTTTCAATGAATTTAGGCAGGCACGTCTTTGTATGGCATCTTTGTTAGACACATGTACCTGCACAGAAATGAGATGTTAAACTCGTGGATGCTCGGGTAGTGGCGAGGCAATTTAAAGCTAAGCTTCAGTGATGGTAGAGAAGTGTGGGGCCATTTTCTAACAGTAACTTTAATGTGTAGGAATGTGTGTGTGTCTGTTAGCTTGTGTGCTTTTTGTGTAGGCATAGCTGTAGGTCAGAGCTACCATTAATTATTGATATAAAAAGCTTAGCGCATGTGCTGGCAGAAAGTGTTGCTAAGCAAGAGCTTTAGCATGCCAGAGACATCTGCGAGAGAGAACCAGAGAACAAGTGAGAGATAAGAAATCGAAAGATTGAGGCTGAAAGCAGGATAGAGGCAGATTCAAATGACCTAAAGCTAAGTGTGTCAGGTACCTGCTAGCAAACCGAGACAGAAAAAGAAGACAGAAGAAGAGAGGGCAGAGAAAATAGACACCTGCTGCTGGAGATGGAAAACGGGAGAGCTTCAGATCAGGCACCAGCTGACCATAGATGAACTTTGTTTTGTTTTGCAAAATTCGAGACAGAGTAGTGGATAATGTAATGTTACATAACAAAAGATGATATAAGGACAATGTAGGAGAGATAAAACTGGTGACACTGATCGGTGTGCCTTTTGAAGTAGCTCTGACGCTCTTAGAAAGTGTTAAAGATGATGAGCCGTCAGGCTTATTTTTACCGGGTCCCTCCCCAGGAGCTTCATCGCCGAAACCAGCTCCAGGCCGATCCGGCCAAAACCAGGGCTCTGCAGACTGTCATTGATATGAAGGTAGGACTAAGAGTTACTCTCACAGCAAGAGCTGTTTTAAGTAATAATGTGCTGGAGTGTGTGTACTGGTGCAATAGCTTTATCTGAAATTCATATATGTCTGAGTTTTTGGCCGTTTATCATAAATATGAAACAGTTTTTTTAAATCCAGCTAATGTCACCATTTTATTTCAGCAGTGTTATTTGCTCTTGCATTTGCATGTTCAAAACATCATTTTAAGTACACCTAGAATGCGCGTAACAGCAGCGGATCTCTCTATATTGCAAAGATGAACATGAAGAAACAGTCTGGAGAACTTTTACCTTGCATCTGCATGGCAGCCATGCCCAAGTAAAGTCCATTATTGGCACATGCGGAGTTGAGCACTTATTCAATTTGTTTCAAATGTCACATATGGAAGCTTTCACTCTCATCGCAGCCCTTTGAAGTTGTCAGTGCTGTGAAAAAATGCAGTTGCCTCCACATGTGTCCATGTGCACACCCACGCACACACATTTATTGTTCATTCAGCAAACACTTGCTTTAAAAGTGGATCCTTTACAGCAAAACCACAGTTATTTTTCACACATACTCTGTGATTTGTCTGCCTATTAACAGACTGCACATGTGCTAGCTCATGGTGCCTCGCGGTGTTTTTAAGGCGAGAAAGGGTCTAAATTAAATCTGACTGAATTCATTAGAAACGGGCAGACAAACACAGTTGCCAGGAGGCTTTGACGTATTGTAGGGGAGAGTAAGAACAAAAGAAAGTCATCTCTAGCGTTGTTAGTAATGCGTGATTGCTTTGTTAAACTACCCTGTGTTGCTGTTGCTGTAATCAGCGGTGACATGTAGTGTCCACAAATTAGTTTCAGTGTGTGTGTTGCTTCGTCTAAGTGTTGGATGTGTCCACTTTGTAATTACAGGCGACCAACCCCCCTTTTTGTTTTGATCCTGATGTTATCTGGCAGGTACAGTACTGAGTCGACACCCTTTGGTCTTGCTGTGAGCTCAACACTCATACAGTATTTCTGTTTCTAGCTTTCAATACCATGAATTCAGTTGAAATGCAACTTGGATGTCCCATAAAACTTTATGTCAGTGGTTTTAAGATCCGGCTTTTATGTAGTTCTAATGAATGTTTTATATGCTAAAATATGCATTTTGCTTCCTCCCCCTCTGTTGTGCAGGAGAAACAGATCAAAATCAGACATTTTTATAGACGTGTTTGTCTCTATGGTTTTATGTGTGTGAACTGGATGCGGCAGGAGGACTCACTGTCTGAGTGCCTTACCTTGACTTTTTCTGGGTACATGTTGAAAGTTTGCATCCTTGCATAGACTCTTTCTGTGCGTGTGTGTTTTGTATATGCATATGCTTTATGCATTTCTCCTTGGTCTTTTGTGTGCACTTTTATGCAGCACCATGTGCTAGGCAAGGCTGATGTCATAGGATGTAATAGAGGTCAGATGCTTACATGTTGCCTATGGTTTCTGCTGATGGCAACATGCAATCTGCTTCCACTTATTAAATTACCTTTCTCTTCTTTTCCAAGGTTTTGCATTTAATGTATGTTTGAAACTATGCAACTAAACAACCTCAGGACCTGTCCATGACAGACCCTTTTATTCCCTCATAGGCTCTGCAGATGAATAATATCTTGGCTGTACACCAATGTCTGCCAAAATATTTCCCCTTCTTTTCCAGACATTTTACTCAGACATAGGACTGTACATTACATTTATATATCGGAGGATTTGTGTAAATGCACTGACTTGGTTTATATGAAATCTCTGTGTGATTTAGATTAATATGTTGACTCAAACATACTAGAAATATGTTTACACAGACACATGCTGGTAGAGAGATATGTCAACCAAGGGATATTCTATCAATCACATTTTTAATGTATCTGTAGAGCGCTAACTGTCTACTAATGCACGCGCTAGGTAATCTATCTTTTAGCCCCACAGCTTAATATTCTTGGCCAGGTCTTTGCTGACTGTTTGCCTGCCTACTGTTGCTGGTGCAGGACACCAAGATCTCTTCCCTGGAGAGGAACATCAGAGACTTAGAGGATGAAGTCCAGATGCTAAAGACCAGCGGCCTGCTGCACTCTGATGAGAGGCAGGATGAGCTCAAGCAGGTGGAGGTCTACAAGAGCCATTCTAAATTCATGAAGACTAAGGTAGAATATCTTTGCATGCCACCTGAGATGACTCCACGCCGCGTGATCCGGGACGTGCATGTTTGTCTCAAGTATAAATAGCCAGAAGGCCAGAAACTGTTGCATGTTGCATGTTGCCATTGCTTGTTTATGGGGAAACAAGATGAATGTGGAAAAATCTTAACTGGCAAACTGCATGAATCTGTATTTCGTATTGTGTGTTCTAGCTGCATTCGCACTAAGCCTCTCATGTTGCATGGGTGCCAAGAACTCCTACATGTGTATGTATTTCTTATTTGATATTTAAAGCCAGGTTGTGAGTAGTGAAAAGCAGTACTTGCTTATTTGCCCTGGACTTCAGTGTGATCACTAAGCATTATACAAGCCTCCTGTCAGGAACGATCAGTTAACAGTGCGCTGTGTCGGTTTCCTGACTAAGAATCTTTTATCCCAGGCCGTATACTGGTTTATTCATCAACGCACAAATGTGTCTAAAGCCGCACAGATGACATGCACATACATGAACGTGCGCACACGCATGCTGTATGTATCCAAACCCTGTTAAAAATGTAGTTTCAGGTTTCACTGAGTATCAAGACAAGTGCTCATGACGGTTGAGGCCCATGAGTTGCGCTCCATTTGGTTCATTAATGGTGCTCATTGTAGGGCTCATTTATCATTGCATCGGGGAAGTTCCTGATGCAATCATAAAAGAGATGTTTTTATGAATGGGGCCCTGACAGATGAATGTGAGCTTACAACGGCAGAGGAACAGAGGAAAGAGCTCTCTCTTCACCCATACCGGCCCGGGGTGATATACATCACAGCGATGGCCCCCGGCTCGTTCTCCCGTGGCTCGTCTTTCTTCGTACAGTCACAGAGAAACACAGCAAGTCGCCACGCACATGGATATGCACCGATTCATTCTACATGCTGGTAGTGTTTAGGGTCCGGGTCTTTCAGCGGTGTTGGTGACTGGTGTTGAGGTGGGACTGCGATAAGAGAAACCAGAGAGGGCGGCATCGCTGTCCTCTCTGGTTTCTCCTCTGGACTTTGATCTGCTCAAACACTGCAAAAATGGCTTTGGAGAATGCGAACACGTGTTAGAGGGTACGCGAGAGCTGGAGCAGGTAAATTTGCTTACCCTTTCGCAAGCCAAGGCTGTGTGGTTGAGGAGTGCAGTGTGTGAAGTAGAGTGGCTGGGCACACAGCTTGTGCTGCATTTTAGTGGCTTGCTGTTTTCTTGTCTTTGTAGGAGCAGGCCTTGTCACCATGTGTGTCTTCCATCAGACCAGCTCCCACCTTCCTCCCCACCCAACAGCCTTGGATCACAGAACAAGCAGAAGTACCCCTCTCATTAGTCTCTCTCCTCTCTCATTATTTCTTCATAGCTTAATAGTCTTTGAAATATCTGCTCCTTATTTTAATTATAATGCCTTTTTATCATTAGTGCACTGACTTCTCATTTCCTGACTTGTTTTTCTTAGTGTTCAGTCACCGCAGTGATCTCTCTTATTGCATAGCCTCATATTTCGATCTCCTTTCCCCTGCGTTTCATCTCAGTGCTGGATTTCTCATATGCTGTCTCTGTGACTGAAGGTCTATCAGCCAGATGCTGAGCCAGTCAGAATCCCCCTTTTATGAAGTGAACCTTGCTCATGCAATTTGAGAAATCTCTCTTCAAATCAGCTTTGTGCATTTTTGGCAGCAGTAGACAGATGACAGTATTCTCTACATAGCAAGCCTGAGCACAGAAACCACTCTGTGTTAGAGCATTTTATTTCCTTTGTGGTTTTCTGTTATGTCCTATATGGGTTTCCTTAAAACAAATCTGTTTCCGTCTCCCTGTGAATGTTTGTCTCTTGGCTGGGGTGTGTGCACACAGTAGGTCTGGGACTCCTCCAAGTGAGGATTGATAATATAAGGCTGATGATGATTCCAGGACATCATCGCTCCACAAAATATGTCACAACTGACGTGTTTATATTGCAATAAATAGATAACAAAACATTCTGCTTTTCCTAATTGAGTCACAGCATCAGAGACGTTTCAGATTTCCTTTTTTTATTAATCAGTGACACAGTTTACAGGATGTAATTTTGTATGTATTACTCACTTCTATTTTAAAGAGCAGCTTAAGACTGCTGTTGCCTTTAAAATAGTGTGTTCGATATGCTTGTTCTGGAGGTCAGACTCAGTTTGCACCTCAGGTAACTTGAATATAATGAAAAAGTTCTTTTTTGTGGTTTAATTAAAAAAGGCACATGTTCATATATTCTGTGGTCAATACACGTGTAGTGAAAGATATCAGGTCATTGTTTTTGTCTCAATTTGTTGGTTTCTAAGTCATGAAAATTAGAAATCCCCAAAGCATTTCCTGACAACAATTAAAGAAATCACTTCCAAAATTCCATCTCCTGCAGTGTTGGTTCATTCGCTACAAACTGCTGCGTCAGAGCAGTCTGGCATGGAGGCAAAAAGCTTGTGGCACTGCTAAGGTTTTATTGAAGGCCAGGCTGCTGTGATGGAAGCCTTCATCGTGTATATTTTGGGGTTGGCTTCTGGCCGATGAAGCACAATAATAACATGAAACACAAAATTAACTTTCATCTGAAAGTAGCAGTCCAGTTCTAGTTCACCTCAATCCAGGTAAGACACTATTAGAAGTGTGACAGCAGCCTCAGCCCACTCCAAGTTCTTGAGCTGACATCTTCTGATTTCTCTTTGTTTGTGTCCTTTTTCTTACCATGCATTTACCTTCCAGTCAAATTTCCATTATTACGCTATCACTACTCTCTGTACTTTTAAGGCTAAGCGTAAAACTTTCCTAGCCTGCCTTTCAGCAATGATCTTCGGTGGTTTACCCTCTTTGTGGAGAGCATAGGTCATCAGGCCTCACACAAGTCACCAGCCTTCCCCTTGGTTGTGGTTGTGGGAACTGAACTAGGCTAAGAAACACATGAGATGTATACTCTTTGAATTCAATCAAACTCCAAATTCTAACAATTTTGAAATGCTGGATTTATGATTTTCAGTTTCTGTGAGCTAAAAAAGGCTTTTGTGAAAAGCTGATCTGTTTAAATTAAACTACAAAAAATAAACTTTTCATGATATTCAGATTCTTTTATATGCACTAGTCTGACACATCTGTATCATTGGTGTATCATTGGTTTAAATGAAAAGTCATATTTTTGAATGCATGTCTTATCTACAAGTATATATCAAGTATATCTCACTGATGACCCTTATTTGTGTGTTTGTGTGTGTGTTTGCGTGATTGTCAGATAGAGCAGCTGAAGCAGGAGCTGAACAGGAAGGAGTCTGAGATGCAGGCGCTGCAGACCAAACTAGAAACACTGACCAATCAGAACTCGGACTGCAAGCAGCACATCGAAGTGCTAAAAGAGTCGCTCAGTGCCAAGGAGCAGCGCGCCAATACACTCCAGACAGAGGTCAGTGTGTGCACATTCACACATGGAGAAAAGCAAAATCCAAAGACATACAAACACACACCAGTAAAGCCACAAACATGCAAACACTGACACTGCACTAAACCGCTTTCCAGCTTCTTGGAAAATAATTTCAAAGATACACACATCACGAGACGGACACTCTGTAGATCACTGCAGTAATAAAGACTGGAAGAAACACCGTTCTGACCACTGTGCATCTATTGGTGCATACAATAGTAACTTTGCATGGTCTTTGTTAGGAGAGAAACTGTATGTGTGCAAAAAATCCTGCTTTTTTCTGTTTTGTGTTTCTTTCTCCTTCTGTTTCTCTAACGGCCGCTGAGGTGGGTGGAAAAAATGTCCATGCGTGTGGTTCCTTTAGTCCACCAGTGGGTTTGTGCGTGTGGGCGGGTCAGTTAGAGGGCTGAAGAAAGCTGGCAGCTTTTTCTTGGTCATGTTTGAAGCTCTAAACTCTGTGGCTCTAATGATTTTATCACTGCTGTTAGAGATGGAGGTCGGTTGTATTTAGTGAGATATAGGTGTGTGTGTGTGTGTGGGGGGGGGGGGGAGGTGGGGATTGGTGAGCATTTAGCATTTTTCTACATAACTCTCTAGACTTGGAAGTGATACTTTAGATCTCTTTGTGTTCAGCAGTTGAGAGTGGTCTGCTAACTATGTCCACTCATCATTACAGGAAGCAATTTGGGCCAAAATTAGGCCTAATTGTCCATACATGTGCAAGGAATTTTGGCCCTTGTAGTTAGTTGAATACATCATACGAAAAGAAATTGGTTTTCAGTGGGTGGTTTTTGTAAGTGTGCATTTTTCCCTTTTTTTTTGTTCTACTGAAAATGCATGTTTAAAAAAATGTATGCGTGTACAAGTCATGGGTGTGAGGAGAACAGGGCCTGACCAAGCAATATTAGCTTCTCACAAATCGCTATTAAGTGCCCAATACTGCCAAAATATATTCAAAATGAAAACAAAATCTGATCATTTACAAAGTGACAAACGCTAAATGAAACACAAACTGAAGAAGCAGGGGATGCGTGGCTCAGGAACACATGGGTCTGATTGGGAAAGGCGACTGACGTGGGACCAGGGCATAGGTGGAAACAGTTAAGGTGGGGAAGTCAAAAATAAACATAAAACAGGAGATAACCAAGAAACGTACATCTAACACTGAAGGGGGAAATAAAAACACAAATGAGCACCACAAAACCAACAAGTATGACAAGAACCATGCCAGCTGCAGTCTAAATCCACCAAAATAACAGGGGTTCTGCAGCCCGTGGTTCATGGATGCTTTGGCTTTGTTTGCATTTTGGACAGATCCTTTTTACTGCCGCAGACGGTGTAATTTTTAACTTCAGTGGGAAAAGCTGATAGTAAAGTAGAAATAATTACATCTGCTTATGCAATGCTCACGCAGAACTGAAGATGCACGCCAGGGAAAGATGTAATCACCTCAAATGCTTCTGACATAGATTGCATCACTGTACCAACATCAGCAGCCGGGCTAAGTGGTCACACAAATCTAGTTATCAGCTCGTTAAGTTAACCAGGGTTCCTTTTATTTGAAAGGGGTGGTGATGGCAGCAGAGCAGCTGGTTTTACACAAGAAGATAAAACTATATGAAGGCGTTAAACTGACAATAAAGCCTGAAAACAACACAGCTGTGTGAGTATGTGTGTGAGAGGAAAAGTACTGTACAGTAGTGCATGCGTGAGCACTTTAGCCACTTTGGTCAGTACGACTGGAAAAAAGCCTGCTATATTAATAAAGTTCAGCCTATTTGAAGCCAGGAAAGAAATCCGACAGAAATGTAGACTGTGTAAGTTAACAGACTTATTGCCTTCATAGCTTTGACATTAAGACACGGGAGAATCTGCTGGAATACAACTGAGTATTTCATTAAATTAATATGATATGTGGGCGAGACAGTTTTATTTTTTATTCTTTAGGCTGCAGGTGGTGTTTAGTGGTCTGAGAGCAATTAGTGAATGAATACGAAAACAGAATTCAGACCCAGGCTGGCCTAGGATGACTTATTAAGGCTTTTAGAACAACAAAGTAGTTGTAAAGTTGTTTGCAGCGCACAGGGAAAAAGTCAGGGAATGAAATTAAAATGATTTCTTACTGGGAAAATGCAAAGACTTAGACACTATTAAAAAAACTTTAGTCCCTTCTGTGCACAGAGGTGCAGGACGGATGATGCAGTGTTTTCATACCTGCTGATGTCTAATCTGTCTGCTCTGGGGCAGATTAGGGCACAAGTTACCATGGCGATATACCCTGGTAAGAAGTGCAAGAGACCCTGAAGTGTCCTGGATGAGAGGGGACCTCATAGTACGGGCCTCTGGGCTGCATCAGATCCTGACTGCCATAAACACACAGTCACACACAGACACACACAGAAACACTTACACTGTCAGGACTGATTGCTTGACTCTCATCTCCGGTTTCAAGTAATTTTTCCTGCTATTGAAGTGGCATCTTCCCCTGCTTGGGAATGGCTTAGGTTTCCTGGACTAAGTGGGCAAACCAGAGGATGAGTAAAGATATTTAGAGCTCTTTAGTGGGCCGGCGTGGCCGTGCATTCCTCTGCTGCCTGTCAATCATTTGGCCAGAGATGGCAGCCATTCCCACAAGATCCCCCCACTCACCTCATTCCTTCCATTTTCCTTCAGCAGTTTTCTTTCAAGCTTTCTTTCAGCCACCTATTTTCTTTTGTCTCACACACGACTTCTGGCACATCACACGCTCATATACAAGAGTGTGTGCATGCATGTGTGCCAGGTGGGTCTCATCATGAATGACACTGATTGGTACAGTTGTACATTCCCCCAAGAGAAAGACTGGTTTCTGAGACACGAGGAGAAGCTTCACCTCACAGATTTGTCTCTAGAAGCAGATGGGAATGGCCCCTGAACAGAGGCGGCCCTGTGAGCAGCAGAATGAGAAAATGGAAGCGCATTTTATTTGTCAATCAAAGTTAAGGACAGCGTCGTAATGGATGTGATTGAATCTGTCTCCAGATAACTGGAAAATGTGGAAAATAGTGTGTGTACGCTTTTGTGTGAGCATTCTGGGCCTGCCTGTGTCTGTGGAAACTTTAATACAGTAGATGTGTGTCTTTCCTGCCTTGATCAGGACAATGCGGGGCTGAAATGATACTCTACCAGATCAGGTAACCTATCAGAGACCTTCCTGCATATTTAACCAGCCAGCAACAGAGCACAAGGCCAAAGCCCCAGCTGCCATGGGCTTTCTTGGACTAGGTTTAGATCTCTGTCAGAAGATTGTTTTGAATGTTATGAACATTTGTTTAAAAGAGGCCAGATCGGGCTGGGATTGTTAGTTTGATTTAACTGTCACATATCTGTTGGATGGATGGACCTGCCCTTCAGTTGCGTTGTCAGTTTTCTCTGATAGGAGTCGACATTCCAAAGCAAAATAATGATCCTTAAAATACAGGTTTTATTGGCTCTAAGCTCGGCTGTGTTAAGCAAAGCAAAACATGAAAGCAAATCATGACAAAATAAGAAAATTGACAGAAATAAAGTGCATAATAAATGTAATTCCTGATGGGGAAAGCTAGTTTGCAAAAATATTTGGCTTAAAAAAGTTATTTCTTTCCCCCATCAAACCTAAATCCAACCAAAACACAACACTCGACTCTTCGATGGTTGTCACTGCAAAGACTGCAGACCTTCTGGTTCCCCTCCCAAAATCCCCTGCACTGAGTGTGCCTGTCTGTTTGGCAGCACAACTAACTGATGTGTACTTAATAAAATCTAAACACAAATGGTTTCTTGGCCTTCTCTGTGTGAGCAGTGTTTGATTAAACACATAATCAATTAGAATTCTTAACTTCACTGTCACATGTATTAATGTCTTTTGCAGATATAAGGCTTAAATTTTTCATGATGATTGTACTTTGATTTACATGCAGCACTCTGCAATAGTAATAAGTTACTCCTCATTTCTTTAGATTTTGCTGTAGGAGAACCAGACTGTTTTCCTGAGCAATAGCTTTCCAGGTTTTCTGAGTTTTTCTATGGACATAAAGGCACCTGACTCAAGGGGTAAAGCCGTTTTTGTGTCTATACATGACAGATGCATAAACACATTGTGTATTCCCATTTTTTTGTTGATTCTAACACAAATGCCAAAGATAAAAAATAATATTTTTTCACCTACAAGGTAATTTTCAAAGACCTGCTAGCCAAAACCTTTGCATATCTCATCATGGTGTGCAATGTGTTCTTAAAACATTTGAGGGAACTGGACAAGTTTAATTCAATTCAATTTTATTTATATAACCCCAAATTAAGTCAAGTGGAGAACAAAAAGAAGTGGCTGGGCTAAAAAGCGATATCTATAGCAGATGAACAGTATCTGAAAGTCGTGTCCTTTAGTTATATGAAAAGAAATCCAGGAAAAAGTTGACACAAGACCTGGGAGATGCACCGGGCCCTTCAGTCGATCCAGCTACTGTTCGCCAAAGCCTCATCTGAAATGCTCTCAGTGGAAAGGTGGCTGTCAAGGAGCCAGTCTGAAGGAAGTGTTACAGGGAGGAGAGGTTGAGCGACGCCAGGTTACACAAGAACTGGATGAAAATCAATGTCAGCGGGTCTGGATGATGAATCCAAACTGTCAAATTATCCGAGGTCATAAGGGAAGTATAACACTGAGTGTCTGCTGCCATCTGTAAAACATAGTGGAGACTCATTCCTAGTTAGTATTTCAGCCAGAGGTGTTGGGATCTTGAAAAACTGAGCGAATTATGAACGCAGAAAGGTGCCATCAGATTTTGATCCACCATGCAATGCCATCTGGAAAGCGTCGGATTGGCAGTGGCTTTATTTTTCAAAATGACATTGATCCCAAACACACTGCCAATGCAGTAAAAGCAATACCTGGATAGCAAAGCACACAATGGCTTCCCCAGAGCCCAGATCTCAACATTATTGAAGCAGTGTGGGATCATATTGACACAGAACAGAACAAAAGGCAGCAACATCCAAAGAAGAGCTTTGAATGTCCTTCAAGAAAGCTGGATAACTATTCTTTAAGGCTACTTATAAAACCATTATAGGAAAGTTTCCCTAAGAGACGCTTTGTTGAAGACTGAAGGTGGTGATACAAAATATTGACCTTCAATTGCACAAACTCTTCTTTATTCCATGTTTATGTTCCCATTTCAGTAAATCACTCCATCTATTTCCCATTTTCCTAGAAACATATGAAGAATGAGACTTTTGTACAGGACTGTATTTATCGCTGGGTAAGCATCATGTTGGGGGCAACTTACCCTATAAAGGGAAGTCTAGACATGAAGCTGGAGTTCAAGTCTTAATCGGGCACATAACTTTGCACAGCAATATAACATTTGATATTTTGTTCCTCACCGACTGCCAGTAGAAGTGTTAGCAGCAGCACGCCTTTAATGCATACTTTGGGATGTGGCAACGTATCTGTATTTGGAGAGAACACCGTCTGCGGTATTTCACTTCAGCTTCGTCAGACCTGACCTCAAATATCCTGCGTTCTCTTTCATCACCAGCGTTTGCTGTGTCTGTCAGAAGTTTTCATTTTGAGGTTGAATGTAATGAGTCGTAAAAGATAGAAATGACTAAAAGATGAGTTGCTAACATCAACGGTAGTGGCAGTGATGAATAGTGAAAACAAGAGGAAAATTAAAAAGAAGTGTAAGTGGGAATGAATCAAGACGCGATTGAGCGACAAGAGGAAGTGAAAAGTGAGAGAATTGCGCCGTTTGATGGATGTTTAAGGATATGGGCTTTTGTCAGTGAGTGATTCGATGGAGCGGTGTGCTGTGGTCCCTGCTGGACTATTTGTGTTGATCTTTCCTTGTTCTCCTAGCTGATTGATGGTTCATATAGGTAGTGAGGCGGAGAAAAGATGTGGTCGGGCCCGGGTTAAACTCCACCCTGGGCTATCCCCCTGCTGCGTTCTCGCTTACTGTCTTTCTTTCTGCCTCATTCACTTTTGCTCCCTCTGCTCATAGTTTCTTTTCCCTCGTGCTTTCGTCTCTATTCTATCACATTTTGTTGCCGACTCCTTATTTCACCTTATTTCCACATTACCAACAGATTAGGAATGAGAAAGGGTGAAAAAACAGTTTAAACAAAGGTAAGAACTTGATGAGCTCCCTAAAACTTACAGTGAGCTTATCGGACTAAGTAAACAGGAAACACTTCCATTCCCATTTGCTGACCACTAATCAGCAGGTCTTGACAGTTTTTCTATGATCTCATCTGAACTCGACTGACCATGGTCACCATTCTCAGACCCAATAGCGTGCTCCCGTCTTCGTAGATCGGTGTGGTTTGGGTTTCAGTGTGAGTAGCAGCATCGGGCCCCCCAGAACAAACATGGCACGGTCCAAAATAAAGCCCCCACAAGTTCTTCAGAGGCCTTGTGGAAAAGCCATAAAGTGGAGTTACAGCGGTCAGAATGGGGATGAGATATTTAATGGTTTACACAGCGAATGAGATAAATGTGACCTAATGAGTGGACGGACACATGTGTGCACGCAGCACGACTGCACACGCATTAGCATTGCTGTCCAAGTATACGTGACACGTGCTTCATCACGAATGCTTTCGTTTGTGTGACATTTTTTCCGTATTAAGGTCCTTGGGAAATGTTTGTAATCTTTCTGCATATTTTTGTTTTCTATTTTGAAACCTAACAGAAAAATCCACACCCATAAACAGAAACAGTAATGTGGGCTTTGCTTGGTCTACAGTCAGTCAGCAGGTGGTTAACCAGAAGGCCGTGAGGTGGTGATAGAGACAGCCAGAGACAATAAGCCCCTTTCTTTTTGTTCTGACCTCCTCTTTCCTCAGGGTCACCCTGCTTTGCTAAGACCACTTAACTTCCAGTTTCATACACACATATACCCAAATACACACACAGACAAAGACATACTTACACAAACACTCCACGCCACAATAATACACTCCGAAAGCAGTTTTCACTCTTGCTTACAGTAAGTCGGCTCTTTGTTAACACAAAAGTCTCCGAACAGAACAATTAAACTAGATGAAATATGACATATTCCACTCCTCTACTTACTCCTGTTTATAGGGGAGGTGTGTCTGTTTCATTTTTTATCCCCCTCCAGCACATTTAAATGATCAAAATTCAACTTTTACTTTAGGGTTTATACTTTGCTCAAAACTCTTTAAGAGTTTTAAGGAAATTATATATTTTTAACTGGTATAGTATACAGATGAAAGATGAACTAGAATAGTGGTCACTGTACGCTCCATAGTGCAGGTTACCTGGTACGAGGCAGCCTGTCGCCAGACAGCAGTTCTCTAAATGACTGCCATCACTCTCAGAACGACTGGCTAAGCTTTGTAAATAACTGCTGCCTAACTCACAAACAAAGACAAAGTACCAACCCTGACGTGACTATTTGAGGTTATATATATAAATTTGCTGTTAAAACCCCGTCATGCAGGAACACTGGTACTATTTTCCAAAAAATTAATGGATTTCTATTTCAGATTTGGGAGCTTTTGCCTGGACTCTGAATATAAGTACTAAACATGAATTTCTGTTTCATGTACATTTCTGTGTATGTAGGTGGCAACAGGTTTCTGCTAGTCACAGTTAATTGCTTTAGCATCACAAACATAATAGCCAACTTGACTCCAGTTAATTGCAGACTGGTAGCAGACCGGTAGCAGTTTGTCTCTGTGTTAGTGATTTTTTTATGGTTATCTTGAGACACCAAAGTCACTGATAAGACGACTTCAAAGGCGATGAAATGCACGTCTGTTGTACATGGTTGCAATAACTGTGGTTATGTTTCAGCTGCCCCTGACTGTGGCATAGTGAGTTTGACAGACTTGATATAATTCTGTTGATTTTACAATATCATTTTTGGCTAAAAGGCTATTGACAACAATTTTTTCATCTCCATGACAACATACTTAGTTGTCATTGAATTAACTTGCATTCAGGTTTCATTATTAGTTCAAAGTTGGGTATTTACTCAAGACTGTGACTGTGTGTGAGACACTCAGCTAATATTTACTCGTTGATCAAGTAGAAATCAAGCTTATTTCAGGCACCTACTGTAGGAACTGCAGACCAGCATTTATTTTCCACATGTTTGCCAGAGTGACTGCTTAGTGTTTGACAGGAAATGGATTCCCTTGAAACAGGATGTAGGAACTGGCATGCAGTGCTGGAAATGATCAGGAAAAATAATCAGAGGAGCAGCAAGTGTTAATGAGGAGGAACGCCTGCAGCAGCTCTTCCTCTACATGCGCACGTGTGTTGTGTATGTGTTTTTTGTGTCTTTGTTGGCAGGATGTAATGATGATGGATGGAGGGCAAAAGAGGGTTTGAGGCAGCGGCGTGCGATGAGAGTTTGTGCTGTGACCCTATATTTTTCAATGTCATGAAACCATCCACTGTTACAATATGAACATTAATGACTTTCATGCTTTGGTAGCAAACATTCACTGACAAAGGTCCTTTTGTCAGTGTGTGTGTGTGTGTCCTTGTCTTTTTTGGTCTTGTTTTACATCTGTGCTTTTCCATGTTCCCTTCGTAGCCTTTAGGCACACAGCTGTGTTGCCATGGTTTTATCAGCAGATGTTATGGTGTTCAATGAGACAGTGTCCCACTCTCCACCCTGCAGCCCCTGCTGTGAGCCAGTTTATATCCGCTTATTATCCCGAGTCAGCCCTGAGGTGATCTGTCCATTATACGAGTCCGGATCAGAGCTCTGACTGTTGCCTTAACTCAGCTTTCATGACACCCCTCGAATGACACAGCCTTTGCCCTAGGACAGGGAATTTCCCACGTTTCCGTAAAGATCAACTTCAGTCTTGTTATGTCTGGGATGACCAGCTCAGGTGGAGATGAAAACTTCTGTTTGCATGCATGCACTTGTTTATCTGTGTAGGCATATGTAGCTGCTTTCTGACCAAACATTTTTGGGTGTAGGTACCCATTAGGGAGGTGTGCTGGGAAGCACATGCCTCGCAGCATTTGTTCTTTTCTTATAGGAACTCGGAAGCAGTAAGCAGCTGGTAATGCAAGTCAGCTCATACTGGGTTCTGTTAGTTTCTTAAAATCATGTTTGACTCTGTTCATTCAGAAGTTTCCAGACACACAAAAAACAAGTCTCTTCCTGCCAGTGAGGGATACAGATTATTCATTTAAAACGGGTATTTGTTATTGGCAGATGAACCACAGCCGAGGGGTTGGAATTGGAAAAAGGAGGATCCCTACTTGTAACACCATTTATCAAATATTCAGTCCACACTTAAGTACAAAACAAAGTTATTGCAGTTAACTAAAACCAAAATAAAATTTAAACTAGTTGTAAAAAATGTTTTGGTTACCCTAAAGAAACTAACAGAAGCAATATTATGTACTTGAGAATAAAAAATAAAAAGTATATGTGAAATATTGACCTGGTGGGTGTTACCCTGCTCTATGACAGCTGGGACAGGCTCCACATGACTGTGAACTGAAAAAGTGTTATAAAATATATAAATGGATGTATTGATGGACGGATGGGTGGGAGATATCTTACATTTTAGTCTTTGATCATTTAGTCAAATCAGTTGTCAAAACAAGCACAGGGAAGCACTGCAGCATATATTTATTGAGACAGGATGTGAGTCAAAAGTGTTGTTTTTGTGTTCTCTATAAATTTGTCTTATATGCGAAACTGAAATGAGCGAATACACACTAGTAAAACAAAATGTAATTTCATAATTAAAATGAAATAACGATGTAAAACTACAATAACGCTGGTCAGGACCAGTCACAATATATCACATCATGCAAAGTTCCTCTTGTGCTGAGGCAGTTCCTCCTCTATAGAAGGAAATACCCCAAAAAGGAGTCCTACGAACTCCGGTGGTCCTCGGTTTGAGCTGCATGGACATGGGAAAAAGTACCAAACACTATAAAAATGGTCTTTAAGTGCCTTCTGTGTGTAAATAAACAGTGTAGGGTCTAGAAGTCCAGGCTTGTTTACATTTTCTGTGTAAAGTTCTTCATACTTCCATCTGACAACGCCCCCCTATTCACACGCTCACACACTGACATGCACAATTAAAACAAAAAACATCCTTTGGTCTTCAGGCGGCTACTCTTACAGTATTTGTAACCTCCCGACATCTATTGAAGGCTTCAGTTACATCAACATGAAACTATGGATCACTTGATGCCGCTCTGTATAAATAAAAGACTATAACCTGGTGCTTATATACCAGCGGTGTGAGTTACTGTTCTCTATATATCCTCGTGGGTTTTTTGTTCACCTCTCAGCAGTCTTTAATAATGCAGATATTAGTCAGCATGAAAACACCGACAGGCTGCTTAAATCCAGCTGTCTGCATTCATTCTCATTCCTTCTGCATCATATGTGTTGGTTTGTCTCGATGCGTAAAGTACATCTCACCAAAGAGATGATAGGTAGCATGCGAGACTTTGGTGGTCTAGCATTGTCTTCAATATTTTAGTGATGAAATTCAGACTTGGGCTCATCAGTGGCTTGACAAACCTGAATTAGGCCATAAATTGAGATAATGAGTTTCACTGCACAGGCCTTTGAATAAATTAAATCTAATGGGTGCCGTGTGGTGTATTTATAAAGGCTAGAGATGCAGCCAGAGAAGTGAATAGCTGACACAGCTGTGTGTGGTGCACCACAGCAGGCCAAGAAGATCTTAGTTCAGGCATTAGATACATTTCATCAGACCCTTTCCTTGGGATTTAAGAGCTTTAATGGTGTGTTTTCAGTTCAAGTGACATTCAAACTTGTTTTAAGACGCACACACACACACACACAAATGAATATAGCTGATGGTTTGGATATGAGCTTCTGTAAAGGTCATAGATTTTTAAAGACTGAGATTGGGACAATGGAAAACATGACGGATGTTTTTCTGATCAACCTAAGACTCTATTTGCAATATTGGACTCCCAAGTGTGTGAGTGAGAGTGCAAACGTTACTGCGCAAGTGTCGGTGTGTCCCCAGACCTCGGCTGTGGTCTTACAGGTTTTCACTCTCTCTGGTTCTGCTGTTTTGACTGTGGTCTGCTCATATAGTCCCTGTGTTGTTTATTGCGGCCCAGAGCCGACGATGGGCCCAATACCTTTGCAGATTTGCCTGCCAAAAAAACTTTTATGATGAAATGTGAGGCAGGGAAAAGGGAGGTGAGGACAAACAGTGAAACTGTTTTCTTTAAGCCTCTGTTTTACTCCGCTAACCGATTTCCAGAACCTACATTTGGCTGTCATTGCAAGCAAGAAGGAGGAATTTAATCAGAGTGTGTTTATGCGTTTGTGCGTGCTGTTTGCATATTTAATTACAGATGCAGTTTTGTGCCTTGAGATTTGTTGAATATACATATGTGTGCACACGTTAGAGTAGTTACAAATTTGGGAATGAATTAATTTAAACAAAATCCGGGGTTTGCCAAGAATTAATAGTTTTGCAACCACAGAATGTTGAAAACATATCAAGATATTTTTTTTAAATTATGGGGTGCTGAGTGAGGGACTGGAAAGTTTAAGTGGGTTTTTTTGGAGGAAGGTGGGGTGATATAGATGTGTTTTTAATTCATCAACTCAGCAGAACTTCTCAGGGCAGTCTCCAGTGTTCCCTTTAGATTTGAACGAAGCCAGGCTGGACAGCAGCGGCTTTTCTACTCCTCTCCCTGACCTTTCTCCTTTTCTGCTAAAGAAACGTCACGATTACAAAACAGGATATAGTCCCTGGTGTCCGCTCGTGTAGGTAGAATCAATACCGTGGTTGTCTTGGAGACAGCAGGAGTTCTGTGTTGCATATCATCTCCCTCAAATCTGCACTGAAAGGCGCAAACCTGCAATGTTATGCTTGGGGAAATGTGGGTCTGTACCAAAGACAACCTGATTTGAAGACTTCAGGGATTTCTCACACTGACACATCACTCTGTCTCGCTGCAGGACCGTTGCCTTTAAATGGCAATAGGAAATCTCCTGGAGAGTGTGCAGCATGGTTGGAGGGATGGAGTGTTGAAAGAGAGGTGGTAGCCACAGGGGAAGAGAGCGAGAGAGAGCGAGAGGTGTTTTTGAAAGATGACACAAGGAAGAAGGGCAGCAGAAGAAAAGGAAAATTGGAGCGGAAATTGAGGGAGAAGAGAGAGGTTAATCACTGTGTGCAGTTAGCCGTCTATCATCTCAGCATGTGTGCCAGCTGATAAAGCCATACAGTATTTCCTGCTGTTGGAGTGGTAGCCAGTGAAACAGCAGTATGCCGGTGGTGTTAACATGCTCAGTCCAAATGCTGTGTCCACCTTCATTCATTTATTACGTCCCTTGCTTTCACCCTTACTATTATCTGTCCTTTCATTTGTCCCTCCGCATCTCATCATCCAACTCTCTCCCTGTTTTTCCATGCACTGTGTCTCGCAGCGCTGAGTGCTTTAAGAGGGTATTAGTCTGTGTAGCACTATCACAGCTTAGTGGGCCAGTGCAGGTGAGACAGCAGGGATTTCCTGTTAGGCCCCTTTGCTACATTCTTGCTAAATTGCTCCTTGCCAGGTGGAGATGGAGGGGAGGAGGTCTCTCGCTCTCTCACACATGCACATAAATGCAGTGGCAAACATGCACACACACACATAGTATGTGCATGTATACTGTACGTGCAAAGGATTGGTGATAACACCACTATTGTGCGCGCGTTTGTGTGTAAATGTGAATTTGGGAGGACAGAGCCGTTCTCAGTATTAGACTTTGGTTGTCTGCCAGAGGAGCAATATGAGATAAATACTTCGCCATCTTACACCTGGGGGTCCTGGCCTGCTTCTAATGGCACAGTGACAGGCCCCCTCTGTGTGTCTCTGGAGTGCATGGCGCACTCTCATTTTACACATGCAGGTACATAAACATATCTGCAGGGAGGAACTGTGCTCCAACACAGCTGTACTTTTCAATTGTGCCTTCAGTATATCTGCTTTTTTGCTATTGACGTTTTTCTTCTGATTGCTCTCATATTATTTGTTTTGTCTTGAATTCTTGTGGTTTTAAATTTCTCTCGGCATTTGCACAATTACAAAATAGCAGTCGTTCTAGTTCTAATCAGAAACCCTCAGTCCTCCCTTTATGAATCACAGTGAGTGCCTTGTGAAATACCTGGGAGATAAGTTTGAAAGCAAAAGAGTTTTTGCTTTAACTATTTTCACACTGTTCACGTTGTGTCCAAGTAATGACTGTTAACAAGCCTCATGTTACTTCCCTTCATCTATGTGTGTGTGTGTCCTCTTGAAGTCAAATGAAACACCCCTGAAATTATACATGGGAATAAAGTGAAATTGCAGAAGAACAAACAAGGAGTCGGTTGCGTATGTCAAGTCCAATAAGTAGTGCTGGAACGTGCACAGCTATCTCTCATCTCACTACACTTAGCCAGACACGTCGAACTTCTATGTGTGAGTGTGAAGCGTGTGAGCGGTCTGATCTATGGCAGCACCGGCCCAATCACACAACACTCTCAATAACAAACGACAGGACAGGCTCCTGGCTCTTTCTCTTTCACACACACTTTGCTTCAGTGGTTCAAATCATGGACATTAGGTCAGAGTTGAACTTTTACTACTTCCAAACGTCAACAAGTAAATGTGAGAAATGTCATTTCTAGCGCTGAATAATAACATGTGGGCCACCTGACCGAGAACTGGGAAAAATCACGGTGTAACATTTCTTAATCTTCTTTTGCTTCCTCTTTTCTCTACATTCGCCTGTCAGTCACTCAGCTCTCGCTCATCGTCAAACGGTCTGCCTTAAAACTATTTTTTACAGATTACTTTCAACCTGTATGGTTGCCTGTCTGTCTGACTGTGTATGAATTCTGGATATGGTGCATACTGGTTTCTATCACCCTGTCTGAAGATTGCGTCCACTTTTCTCTCTCCTGCTACTTGTCTGTTAGTGTTTGTGTTGTGCAGATGCTGCTTTCGGTGTCCCTATTGATCTGCCTTTACAGTTTTGTTATACCTGCCTATCTGCACTTAACTTCTTGTCTTGGTTAATTGTAGGTAGATGCTCTGCGAGTGCGTCTGGAGGAGAAGGAGCAGTTCCTGACCAAGAAGACCAAACAGTTGCAGGACTTGACTGATGAAAAGAGCACACTAACGGGAGAAATCAGAGACATGAAGGACATGCTGGACGTCAAGGAGAGGAAGATTAATGTCTTGCAGAAAAAAGTGCGTAAAGCCAACTTTTACAGCAACACACTGCATTATTTTAAAAAGTGTAGCCTGACTTTAAATGCATATGAAACCTTTCTGTTGTGAGTTAAATTCACTCTATTTAGAGAAAAATGCAGCACATTGTATTATAAACTCTCTAATTATTCCTTTTATACTAAAATGAATATTTTAAAAGCTTGAAGTGGCAATAGTGCATAGTGTTGATGTTGATCCACTGAGTTCCAAGTGCTCATCAATAAATTAGAGACAGATAAAGTAAGCATCTTATTATTTTTGTACAGAAAAAGAAAAACAGACGTGCTCCCACAGGAATTGATGGAGCCAAAAGGAGAATGAGTGTTGGGCCTAAACACACTCTCAAACTCTCAAACCAATAATAATAATAATTCA
This sequence comes from Pundamilia nyererei, assembly GCF_000239375.1. Lineage (NCBI taxonomy): Eukaryota > Metazoa > Chordata > Actinopteri > Cichliformes > Cichlidae > Pundamilia > Pundamilia nyererei. The sequence goes on from NW_005187448.1 coordinate 472,303, forward strand.
ACAGCTCCACGTGTGAGTGGATTGTAATGTAACTTAAAAAGACAACTTGCTGGACATTCTCAGCACAGAGCTCAGCACAATGTGATATTGTTCTCTCAGTGCCACTTATCTACCACTCTCACTCTATATCTGGACAAAAAACAAGAAGCAGAAAAGGAGAAACAAGTAACTGAGCTGACATTATTGTGTTATAACACTATTGAAGAAGCTAGCTCTAACTTCCGGCTGTCTTCCACGGTGTTTTTTATTCCCCAACCAGTTGCAGTAGACGGCTGCACCCTTGAATTGAATTGAAAAAGTATAATTGGCGCTGGTGTCGCAGTCATACGTGAGATACAGGACATCGCTGTGCAGCATCGCAGTGCAGGCCACAATCTTGTTTTCCACATAGCTGTTTGTGTTGATGTTCATTTCCAAATTGCTATGGGGGTTGGACATTGAAACAAACAACAGGAGGCTGCTGCCATTTGACCATAATGTCAGCAGCTGTTTGTCAGCTTTAGAAGGTTTGTCATACTAAAGAGAAGAACTGTCAGAAACCTTTCAATGCCTGGTCTCTCTGCTTTTAATTGTAGAAAAAGTCTAATGTCCAGTCAGTCAACTTACTTTTGTAACTAAAGAAAAAAAAGGAAGTGATATTATGACTGGCAGTTTTATTGCTTTAAATCAGCTGAATATTTTTCTAGTTCAGTCAGCCATATTAGAAATGAAGTCTGTGATTAAACACTGAGAGCGAATCGTTGACTGACTGGAGGTTGGCTAATCAGAGTTTTCATCACTGTCTTTGAACATGTATACAGTACCTCCGTGTGTAAACTTGCACTATGCAGTAAATGGGAATGATGAATTAAAGAAACATCGTACTTTTGGTCCCAGATGCCACTCATGACCCTCTCTTTCTGTTTGCACGGCATGTCTCAGAGGACTTAATGAGGATGGCTATTTAAACCGGGCTGGCGGCCACCTGTGGTGCGCATGCTGGCAGTTCCTCTATAGACCAATTACATACACATAAAGGTCTTCTCTCATCTTCCTTGTTTCCTCTCATGTCCTCAAATTAAAGGTCTCTCTCTATCTTCTCCCTCTCTGCCACTTGCTGAGTTTAAGAAAAAGAGCACAAAAGGTCAAATAAAGTGCCATCAGGGTGTATGCGTGCATGTGATTGTTCTAAAAATATACATAATCTTTTATGTTTGTGTGACCACAAGGTTTGAGGATCTTTCTGCACCGCATATAACGTGCTGTACTCCTCCCTATAGCATTGACTTAAAGCAATATGCTTGCTTTTAGCTCATCCCTGTTGCACACTCCAGTTGGGTGTGAAGTTGTTCTCTAAAAATGCCCCGTTTACTATAGCTGTTCCATTTAAATGCAAAGTGGCTACACGTCAAAAGCCCTGTAATTAGGGATGTTTCATGGTTTGCTGTGGTGCTTTGACATCAGTTTTCATCAGTACACGCTCAAACGTGGGCTTACTGCAAATGCTTTGCTTTTCCTTCGTATCATTGTGTTGATGGCTGTTTTAACACCAGCAAGTTTTTTTTGTTTGTTGAAATATGCAGAAAGCCTCCCTCTCTATCCATATCTTTGTGTTTCCTTTTCTCCTTTACAAATATTATTGCTGCAGACGTGCTCCTCATTCATCATGCCACAGTAAACTTTAAAAGGCAGAAGTTCTGCAACACCCTAAAAAAGTCAGCAGGAATATGATGAAAATGTTTGAAATATGTGTTAACGAATGAATTGAAGTGCGAAGTGACTGAGAGTGATTTGAATGAAGAAGTGTGCCAGGTATTTTAAACTGTGGCTTTCTCATTGTTTTCACATACACATAAAACAGCATTTTGATTCTACAAATAGTTTAATAAATGTATTGCAGTGTCAATTAAAAACGTACAGATTCCAGTGAATTTATTTTAAAATTGATAGCATAGCTTCACTGCAAGAAGGTTCCTGTT